>NC_140076.1:56500133-57100133 GCF_964194135.1 Talpa europaea | reverse complement strand
TGAATTTCATCAATAATTGTTCTATTTCTTTGAAGAATGACATTGAAATTTTGATTGGAATAGCATTGAATCTGTATATTGCTTTTGGAAGGATGGCCATTTTAATAATGTTTATTCTTCCAATCCATGAGCAGGGGATGTCTCTCCATTTCTTTGTGTCTTCTTCTATTTCTTTTAACAGTGTTTTATAGTTTTCTTTGTATAGGTCCTTTACCTCTTTTGTTAGATTTATTCCCAAATATTTGATTTTTTTTGTTTCAATAACAAAAGGGATGGTCTTTTTGATTTCTTCTTCTTCAGATTTATTGTTTGTGTATAGGAAGGCTACTGACTTTTGCGTGTTGATTTTGTATCCTGCCACTTTACTGAACTGATTGATGAGTTGAATTAGCTTTTCTGTGGAGTTTTTGGGGTTCTCTATGTATAATATCATATCGTCTGCAAATAGTGATAGTTTGACTTCTTCTTTTCCTATTTGGATTCCTTGGATGTCTTTCTCTTGTCTTATTGCCCTGGCTAGGACTTCCAGTATTATATTGAAAAGCAATGGTGAGAGTGGACATCCTTGTCTTGTTCCAGATCTTAATGGAATTGCTTTCAGCTTTTCACCATTGAGAATGATACTGGCTGTTGGCTTGTCATAGATGGCCTTTATGATGTTGAGGTATGTTCCTTGTATCCCAAGAACTTCAAGGGCTTTTATCATGAATGGGTGTTGTACTTTGTCGAAAGCTTTCTCAGCATCTATTGATATTATCATATGGTTTTTATATTTCTTTTTGTTGATGTGTTGGATAACGTTGATTGATTTTCGGATGTTAAACCATCCTTGTGCCCCTGGAATGAATCCAACTTGGTCGTGGTGAATTATCTTATGGATACATTGTTGGATTCTGATAGCTAAAATTTTATTGAGGATTTTTGCATCAGTGTTCATTAGGGAGATTGGCCTGTAGTTTTCCTTTTTTGTGTTGTCCTTGTTCGGTTTTGGTATTAGTGTAATGTTGGCTTCATAGAACGTGTTTGGTATTGTCCCTTCCTTCTCAATTTTTTGGAAGAGTTTGTGAAGGATAGGCACTAATTCGTCTCTGAATGTTTGGTAGAATTCATTTGTAAATCCATCAGGTCCTGGGCTTTTGTTTTTGGGGAGGTTTTTGATTACCATTTCAATTTCGCTAATTGTAATTGGTCTGTTTAGGTGTTCTATTTCTTCTTTATCTAGCTTTGGGTGATTGTAGAGTTGTAGGAATTTGTCCATCTCCTCTAGATTGTTAAACTTGTTTCCATATAACTGTTCATAGTAGTTACTGATTATTCTTTTGATTTCTGCTGTGTCCGTTGTGATTTCTCCTCTTTCATTGATGATCCTGTTTATTTGTGCTTTCTCCCTTTTTTCCTTTGTGAGCCTGGCTAGGGGTTTGTCTATTTTATTGATTTTTTCAAAGAACCAGCTCTTGGTTTCATTGATCTTTTGGATTGTTTTTTTAGTTTCAATTTCATTTATTTCTGCTTTGGTTTTTATTATTTCTTTTCTTCTACTGGTTTTGGGGTTTTCTTGTTGTTCTTTTTCTAGATCTTTGAGCTTCGAGATTAGGTTGTTTCTTTGCGTTCTTTCTTGTTTCTTGATGTGAGCTTCTATTGCTATATATTTTCCTCTTATTACTGCTTTTGCTGCATCCCATACATTTAGGATATTGGTGTCCTCCTTGTCGTTCAATTCAAAAAATTTTTTAATTTCTTCTTTGATCTCCTCATTAGTCCAATGGTCTTCCAGTAGTGTGGTTTTTAATCTCCATGAGGTAGGAAAGTTCCTTGCCTTCTTTTTATGGTTTATTTCTAGTTTGATGCCTTCATGGTCAGAAAAGATGGTTGATAGGATTTCAATCTTGGTGTATCTGTTGATGTTTGTCTTGTGCCCCAGTATGTGATCGATCCTGGAGAATGATCCGTGTGCGCTTGAGAAAAATGTGTACTCCGTTTTTTTGGGGTTTAGTGTTCTATAGATGTCTGTTAAGCCCAATTGCTCTAGGTCTTTATTTAGAGCTTTGGTTTCTTTACTTATTTTTTGTCTTGTTGATCTATCCATTGTTGATAGTGGTGTGTTGAAGTCTCCCACTACGTATGTGTTTTCTCTGATGTCTGTTTTCAGAGAGGACAACAGTTGTCTGATATATTTTGGTGCTCCTTCGTTTGGTGAGTATATGTTAATGAGTGTTATTTCTTCTTGAAGTATTGTCCCCTTGATCATAATGTAGTGACCATTGGGGTCTCTTTTTATCTTTTTGAGTTTGAAATCTGTTTTATCTGATATAAGTATAGCTGTTCCTGCTTTCTTTTTTGGCCCATTTGCTTGTAGGATTGTTTTCCATCCTTTGACTTTGAGCCTATTTTTATCTTTTGTAGCTAAATGTGTTTCCTGGAGACAGCAAAAGGTTGGGTTTTGTTTCTTAATCCAGGCTGCAACTCTGTGTCTTTTTATTGAAGAGTTTAGTCCATTTACATTTAGAGTTAATATTGATATGTTAACATCTGTATTTGCCATTGTGTTTGTCTTTCCTTTGATTTTATCTATTTATTCTTTTAATAACTTTTTTTTTTTTTGGCCTTCTTTCATTGTTATTCGTCGCTCTGAGGTTCTGGCTTTAGGACTCCTTGTAGTATTTTTTGGAGTGGGGGTTTAGTTGCAATGAAATTCCGGAGTTTCTGTTTGTCTGGGAAGGTCCATATTCTTTCTTCAAAGAGGAAGGAGAGCTTTGCGGGATAGAGTATTCTTGGTTGGCATCTGTTTTCTTGGAGTCTGTTGACTATGTCCCTCCACTCTCTCCTTGCCCGTAGTGTTTCTTCGGAGAAGTCTGATGTCAGCCTGATTGGTTTTCCTTTGAATGTTATCTGTTTCTTCCCTCTTGCCAGCTTCATTATTTTTTCCTTGTCCTGGATTCTTGGGAGCTTTACTATTATGTGTCTTGCTGTATTTTTCCTTTCGTCGTGGAAGTTTGGTGTTCTTCTTGCTTCTTGTATATCAATTTTCAGCTCCTTCTTCACATTTGGGAAGTTCTCTTCAATTATCTCTTTGAATATTTTCTCTGTTCCTACATCTCTCTCCTCTCCTTCTGGTATTCCTATAACTCTTATATTTCCTTTCCTCATGGAGTCAGATAGTTCCCGAAGTCTTTCCTCGTTCTTTTTCCTTCGTACTTCTCTTTCCTTCTCTGTTTTGGTTCTTTTTATTTCTGTGTCTTCAAGATTACTTATTCGTTCTTCCATTTCATCTATTCTGCTTTCATTGCTTTTCCCAGAATTCTTTAGTTCTTCCATTAATTCTTTGATCTCCTGCATTTCTTTTACTTCCCTCTTTAGGGACTCAATTTCTTTCTTCTGACCATTGTTTTCCCTCTCTAGGGACTCAATTGCATTCTTCTGATCGTTGATTATTTTTCCCTTATCATTGTTTTCCTTTATGACTTCTGTCAGTTTTTTAATCACGGCAATTTTAAATTCTCTTTCTGGAAGGCTCAGAAATTCTTCCAAGTTATTGTCGTTGCAATCTGGGGGCTGGCTTTCTTTTTGTGGTGTGCTTTTTCTCTGGAGAGTTGCTAGGTTGCGTGTGGTTCTTCTCCTCCCTACTGTCTGTTTTCTAATTTGCCGTATGCGTTGGGACACTGTGTTGTTGGGACTTGCCGGCATCTTGGGTGGGCTTCTCTGTTCCCCTCTGGTTCTTCCAGGAGTCATCTGTCAGTTTCAAGCAGCCTTTACTGGAGAAAGGTCCCTGTTCTAAAATGCCGATGTGGGGACACACTCCCCTGTGCGCCTGGTCTGCCCCGGCGGTGGGTTCCTGCTCCCCTCTGGGCTTGGACTGCAGGCCAGAGGGGGTCTGGCGTGGGCGAACTTCCCCCGCTCACCTCTGGCTCCTGGGGAAGCCTTCTGCAGGTAGTCTTTACTGAAGAAATGTCCCTGTTCTAAAATGGTGATGTGGGACACACTCCCTGCGCTTCTGGTCTCAGGCACACTATTCTGCGCGCCTGGTCTGCCCCGGCTGTGGGTGCTCGCTCTCCCTGTGGGCTCAGACTACTTGTTCAGAAGGGGCCCGGTGTGGGCTAACTCCCCAGCGGCCACTAGCTCCTTCAGTAGCCTGTGCTGGGGTCAAGTCGCTAGGTGGCACCAGAGATCTCTCCTAGAGCCCTTGGGGAGCTGATTTTCCACCCCGTGGGACAGGGAGCAGAGCGGGGATGGTAGGGTACACCTCAACGGCTTTAGGGTGCTGTGTCTGTCTTGTGCCCCACCGTCGTGGGGAACCCACGCCCCTAATTTCGTGCCCCGGGTCTCAGTTCCAAAGCCCTCAGTTCCAGGACGCGGGCTGTAGCCCAGATCAGTGGCGCGGGAATGGCGCCTTTTGAATCCCGCTCCCCTGCCTGGGCGCCTTGTTCCTGCTCACTCAGGGAGGGCCTCCGCCCGGGTCTCAGTTCCACAGCCCTCAGTTCCAGGACGCGGGCTGTAGCCCAGATCAGTGGCGCGGGAATGGCGCCTTTTGAATCCCGCTCCCCTGCCTGGGCGCCTTGTTCCTGCTCACTCGGGGAGGGCCTCCGCCCGGGTCTCAGTTCCACAGCCCTCAGTTCCAGGACGCGGGCTGTAGCCCAGATCAGTGGCGCGGGAATGGCGCCTTTTGAATCCCGCTCCCCTGCCTGGGCGCCTTGTTCCTGCTCACTCAGGGAGGGCCTCCGCCGTCTCCCCGCAAGCCTAGGTCGCAGGCGCGGGGACCTGGGCAGCTGCAATCCGAGCACCGCTTTCGCGCAAGCTTACCGGGCGGCCGGGGCTGTGTGCTGGTGCTGGTCTCCTCCTGGGGGGCGGGGCTCTCTTTTTAATGGCGCGTGGAGCTCACCTCCGCGGCGGATCCTGCAGGGTTCGCCTCAGCTCCCGTTCACGGGGTGTGGTGGCTGCAATAGTTCCTTTCCACTCACAGTCCCACTTGCTGTGTCCGTTTTTCTTGTTGGGCGTTTTGGTTTGTTGTTTTCCTCCTCTCTGCCGGTCGGAGAGTGCCGCCTCTGTGGGCGGGGGAGGGGAGCAGGGTTCTGCGCTTCCCTCCCTTCTCGTCCTCTTTTATGGCAACTTTCTTCTTCGGGCAGTTTGCTGGAGTCGTCCGTTTATCTTCCGTGTCCCAGTTCTCACTGGGACCTGCCGCTTTTCCTCCCTATTAACTTTTTTTAATGGGAGATCTTACTCGCAGCGTCTCCTCGCCGCCATGTTGCTCCAATTTTAGTTCTTTTAGGATAAAAGCAGAGTGTTCATTTGTTAACAAATGCTGCAAATCAAAAGCATTTGAACCATCACTGTACTGTCTTTGGAAGAACATTCAAGTTGGGTCCTAAATAAAACACCATTATATAAGGAATGAACACAGAAGTTGAATTCCAGAAACAGTTATCATAACTGTTATCATAACAGTAACAGGACTGTTATCATACCAGTAACAGGACTGCTTTTCTGCTGGAAACATCTCTTGGGGAATTTAGGTCACGCAAGCAAATTTTGGTTGTTCCTAAAATAAACCATGATGTTTTGGCATAATGATATAGTGTGGACTTGAGACTAGAAAACTGGGTTTGAATCCTGGTTTTTCCACTTACAGACTTTCACACTGGGCAAGCTTCTTAAAGACTCTGAGTCTCAGTTTTATCACCTGTAAACTAGAGATCTTCTAACAACCCTGCAAAGGAGAGAATGTGCATATAAACTGTCTATTTTAGGTGCTTACTACCTACACTGTAATGGTTGTTATTGATAGTTGATGAGACAATGTGTATCATCATCACAGGTTGATATTGTGGGTGGAATTACATTGTAACTTCAGGTTGTGCAGAGTGGGTAACATAACTAGCAAAGAACAACCAAAAGTAACTTGTGCCCTGTTCCTTTTGTTTCTGTGGGCTCACAGATTTGTCTGCATAGAATAGCAAAGAAACATGACTGAGTGAAAAGAAGTGGTAGCTGAGAGGAAAGAAAACTAACATTGGCTGATTTCAGTAGTGTTGCATCATACTTGTATTTAGTTTATGCAGTGACTTGAGCGTTTCCCAGTGTGAATTTGATGCCACTGCATCGAACTTGCATTCATTGCCCTATGTGTTTTTTATATGTTCCTCAATTACTTTTCAAAAAGTTCGCAGAGGCAGGTTTTTGTTAATCTTGCCTCAGGAGATAGAGGCATGGAGGGCTTACTCAGAACTGAGGTTTGAGGCTTGATGTTTTAAAATAGGGAAATATCCTATCTTAATTTTCTTTTTTTCTTTTTTTAAAGATTTATTTATTTATTTATTTATTTATTTATTTATTTATTTATTTATTTATACAAGCACTAGGTACAGTCAGAAGCGCGGGAGGGTGAGAGAATTCACCAGAGCCAGAGCGGGGAGCAGAGCAGGCAGAAGGATGGAAGCACACTGCTGAGGGGAGCAGCGGGCGGCAGGAGAGGTCTGCATGTCATGTGGGCCCCTCCTCCGGTGGCCGGAGAGCAGCTGGGGATTGAACCGGCGCTGCAGAGGCTGCGGGCAGCTTCACAACCCAGCTCTCAACCGCTGTGCCACCGGGGAGGCCCCCTATCCTAATTTTCTAAGGGAACATAAAGATTTGTTAATTCAAACAATATTTGTGTATAGTATATATGCAAGATACTAATTGAGATGTAAGGGAAAATCAAATGAACTAATGGATTTGATTGGCCAGTTAAACATAAGGTGTTGCTATTATTTCTATTTATGTGGCAGTTCCTGTCTTTTGGAGGGCATGAGATCTGTGAGGAATAGTCTAAGTGCTGTCTGACTTCAGAGTTAGACGTTAGTACTTGATCTCATCTTCTTTACTACTAGTTACTACTACGAGGTGCCCATCTAAAATGGGAAAAAATAAGGCCTAGTTCATAGTGTGAAGGAATTTAATGTAAGGAGAGAATACAAAATTCATTTGCAGAAGGGTCACTGTAGTCCCAGGCAGTGTGTGGGAGGCCTCAGAGCTCATCCAACCCAAAGCACACTGATGCAAGTCAGCTTCACTTACTAAGGTTTTACCCTCTGGTTTTGGCAATGTTTTTATTCTTAAGGGAATCTGGAATGGGTTAATGGAAGAGCAGGGTTTTTTTTTTTTAATGAGCATCTATCTGCTGAGAAGAAAGTGGATTTTCTCAGGAGATGGTTAAAGCCCCTGGCTAACTTTCTTCTTACAGAATTTAGTAAACTGGAGAGGACAGATGGTGTGGGCAGGAAACTGTCCCTGTATTTTTTCTGATTCCAGACATTACCTTTGGACAAACACCTCATTTTTTGGCTTCTCACAGTCTTCTAGTATCTTCTGAAACCAGGCTGTGCCTTTGAAGTAGTGTCAATTTTCTTGGAATCCATTTCTCTTCTATGGGCTAGCCATAGATTGACAGGGAAGGCTTCAGCAGACCCCTATATATAGCTTTCCAAAAGCACACTGGAATGTGAGGAAATAAAATGGAAGAATCGAAAAAGAAATGAAACCCTCATCAATTATAGAAAATCCTCATCAATTAAGGAGAAATGTCTTAACTTCCTCATGAGACCAGTCTGGCACTACAATAAGGAAAACTACAAAGAACAGCCTTCCAGCGTTTGTTTCCTTGAGTGCTTTCACAGGTATTTAGAAAATGATACTCAAAAGAGTGAAAACTTCTCAACAACCTTGACTAGAATACAGGCTACAAAACAAAGAATGCAGTGTATTTCTGGATATCCAAGGTACTGGAAACACAATGCTTTTAATAATTGTACTGAATCTATGAGGAGAAATGAGAGCTAGAAAAATAAAATAATTGCAAAGGTAATTGCAAAAAATAAAATAATTGCAAATAATATGCTTAGTTTATATTTTGAAAAAGTGAATTGAGCAGAGATACTGAAAGTTGGTGGTGATGAGAGTCAGTGATGCTAAGGTAGACAAGGAAACCTGAGTTCTCAAGAACCCCTTTATCTTTCAGTCGTGTTGAAAATGAAAAGCAGTAGAAGAGGGGCATCACCGTAGTGTGATCACCCCGTTCTTTGCTAGAATGGGTGGTAACTGGTCCATCATCCAACCACTTTCAGCGCACCTGCACCTGGCACAGGTAAGTCTTTCCCTTTCTGAGGCTCTCCCCGTTAAAGGTGAAACAAAGCACTGACACTAGATGGATTTAAGAGTCTCCTCCAGATTGTTTCTGCCCTACACAGTTCTCTCCAAAAGCAAACACTGACTGGCCTCCAAGGTGTAAACTCGCCTTGGTTACCAGCTGACTTTGAGGCCCCAGCGTATAAAAACAATATTTATTTAAATGTCCATGCAAGTCTCGGACACAAAACAGCTTCTTGGTCTTTGTATAAATTACCAGGGTACAAAGGAGAAAACGCCAGTTTTTGAAAAATGCCAAAGCTGGTGTTAATCAAGGCAAGCAGGGCGCTGCAAAGGCCGCATCTTCAGCAAGGGTGTGTCCTCGAGGCCCGCCCCGGGAGCCCCGACCCCACCCGCCTCCGCCGCGGGAACGCCTGCCGGTGCACAAGGGCACGCGCGCCTGCACGCGGGGACTGCAACGCCGGCTGCTGGCGGGTGTCCCTCGCCCCACTTTCTCGGTCTCCGCCCTCGGGCAGTTTTGGGTCTCGCGCGGGGCTTCTCGCGTGCCGAGCGGGCCAGCGGGGGTGCCTGGGGCCGAGGACGCGGCGGCCCGGGGGAGCCCGTGGCTCAGCCCACGCAGGAAGGGCGGAGCGTGCGGGCAGTTTCGGAAATTAGGGAAGGGCTCAGGCTTCAGCAGAGGGGCTTCCGGCGTGAGATCCTGGTTAATCGGAGTTGGCGGAGGGCGGAGGGTTTGAGCGATGAGCGGACCCTGGAGCAAGGTCCGCGGACCCGGGGGAAGTGAAGCTCTGCGAGCGAGGGGCGGGGTTATGGCCGTTCGGGGGCGGGGCTCCGCGTGGCGGGGGCGGGGCTGGGGACGGCGGAGGCGGGGCTCCGAGTGGCGAGGGCGGGGCTGAGGACGGTGGAGGCGGGGCTCTGAGTGGTGGGGGCGGTGCTGAGGGCGGCGGGGGCGGGGTCCCGACTGGCAGGGCGGGGCTCCGAGTGGCGGGGCGGGGCTGAGATCGGCGGGGGCGGGGCTCCGAGTGGAGAGGGCGGGGCTGAGGACGTCGGGGGCGGGGCCCCGAGTGGCAGGGCGGGGCTCCGAGTGGCGAGGGCGGGCCCGGGACCCGCCGTGCCGCCCGGGGCGGGCCTGGGCTGGGGCCCCGGCTGTGGCAGGAAGCCGGAAGCAGCCGCGGCCCCAACTCGGGAGACATGGCAGGCGTTAAAGGTACATCTTGGCCCCAGACCCGCTCGTCCTGCGACGGGGCTGTCGCCCCAGGTTCGGGCTAAGGCTGGAGTTGCGCCTTCAGCGCGTGGGTGGGGAGCAGCCCACCTAGTCCCGCCACCCTTCCCACGCCTCTGGGTCGGAAGGCAGTTGCCGCCTTCTTCGCCCCTTGGGGTGCGGCTGGGGGGCCGTTTCGGGGAGCCTCAGCTCTTTTTGCAAGGCCACTGGCCTTCACGCTCTCACCTGGAGCATCCCGGGACCCTCCAGGCGAGGCCTCGCGGGGAGCAGTGCCCGCCTGGCAGGTGCTGGCTAGCCCGGCAGCATCGCCTCCGGGGTCCCCCTCAATTCCTCGGCCGTCTCGCCAGAGCCTCCGAGTTTTAAACTAGGTTTCCCCCTCCGGGCATGTCCACCCCAACGCTCCCCTTCCTCTCCCTGCCGCTCGGCAGTTTCCCATGTCTTACAGAGGAGGCTTTGTCTCCGGTGTTCTCGTCGTGAGGGAACTTCATCCTCGTTCCTGATGCTTTTTCCAGTTGGGCAGAGTTGATGCAGGCGGGGTGTCAGCAGAAAGCGCCCAGAGATGCTGTATTTCTCTTAATTGGGAGGGTGGATGATTAGGTGGAATCTTATCGCTGTCTTCATTATTCATCTATGCACAGACAAGAAAGTCTTGTTTGTGCAGAATGTGATTTTGAATGGGGTTGTTGATGGAAAGGGTATGGATTCCTTTTTGGGGTACTTTCCCGGAATGGGAGGGCATGGCAGAGGTGGGAGAGGTTATCAGGATTCCTGTTACTGTTTTGTTAGGAAATCATTCGATTTACAATCTTTTGAACAGAGTAGCGTAACTTTTTTTCTATCTTGGAGTTCTCTTTTTGAAATTTGTACTCAAAGATCTTCCCTGTTCAGTTAATCAAGATATGCTGCACATAGGTATACAGTATATTTGCACGAGTGTGTGTTCACTATGAAATCGATCTCAGTGTGTGAGCTGTTAGTAGTGGACACATTTTACCTCTCTTTCTGGCTGACTAATATATTCAACATTATTAAACATGATTTACTAGAACATTGTCCTACTATGAGAGCGTCCATTGTGTAATATATTCATTTGAAGCCAATACAGATAACAAGTTGTGTTTTAGTATTACACTGCATTTAGTTGTGCCCAGTAACTATCAAATATTAAAGGCGATGTTTATAGGTGAATGTGTTAGAAATTGTTATGTGGTAAAAAGGAAAATAGGCTAGGAAATGGAAGAAGAAACACTTGCAAATAATCCATTCAATTTTTATTGAATGAGTTCTGAGACTTGGGTAAAAAGATCAATGAGAAGTTATAGTTGGGTGACAGATCTGGAAATAATGTTACTTCCTAAGTGTCTAAGGTGTGTGCAGATACAGTTGGGAGCGCAAAGGTAGTGTTGTGGAGTGAATTGTGTCCCCCAAATAGATATGTTCAAGTTCCCGTTCCTCAGTACTTGTGACTGTGACCTTATTTGGAAATAGGGCCTTGGGAGATGTCCTGAACTTAAAATGATACTAGGCCCTAATGCAGTGACAAATGTCTATAAAAGAAAGGGGAAGTTTGGACATGGAGACATAAAGAGAACACCCCATGGCCATGGAGGCAGAAATTGGAACTAGACAACTAGCTGCAAGCCAAGGAGCACCAGAGGTTGCCAGCAACCACCAGGAGTTAGGAAGAGGCAAGGAAGGATTCTCCCCTTAGGACCTTCAGAGGGAGCGTGACCCTTCCGATACCTTGATTTAAGACATCAAGCCCCCAGAACTGTGAAAAAATAAATTTCTGTTGTTCTGAATCACTAGTTTGTAGCACCCTGTTCATAGCAGCCCTAGAAAACTGGAACAGATGGAATTACTTGACCCTGCCCCAGGGAGGATGAAGACTGTGTTCATGGAAGAGGCAAGCCTTGAATGGGCTCTAAAAGGTTCTATGAGGCTTCTCTTGGCAAAGGATAGGGTGAGGGTGGAATGTATTCTCAGTGGAGTGGAGAGAACAACGTGGGACCTGGGCAGTGGGCATGAGAGAGCATGTACCCTTCAGCAGCTGCAGCTGTGTTAGTAAGGCTACAGCTTGGTGGCAGAGTAGTGGGATTGAAACTGGAAAGGTAGTCAGTCTTCTGGCCATGATGTCTCTAAAGGAACAACCTGGAGGCTGTGAAAGCAGCTGCAAAGGGGTGAAATTGCCTTGGTATATCTGAGATCACCGTCTGATGTGTGGAGGATGGACTGACAATTTGAGGTAGGTACAACATGATAAAGGCTGCACTAGGGCAGTAGTAGAGGGTTCTAGAGAAGAGAGTTTCTTAGTCCTTTAGGGCTGTTACAAACGACAATTTATTTCTCAGTTCTGGAGGCTGGGAATCCAGGACACAAGTGCTAGCAGATTCCCTCTCTGGTGAGTGGTGGAAAGGGTAAGGGAACTCTCTGGGGTGTCTTTATTAAGGACACTAATCCCATTCATGGGGTCATTCATCCACCCTCATGACTTAATCACCTCCCAGAGACCTCTTATACCAATGCATTGGGTGTTAGGATTTGACATATGAATTGGAGGTTGGGGAGACACAATCTTCAATCTGTAAAAGGGTGGACACAGGTAGTGAGCAGAGGCCTGGGAGATTGGAATGCCTTGACTTGCTTTTTTTCTAGTAGGCAGAGTGCATGGATGTTGTTTGTCTTTCAACATAGATACTTCAAAAGGAAGAAGTGCATGTTTGGGAGGAGAGGGTGGGCATGCTTCGCTATTACACATGTTGAATGTGAGGTCCTTATTGCTACCAGGCAGATAATTCTAGATCAGAGTTGGAGGTTCAGGCCTTGTTCGTAGCACCTTTTCTGGGCTGCAGCATCAAATGTAGCCGGACCCTTCTGGCACTGGGGGGCTTTCTCAGCAAGAGTGTAGAGTGACAAGAGAGATGAATTGAATTCCTGGTCAGCTCCAACTTTAAGAAATGGCAGAAGATGTGATTCCTGAAGAAAGAAAAAAGGAACTAAAAGAATCAACTGGAGATTTAGTTGTGAACCTTGAGAGAGTGGTGTCACAGGTCAAAAAGAAGAAGGTCAGCCTTTCCTAGCTTTGAAAGGTCCCAGTAGTGAAGATGGTCAGGCCAAGGGAGGAAACAAAGTCAACTAGGAAAAGATCATCTCAATTGGAACAATGTATGGAAAGTTACTTCTGTACATTTTCCCCCTAAAATGTGATATTTACTAGATGGAAAAATACATAAAACTGACAATCCTTCCTTGCCTTCTGTCTATATATTTCAGGTGTTTTTATAAGCATCTTGGCATCTTCCTTTAAAAGTCTCCCCAAGTCTCTTCTTAAATTAAAAAGGAACAATCAAAATGTTAATTAGTTTTGTCAATGACTAATTTTGAGTATTATGATTTTTTCAGAAGAAAATATGGATACATCATATCCTATGCTTTTGATTTATAACTTTATCAAAGAACATTGCTAAAATGATCAGCATTTACATACTGAGCACTTCCTTTTGCCAAGACTATATATAGATGATCTCATTTCATTCCCAGGAGCTCCCTGATAAAGTGGCACCATCCTTCCCCTTTACAGATGAGAGGTTGCATTTAAAGAGATGCAGTTCCAACCCAGGGTCACTTGTCAGTGGCAGTGTTACCGTGGTGACTCAGAGCTCCCGATTTTGGAACAACCCTGATATTCTGTCTCAGAAGCATGACAAGGGCAGATATGTTCCTACTCCCTCAGAGATGAGTGTCCAACAGATGCAGAGAGTGAATATTTTATTCAGTGGATACTAGCTGGGAATCATTTTCTATGAAGATATGAAAGTGGTTTTCAAATACTTGCAGTACTGTGGTTTAGGGAAGCAAAATGATCAAAGGGTGTATATTACAGGGAGGCAGTTTTGGACATAATTTAAGGAAAGAGGGTTTTCAGCATTTAGAAGCTGTCAGAATGAAATGACTGTCTCGGGCCATAGTGAGTTTCCCTCCACTGGTGTGTAGGCTGGCTGATTGGCCTCTTGTGACTAGTGTAGAGGGAATTCATACATTAGAGGTTGGTACTGGAGAAGCTGGAGACCTTTCTCCACCCTATCATTTAAAAGGGTGGACATAGGTAGTGATTTGCTAATCAAATGTAATATCAGCAAATAAACTAAATTGCTATCTGTGTTTATATCTTTATTTATTTATTTATTTTATAAATTTTATTTTTATATTCCCCATACAATTGCAAGCCCCTTATTTTGATCCCAATCTCTGCCCTCCCGCCACCCACCCCCCATAGAGTGTCTCTGGTTTATAGTTGTTTGTTGATTTTGATTTTTACTTTCTTATAGTTATTCTTTTTCCTGGTCCCTTATTTAAGTTTTCTAGATTCCTGCTATGAGTGAGACCATCCGGTATTTTGTGTTTATATCTTTAAATTAAAAATTTTTGAGATACATTTCATATGCTATAAAATTATCTTTTTCAAGTACAAAATGTCATGGTTTTTAGTATATTCACAAAGTTGTGTAACCATCACTACTAACTCCAGAACATTTTGTCACCCTCCCTACCCACCAAAGAAACTAAACCCATTAGTAGTCATTCCCCATGAGTGGGAACACCTCTTCTCCTCTACTTCTTGGTCATCACTAATCAGAGACCTTTAGTTCTTGACTTTATTTCACAGCTCTTGTGGCATTGTCCTTCAGTGGAGCTATCGGACTGACTTTCCTAATGTTGGGATGTGCCTTAGAGGATTATGGGTAAGTTATTTCAAAAAGAATTTTTTCTTGTGTCTTTATCACTACTAGTACAGGTATGAGCACCAGGCTCTAAATACTGAGTTAGTAAAGCCCAAATTAAGAACAGTCCTTTCCTGGGTCCTTTGTATATGTGTACACAAAAGATTCTTAAAATGGATATGTTCATTTAGTAAACATTGATTGAACACCTACTCTGGACCAGCTGGGATACAAGGATGCAAAGATGTCCTCAAGGAACTTAGGGTCTAGTTGTGTTTGAGAGATAGGAAGGCAGACAATCTAGTCAGTCTGTGAAGATGAGTATAGGGTGCAGTAAGAGTTCTAAGACTGTACATCTGAATTTCCCCGGGAGACATGGGAAGGGCTGCCTAGAAAAAGCTGTCTTTAAACTGAGACTTGGCGGACAAATAAGAGTTTATTAAGTGGATGAAAGGGGAGGGCATTCTAAAGCAGAAGGAGCATCCAGCAAATTCTTTACTTAATCACTGTTGGTTGAGTGCTTCCCACATGCCAGCCACTGTTATGAAAAAAGCAGGGATTAAGAAATAAGAAAGCAAAGGTCTTGCTCTGTTGGTATCTGTGTTTCTGTGGGGATATCAGACAAGAAACATAAAAATACACATAAAACTGTTAAGAAGACTAACTAAAGAGTCTAGATGCTCAGGTAAGTGAACTGTGAGCAGAAACAGAGAGAATTTGAGGATGTCTGGGGAAAGAGAACTTTAGGCAGCAGGAAAGCCATATCCCAAGGCCCAGGGACATGAAACATAGTGACTGTTCCACAAGGCTAAAACATAAATTAGAGCTGGGAGTGGCAACAGAACAGCTGCCTGAGGCTGGAAGGTCAGTCCTTCAGTGTATGTTATGGAAAGGAGGTTAGATCTTACGCTTCAGGCAATAGGAACTGTGAATAGGTTTGGAGAGTGGGGGGTTTGTGTTAAAGATGATTCTGGCCAAAATATGGGACTAGATAGGGAAGCGCTGAGACCTTAGTCAGGGAGAGCAGCAAGGAAATATTACCATAACTAGTGCTGTGCCAGTAAGGATGGAAAAAAAAGGAAGGAGAGAGATCTGGGCGGTAGAATTACCAGGTTTTCTTTGGTATCAGGGTTCAACAGGGGAGAGAGTTCTTGGATGTCTCCCAGGTAACTGGCTTGAGCAACTGGGTGGAAGATGATGTGACTAGCAGACCAGCTGGAGCTGGTGTGACAACACTCATGAGTTCCAGTCTCTTACCCCGGCCTGGCCCACTATCACAGAAATTGCTTGAACACAAGAGGGATCAGTAGTTATAAAGCAACAACTTCTGTTGTTCAATGACTTAAATAGTTTTCACAGCTATTACTTTCACTTTAGGAACATAAGTTATTATCCTCATTTCTATTGAATAGCTGGGAAACCAAAGCCCAGTGTGATTAAAGGTTTAACCCAAATTGCATAACAATAATTGGCACAGCCAGAAATGGAAGTCATGTTCTGACTGTCTTGACTGGTGGTGTTTCCATTATTCCGCAACCAACTCTAAATCCACGTTTTAATGATCTTTGATGCACTTTGTCTTTAGAAGGTAAGAAACTGACCCAGTACTGTAACTACAAAGAAGTTAGTTTATATCTTAGTGATGGTGATGCAGGATTATAGACCAAATGTGGCCTGCTGCCCTTTTTTTGGTAATTAAAATATTATTGAAACACAGCCAGATAGCAGCAAGGAACTATTATCATAATATTGAGTAGTTGCAACAGCCATGATGCAGTTTTTGCTTGAAAAACAGAAAAAATATGTCATGACTTTTCCGACAACCCAATATATTAATATTTTACTTGTAGTTAAATATTATAACTATGTTTTTTTAATGTGTTATCTTGGGTTACTTTCGCATCTGAGAGTAGAATATTTTTGTTTGGTATGATTATGTAGGTTATTTTTAGGGGGTCTGAGAATGTTTTTGCCATTAATTTATCTGAAAATATTTTTGAGCATTCCCTACCTACCAACTCATACTGAATAGAAAGGTTGTATTTTGGGGTAGTGGGGAAAACCTGTACAGTGGAAGAGTTTAGTATTTGAGACAGAGACCTTATGATTTGCAAAACCTAAAATAATTACTCTTTGACCTTTTACAGAAAAATCAACCTGGCTTACAAGTTTATTGATTAGTATATTAATATTTTACATATTGTTAAATATTATAGCTATATTATAAAAATAGACATTTATAATGTTATATTTACAGAGTATAGTAGTATATTAGAGAATAGTACATATTTAATGTTTTAATTTTATATAGAGACAAAGTTGCTTCTACACAACAGTGTTTTTAATTGGATAACTGACTGTGAAAGGGAACATAAAGGTGTTTTTCAGAAAACTGTCGCTATATATTCTAGGAAGATGTGAGAACTCTTAGCAGTGGTCATATCAGATGATAGCTAGATCTTGCTCCAAACCTCTTCTCCTCTCTACCTATTTTATTACTGGCATAAAAGCCCTTTCTAACACTATTACTTGGTGATTTTTGAAACACACTAACAATCCTCTAGTCTAAAATTAGGAATCAAGCTCAGTGTTTCCATCTTGTGTCCTCTTGATGAAAGGCACTTTCCTTCTTGCTTTTCAGTCCCCATCCTGCCTTGCTAGAGCTGTGTCTGAAATGGTGGCTTTGCCGCCACTCTTGCTCAGAAGTGCTGGCTCTCTGGGTGGTTCTGTGCTAGGATATTGTGGGGGTATATACTATTGTGATGTGTATATATAAAAATTGAGTGGAAACTATGCTTTTTATTCCTCAGATAATGAAACATAATGTCTAGTTGGAGAGAAGTATTTTTGAAGTATTTATACAGTACATGTACTTGGAAAGCAGATGGCAATTTTTAATTTATGTAAAACATTGACATTTAGGAAGAAAATAGATTGCATTTTTGCATTATGCTGTTGTGATCTCTTGTAATGAAAATGAGAGTGTATCAAAAGTTTTTACTAGTAAGCATATTTATTTTCATGCCTTCCATAGTTAAAATCCATTTGTTTATTCAATAATTATTAATGGAGCATGTCATTCTAGGTCCTGGAAATAACTGGTGATTGATAATACAAATCAGATCTGTGTCTTCATAAAAAAGAAAACATATCAAAACAAGAGCTGTGCAGAAAGTTAAAAGGATGATGTACTGGAGACTTGGGGTATTTAACGTGGATGTCTTGGGAAAGCTACTTTTAAGAGAGCTCTCATTTTATATTGCATGATTAGAAGGAGCCAACCAAATAGAAAACCAGGCGGAGGACCATTCTGAGCCATAGGTTTTGCTGGTGCAAAGGCCCCGTGGCATGTATGAGCTAAGGAGTATTTGAAGAAGGGAAAAAGCCAGCCTGGCTATTGGTGAAGGGAATGAAGGGAAGATGGTATGAAAGAAATGAAAGAAGTTGAGAATACCCAGATCATGTCAGACTTTGAAGGCCTGGACAAGGAATCTAGTTTTTATTCTAAGTCATTAAAAAATTTCTAATATGCAGGCTCTCACCAGATCTTTACTGACTTAGCATTTGCAAGGCACTATGGCATGTTCTAAAGGGAAAGCAAAGAAGACTGAATTAAGATCCTCTCCTTAAAGAAATTACAGCTCAGTAATACAGAAAACAATTAAAATTCTCAATTATACATTGTATAGTTGTTTCTTAACACAATATAAGTTATTTACATATTAATGAGGTAGCAATTTTTAATTAACACTTCTTATCTGTTTCTGGTGAAAATCATCTTATAAGTAGTATTGGATATTTTTTCAAACTAGCCATTTAAAATAATAACTTTGAAACAGTAATAGGTCACTAATTTAAGCTGTGGCTCTAACTTCTCATGTTGGGTTTCCTCTGCCTCCAACTGACAGTGTTTACTGGCCCTTGTTCGTGCTGATATTCCACGCCATCTCTCCCATCCCCCATTTCATCGCCAAAAGAGCTACCTATGACTCTGATGCAACAAGTAGTGCCTGTCGGGAACTGGCATATTTTTTCACTACGGGGATTGTTGTTTCTGCCTTTGGATTTCCTGTTATTCTTGCTCGTGTGGCTGTGGTAAGTTTTATTTTCTATTGTTTTGCCCATTTGTTGCTGAGTTTACTTTAGAAGCTTATGTCTGGAACCTCAATTCATTTTCTGTTGCTTAGATTTAATGCTCAAGGCCAGACTTTTTAAAAGTTTTTCTCTTTTCCCATTTTAGATCTGCCTTGGCTATGTTTTCAGAATGCCTGCTTTGTTTCTTTTAACAGCTTTTAGCCAGACCATTTGATTTCTTACTTTTTTTATTTCAAGCTTTTTTTTCTGGAATTGTTTTTAAATCTTTGCTTCCTATCTAAAGGCAATCCACAAAGACTATCATAACTGATTTTCTAGTTCCAAAATGAACATCATATCAAATTCTCTGGCAAATAGGATCATGGACACAATTGTTGACTCAATATGATAGGCATACATGAAGGGCCAGCTGTGTAATTGCTAGAAGACAGAGTGAATAAAGTGACATCTTTCATTCAGTGTAAACATTTTCTTTTTGTCTCTAAAACTAACATTGTGGGTATAATTTATTCAGCTCTTTGATGTTCACTGTTTTTCATTGTATTGGCCACATACACCCCCCCTCCCTCCTCCAACTACAAATGGTTTTAATTTCGTGGAACTCTTATTTGGGGCATTGATTATCAGATAAGCACAAGTCTTATTTAATCATTCAGTAAATACCTTTGGAACATGTGTTCCTTGTAAGACACCAGGAATAAGAGGCAGATAATGTCTCTGTTCTCAAAGAGCACAGAAACTAGCCTTATGGGTAAGTATACTATAAATGTACTTTTGTGATAATTGAAATGAGATCAGAATGCCATAGGAGCCCCGAGAAAATTCCAGTTGGCATTTGATGTGGGCCTTTAGGAGAAATAGGGTTTTGATTAAAATAGGGAAGGCTACTCATTGGAATGGCAGCCAAGTATGAGAATGCACTATGTGGAATAAAGAGCGATTCAATATGATTGAGGAAGGGGTCGAGATGAAGACTAGAAAGGTTGGTAAAACCTGATGGGGAAGGGTCTTGAATGCCATGTGAGGTTGATAATAGAGAAGCATTGAAGACTTTTGAATGCGAAATTGTCATGACCTTATTCTTCTTGTGCCTTAGACTCATACTTAACTTTTTGCTGTAAAAATTTCTGTTTTTGCCTTTCTGTACTGCATCATATTTTATGAAGAAACTCTTTGATGTTCTCTCTTGGTTAAAATAAAACAAAAAATGGCCACTAGATGGTACTCTCATCCCTGTCTAAGCCTTGTAAAACCATCTGCCATGCTGGAAGGCTGTTTTTGTGTGTATTCAGATTATTATTTAAAGTCTTTTCTTGCCTGGGAAGAAAAAAAATCAATCCAATCCATAACTCTCCAGTTCCTGTTTTCATGAAGAAAGGCAATACATAAAGAACTTCCATACCCAATATTGTAATTGAACCATTTATAATCTTGCTAGATGTATTTTACTTCAGGCAATCATTGTCTATTGAAAATAAGTAGAGAAGTATGTCTAGTGGGGAAAAATGCTAAGGATGATACTAGACTTAATTAGCAAGCATCATGAAGTAGTTAGACTAATTACTGAATAGTTCACTGTCTCCCGCCTCTAACATTTAAGCCTTTTAACAGTTATATGTGATATTTCATTGGATGTTTCTAAGCAGAAAATAATAGAGATTTACATAGAGTACAAGATGAAGAAGGTAAGGATTTAATCTTTTTTTTTTCTTATGTTTCAGATCAAATGGGGAGCCTGTGGCCTTGTGCTGGCTGGCAATGCAGTCATTTTCCTTACAATTCAAGGGTTTTTCCTTGTATTTGGAAGAGGAGATGATTTTAGCTGGGAGCAGTGGTAGCACTTTATTCTCACAAAATGCATTTAATTTCTCAGAATTCATACTATATGTATATGGTTACAAGTGACATTTTACTACAAAATTTAATATGCTGGGTTTTTTTTTTTAATACCTTTATATCATGTTCACTTTAAGGAAGACTACATGGGAAAATGATTAGTTTTACTAACAGCAAATAGACCTCTCTGTTTATTCAAGTTGAATTATATTATTCATTTGGCTGTTCATATGGTCATGGTGCCCTCAGAAAGTTTGTTCAGTCTTACAGACCTGTTGACTTTCACGGTGCTCCCATGTCTGCCCTGGCATGGGCTTGCGTCAGCAGATAACACTGGAGCAGGTCTCGTTCTGCTTAGGACTTCCAAGATACATGGTGGCCCAGAAGACAGAGGTGTCTCTTCGTGTTGTATATCCTTGATTCTCATCGTGTGGTCCATATGCCAAGAGCATCCACATCTCTAGGAGTTTATTAGGAATGCAGAATCCAAGGCCCCAACCTGAGCCCCGAGCATTTTGATGAGATTCCAGATGAATCATGGGCACTTTAAAGTTTGAGAAGTGTAATCCCAGAGGAATAAGCTTCGTTCTTAGCTTCCTTGTCTCCTCCTTGACTGAACCATTTAAACTCTCTGGTATTTAACTGCTCATTTGTAAAAATTGCTTCACCTGCCCTCATGTCGTGCCTGAGCCCAGATTCTGATATTTGTAAAATGTCCACACGTATAACATATAGGTTTAGATCCTCAAGTTTGTGAAGTGTTCTCAGTAGGGAACAGCTATGCCTTCACACTGTATGAAAGGCAGGGACTGTTTTCACAGTGCTGGGGAGGACAGAATAATTTAAGAGCCCCACCAGTTGCAGGTGAGGGAGGTTAAGCTGGAGTGATTTCCTACTTAGGCAGGATGGGGAAGTGTAGATAGGTATTACTGTTTAAAGTCCCTTTGTGATCTGATACCCCCCGCCCCGCCCCCAGCAGTTCTTATTTTCCTTTACTTCATCATGGAGTTGGCTTCTCCTTTCTCCAGAGACACAGAGCCAAGTAAGCAAGCAGAGGGTGAGCCTCTTCATTTTATTTACGTGTTGATGTACTTAACTGTCTTTCATGTCCAGTAGGACACACACACATATATTTTTTACATCTTTAAATGAATCATTGGGAATATATGTCACGTTGGATCCCGTAACCACAGTTTTTCTAGCTTAATTGTTTTGCTCAAGACCTATTGAGAAAAGAAAATATGGGAAGTAGAACTACTTGATCAAAATATAAATGATTTTTAAAGCATTATTAATGTATGGTAACTGACATGTTCAAAATACCAAACCCTTGAAATTTGTAATAATGATAATTAGCACCCCCCCACTCCATCGTTTCCTAGAGTGATACTGTCGACCAGAAGATAAAAGTGATACCCAAAAGGATAATGTACAAAGTTATATTTTGGTCTTGTGAGTGATTATATGTTTTCAATGTTCTAGGTACATGTAGAATTGTTAAAGTTGTTATTGCCAGTATTTATATTAGAAAAATTATATGCACACTTTATAGTTTTAACCAGCATTTTTAATAGCACTTGCACTTACTGTGTTGTAATAAATTTCACTTTTAACAAAAAAGAGAAGTTTAATTTTAAAAGTCTTTTTTTTTTCTGATGTACCCTTGCTTTAAAAGGAAACAAAATGCTTAAGCGAGAATTTCTTGGTATTCTGCAGTGGACATTTTTGAGCAATCATCTGTTCTGCAATAGAATAATAGCATTAAGTTTTAAAATACCACTTCGAGTATTTAGTTGATGTACTAGCTTTTCTTTCTCTTAGATGGTAATAATAATTAATTTATACTACCTTTTGTAAAAGTACCTCTCTTGTTTACATTCAGTTCAAATAACAAGGTAGCCTTAATATGTAGCCTTAAAGCTTATCTCTTGATTGCATTTCCAGAATGATATAAAATACTTGTATATAAAATATTTTTTGCTGTTCCTTAATACTGAAGTTATTCTTCTGTAATGCCTAAGTGACATTTAAGTAACACGTAGCTATAGGAAGTATCACTTTAGATGAATGTACCATATAGAAGTTTCAATCTTGGTAACACAAATTCAAACATTTTTTTTTCCTTATGAAATATTTACTTTTTTCTCTATACCATAGGATATACTTTGAAGATTCAAAAAACGCTGATTATATTTTAAAACCAAGACTACACTTAATAATTGCTCATGAATAAGTGACCTTATGAAGGGATTCTCTGTCATGTGCCAAACAACTGGCTTATAGGCAGACTTTAAAACTTTCCCACAAAATCAATGTTATGCTTTGGTGATTGAGCTCCCAGGCCCAGCTTTCCAAGCGGGCTAAACCCTAATGTAACTGACCAGTAACACCAAAGATCTACCCAAGTTGGGGTCTTAGAATAGGGTAGTGTGAACAGCTTGGAAGACGGAAAGTGCGAATTTCTACCTTTTTCCCAGGAACAAGGTCTTCTTTTTTTGCAGCCACTTTCATCTCCTAATGTGCTTGCAGTCCAGGGACACTCTTTGAGGCCTGTTCACCTACTCTTGATTCATAACTTGCCTCCCAGCCTACCCATCTCTTGAGGTTCTCCATACTCCCACCAGTTTTCCTAGTATAGATGAATCATGTGGTTTAGGAAGAAAACACTTAGACCAAACTCCTCACAGAAAGAATGAATGACTTGTGATCTTCCTGCCCACGTCTGAAATGTATTGATCCCTGTATCAAGCATTTGCTGAAGCCTCTGGCAGCTACATTTTCCAAGGACACTGGAACCCAGTGACTCATTCACAGAAAATGGCAATGTTTCATGGTGACGTGAAAAAGCATTCCAACTGTTTATAGAAGGGTGATATTTTGGGACAGGGACAGTCCTCTCACTTCTCATCCCATCCTCTGACTGCCCAGCTCATCCTGTTTTTTCGTAGTTGTTTCTTTTCCTCTACCTTGAACCCCCAGATTTTTCTTACAGCCTGCATGGAACCTTTACATCTGAGGTATCTCCTTGATGAAAATGCTTCTGATGTTGCTTTATGTTACTTACATTCCCTGTACCCTCAGGGAGATGCTTAAGAAATGTCACCAAAATGTGCCTTTACAAAGTTTGCAAAGTTCGCATTTTGTACTACAATTTAACCAAAATATTTATGAGGATGTTGGCATTTTCCAAACAGTAATTAGTTCACAAGTGGGAAATATTGTTTCTATTGAGGAATGTAAGTCATGCATTTAAATTTTTTCCTTTTGCCGTTTTGCCTCATGAAGTACCTTATTTACAAAAGTCCTGGTGTCTAATGACTCACAACTTATAGTCTGCCTATGCTACTAGAGTAGAAGAGTGATGCTTGTAACCCCGAACGTGGTGTGAAAGATCCCCCCAAGACTGCTTTAGAATGCATTATATATGTATTATGAGAATAACTGCTTTTAAAATAAAACTTGTCATGTATGCTTAAACAAGAACTTTTATTTACATTATTAAACCAAAACATTTATATTTGGCTTTGGGATGCATTATGTTTGGGAAGGAGACCAGCAGATTTATCTCCCCAGTGTCTTTACTTGGATAATCTTCCTGTGAATTTGGCTAGTTTTGAACCTGTACTTGTAGTTGAAGAGAAGCAGTCCAGGAATGTGTGCGCCCTGGAAGGATCCAATTGCTGACTGCAGCTTTGCCATGGCAAAGACTCTAAAGGTGGAGAAAGGTGGTGCAGGGCATGGTTGATCAAGAATTGGCTGTTGGAAAAGGGAGAAGAACTCAACACTTTAAAAAGGTGCTTTGTATATTTTGAGAAGTTTTGTGCACCATAGAAAGGAATGCACTGATGTACAATACTACTTAAGGAATAATTTGTCCTTATGTACAAAACATTTGAGAAAGATCAGATGTTTTACAGGTAGATTTATTTTAAATTAATTTTTTTTCTTACAATGTTGTAGTCCCCATAGTTTTCCTGCCACTATATTACCTGTGAGCCATCACCATTATTCCCTTGTGTTCTTCCTTCCCATTTTGCCTCCTCTTCTGCCCCTACCCTTGCTGTATGCCTCAGATCTATGGTCAACTTGCTAGTTTTGACTTTTTCTTGACATTTTATTTGGTTTCTCTATATTCCACATAAAAGTGAAACCATCTGGTATTTACCTTTTTCCTTCTGACTAATTTCACTGAACATAATCCCTTCCAGCTCCATCCATGTTGCTGCAAATGGCATGAGTTTGTCCTTTGTGATCACTGAGTAATATTCCATTGTATAAATATACCACAATTTTTTGATGCATTCATCTATTTGGGGATATTTAGGTTGTTTTCATATGTTGGGTATTGTAAATAGTTCTGCAATAAACATAGGAGTGCAGGTTTCCTTTCGAATTAGTGTTTTTGTGTCCATTGTAGATTCCTAGGAGTGGATCTGCAGGATCAAATGGTAGATCCATTTAGTGTTCTGAGGAACCTCCACATAGCTTTCCATAGTGGCTGGTCCAGTTTACGTTCCCTTGCAGGTAGATTTAGACAGATTATTGTAAATAAACTGACCTAGGTATTTATTTGCATGGCACGACTAAAAATAAAGTCAAATTTTTAAATCAAAATTTGTTAATAACAACATGACTCAAATGTCCATAAGTAAAAATAGTTTCTAAGGAAACTTACTGGAACAAGGGTTTGCACATACGCTTTTTGATTTAAGGGGCATGCAAAATAGGTTGAGATACCTACCTATTTGGAACTGGGGATGAATAATATGGAGGAATATACCTGATATTTATAACTCCTATTTTGAGATTTTTTTTTGAAGATTTATTTAATTTATTTATATAAGCACTGGGTACAGTCAGAAGCGCGGGAGGGTGAGAGAATTCACCAGAGCCAGAGTGGAGCACAGAACAGGCAGACCGACGAAATACACTGCTGAGGGGAGCAGCGGGCAGCAGGAGAGGTCTGTGCGCCATGTGGGACCCTCGCCAGTGGCCAGGGATCGAACTGGCGCTGCAGAGACTGCGGGCAGCTTCGCAGCCCAGCGCTCAACTGCTGCGCCACCAGAGGAGGCCCTTGAGATTTATTTTTAAGAAATACCTTTATTTTTGGCCAGTTAAATATGATTTAAAAGGTTTTGTGAAATCATTTTAATTGGAAAATTATTTTATTCTTTGTGTTTCCTTCAGTAGTTTTTAAATTGTTTTCACTTATCAGTCAAGTCTTACCCAGTTTTGCGCTTCTGAATAGTTATCTTATTGAAGTAACGTGGCATTATAATGTGTTTCTGGTGTACATCATTAAAATTCAGCTTGCATATAAAGTTCACCACTACCCTTCACCATGCAATTGATCCCTATTATCCGATTTTCCCACCTCTTTCCCCCTTCCCTCTGGAACCTCTAGTTTGGCTTATCCAGAAGTTTATTTTTGCTTTGTTTTGCTGTTATTTGTTTGTTTGGTTTCTTTCTATATATACCACATGTGAGTGAAATCATGTAACATTTGTCTTTGTCTGACTTATTTCACTAAGCAAATACCCTTTAGGTCCATCCATGTTCTTGCGAATGGCAGGAGTTCATCTTACTTTTTTATAGTTGAATAGCATTTCATTATGCATAGATACTTCATCTTCTTTAAAAAAGAAATTATTGGGCCTCCCTGGTGGCGCAGCGGTTGAGCGCTGGGTTACGAAGCTGCCCGCAGCCTCTGCAGCACCGGTTCAATCCCCGGCTGCTCCCCGGCCACAGCAGGAGGGTCCCACATGGCACGCAGACCGCTCCTGCAGCCCGCCGCTCCCCTCAGAAGTGTACTTTGGTCCTTCTGCCTGCTCTGCTCCCTGCTCTGGCTCTGGTGAATTCTCTCACCCTCCCGCACTTCTGACTGTACCCAGTGCTTGTATAAATATAAACAAATAAATAAAAAATATTAAAAAAAAGAAATTATTTTTATTGAGGTATATTTGTGTTTGTATTTTAGGGGTATAAGTTCATACCTTTTAAGAAATGTTGTCCTACTAGACCCACCACCAAAGCACCAATAATCCTCCGCCCGAGTCCATGGAACCCCCCTATCTCCTTGGCTCTACATCCCCTACTGGTAGCCTCAGTTCTGCAGTCAGATTTCTAGGCAGATGTTGGACATTGAGTTACCGTATTATCCAGCAATTCCATTCCTAGAGATATAGATGAAAGAGATGAAACATACATTATAGAAAGCTTGTATGCAAATATTCATAGCAGCATTATCCACAATAGCCAAAAGAGGAAATAATCCAAAAGTTTCGCAGCTGATGCGTGGTAATATATTATGGTCCATCTATACAAAGGAATATTTACAGCCATTAAAACATGAAGTACTGGCACAGGCTACAGTATGGATTAACCTTGAAAACAGGTTAAGGGGGGGACTTCCCTGGAAGTGCAGGGGTTAAAGACACAGTGCTATCAAGCTATCATCAACCACTGTGGCATGAGTTCAATCCCTGTCCAGGGAGCTAGCCCACATGGTGTAGCAGACCTCTCCTGTGTCACACACTGCTCCCCTCTGCAGTGTATTTTAGTAGATCAGCCTGTTCTGCTCCCCACTCTGTGTCTGGTGAACCCTCTCACCCCCCACACCTCTGGCCTACACCCCAGTTCTTGTATGCATAAATTAAAAAGTTAAACAGGTTAGGGGGAAAAAAGTCACAAAGACCTATGTATTGTATAAATCTACTATATTCAATGTAAAGGAATCTGTAGGAATAGAGTGTGGTTGCCAGCAGCTGAGGGGAGAGGAAATGAGGAATGGTTGCTAGTGGGTAGAGTTTCTTTTTGGGGTAATAAAAATGTCCTGGAACTAGAGGTGATGGTGCACAGCATACTGAATGCACTAAAAGCCATTGGACTGTATTTTAAGAGGGTGAATTATATAGCATATGAATTTCATCTTAATAGAAACCAAAAAGTCAAATAGCCAAAAAAGAAACAATCCATAAGTCCATTGACTATTAAGCATGGCACAAGCTTATAGGTGATGAAAATGTACTCAACTGATTGTCATAGTGTTTGTACAACTGACTATACTAAAAATCATTCAACTGTACATTAACTGAATTTGCTGCGTATTATGGCATGTGAATTATATCTCAAACCTGCAAAATATGAGTGAATGCATGAAGAAACTCTTTGAACTACAAAAAAAAAAAAAACAAACAAACCTGAGATCAGTTATTCACTGACTGTAGGAAATTATCTGTAGAATGCAGCCAACATCAAAATAATTCAAATTATGCGGGGGTCTTAACTGCATTGTCAATGTGAATAACGGATAGAGATACTTGTAAAGATGTGAATGAGAAAGCTCCCATTTTTAGGGTGCAGTTTTAGTTATTCATTCTTTCAATAAGTTTTTGTTGAACATCTACTGTGTGCCAGATATTATTGTAAGGGTCGAAGATATAGCAGTGAAAAAAATAGACAAAAAGACCTCATCACCACGCAGCTTACTTTTTTTGTAGGGAAGCAAAGAATAGATATATAAATACGTGAAATGTGTGGTATGTTGCTGGAAATGATGGGCCAAAACAAAACAAAGGTGAAGAAAGGAAGGGCTAGAGAGTGCAATCCTGGGTTGCATAACGATGTTTAGGCCAACTGCCTGCACAGAGGCAGCCTGACAGGTGCATCATGGGACCTGGGTGTGTTGTAAGTTAGACCATTCATGTTTGCATAATTACCCTCTATGACATTCACCCAACCTGAAGGACACGTTTCTTAGAACATAGTCTTGATGTTAAGTAACACGCTTCTGTATGTGAGTGTGTATGTGGGTGTGGGTTGGTGCTGGTGGTTTCCATGTTTAGACACAGTGGCCAGGCGAGGTTTACGTAGATGACATCATAGGGGTGGAAGTTGGGGACAATGATCCAAAATCATCTGAGGAGAGAAGTGATTAGAGAAGCACTAAGGTCCAGGGGAAGCACGCCTCTTGACTAGTAAGGAGCACTAACGAGCAGATTGGTGGGTGGTAAGATAGTGTGTGTAGGGTCAGACAGGTCCTATGGGCCTTATAGATCATTGTAGGACTTTGGCTTTTGCTTAGGGATGAGAAGGCACCAGAGGGATTTGAGCAGGAGTAGTATATGACTTGGCTCGTAATGGGGTTCCACTAATTGTGTTTTATTTTAAAAGTATTTCATAAAGAAAGAGAAGAAAAAAATGATTCTCCTTTTCCAAATTAACTGTGTTTATCTTTGAAAGAGGAAAAGGGACCAGCAAACCACAGAAAACATAAATAAATGCATTTTGTTCAGGGACAGACGACGAAGGCAATGAGGCTGAATCACAGATTCACAGAATCAGTTATGGCCACAGTACTCAGGAAATGGCTTGGTCCTTAATTAATCATTCCACGTTGTTAAACTCAGTGGAGATAAATTTAGCCAGCAGTAAGTGGGATGAGATGAGTTCTCATGAAAACATGTTTTCAGTGAGGTTGGCAAGGAGTGTATAAAACCAAAATAACCCAAACTGTGTTCTAATAGTGTTGCTTTTGGTGTGTCCCATCTCCAGCGATGACCACTTGGGTTGTCTGTCCCTGGGGCACGAAGACATAGTGCGTTAACTTTGGATTCAGCAGCAGGGGTTGGGACAGTGAGGTGGAGGGTAAGCGATGACTTGCATGCTTTGGTGTTATCGCCCCCTTGTGGCGACTCGAGGCGCCCACTTTGGAATAATTTCTGTGTATTTCCTATCAGGGCTCACACTTAGTCAAGTTTAAACTATCAGTAACATGAAAGTGACATCTAAGTATTAGCCCTTGGACTGCGAACATTTAGCGAACAGGGGGAAAGCTGCTATTTTAATGGCTGACAGCACAATTCTTTTTAGAAAATAGGGTTTCTTTATTTCATTAAACAGAAGAATCATTAGAGTGTCAAGAACTGGGGCTCAGTGCAGGGGAAAGAACTGGAAATGTTTTTGCATAAGAATGGGAGAAGAATTGGGCTTTGCTTCAGAATGAAGAGAAGAGAGAGTTGCTGCTGGTGGGGTGAGTGGGATATACCCAAGGAGGAGGCCATGGAGAAGGAGAGAGAAATCCTGGCTCAGTGAAAGTCCTTTGAGGATGGCAGCTCAAGGACTTTTGAGAGCAAGGATGTCTAATAATAACCTTTCAGGCACCTGTGCAAATGCACAAATGTCTCCCCATCCACATGGCCCCTGCCTCCTTTGTCCAGACTGCCTGGCACTGGATTCAGATTCTCAGTGTATGCTATTGATGACTTTGGGGTTCTGGTATATCCGGAAGGGGCAATTAAAGAAAAGGAGAATGCTTGCATATTGGGGTAAATGTGGGGCTAAGTCTGGAGAATAGCAGCGGGAAGTCAAGGGGTAAAGATAAAGCACTCACTGTGGACCCAGAAGTGAGTGGGAGGGCCACATCTCAGTCTTTTCTTTCTATGATCTTTACCACATTACACCTAGAATAGGACCAGGGATGGATCAAGGCTCAAAAATGTTGAACAGAAGGGTCTTTTTGTTTTACTGATAGTTTCTTTCCTGTGCAGAACCTTTTTAGTTTAATGTACTCCCATTTATTTATATTGCTCTTGTTCTCTTGCAATTGGAAATGAATCCCCAAAGATATTGGGGATTGAAGCCAATGTAATGGGGGTTTTTGCCTGTTTTCTTCAACATATTTTATGGTTTCCAGTCTTCCATACATGTTTTTTGATCTATTGTGAGTTAATTTTTGGGTGAGGTTCCAGATGATGATCTGGTTTCATTTTTTTTGCATGTGGCTGTCCAGTTTTCCCAATACCATTTGTTAAAAAGACTCTTCTTTTCAATGTAGATTCTTGGCTCCTTTGTTGTAGACTAACTGTCCAGTGGGTTATATTTCTGGGCTCTCAGCACTGTTCCATTGGTCTGTGTGTCTGTTTTTGTGACATTTAGGTACTCTTGCTTTAATTTTCCTGTAACTGGCATCTGAACGGGACAGGCAGGGGAGGTTGCAGGCATATGAATTTTTCTTCGTGACTTTGACAGGGCCAGTCAGTTCTGACTCAAGCCTATGCAGTAGCTTTGAACTTCTTTTTTTAGCCTGCTAGATGAGGGAGTGTGCCCCAAAATGCAAATTGAGTTTTCATTGGAAGTAGGATTTGCAAATATTTTCTCCCATTTCATTGGGTGCCTTTCAGTTTGTTGATGGTTTCCTTTGCTGTATAGAAGCATAGTGGTTGGATGTAGTTCCACTTATTTAATTTTGCTTTTGTTACCCTTGCCTTTGGTATCAAATCCAATAACTCATCACAGAGGCTAATGCCAAGGAACTTGCAGTCTGTGCTTTCTTCCAAGAGTTCAGGTCTCATGGTCAAGTCTTTAATCCATCTTAAGTGTATTTTTATGATGGTGTAAGACAGTGGTCCAGCTCCATTCTTTTGCATGTGACTTCACTTTATTAATATCCTTGAAAGCACAAAAATTTTAAATTTTGATGAAGTCCAACTTATCTTTTTATTTCTTGTGCTTTAAAAATGATAAATTTAACTTCATTAATAAGTAGAGGACTGTGAGTAACCAGTTTGTGTCTTTCAAGGAATTTTCCCGTTTCATCTAAGTTGTCAAATTTATGGGGTCAGCATTGTTTGTAGCATGTCTTTATTATTTATTTAGTGTTTGTAAAATGTACAGTAATATCCTTGGGTTTTTTTTTTTTTTGTTAGTCTGTTTTTAGTTTTATAAACTTTTGGGTGGGGTATAAACTTAATAGGGAATTTCATTTTGCTGTCATATAAATGTCTATTTGGGATGTCATGGGTTTTTTTTTGCTTTTTTGCTTTATTTAAAACAAAATCTAAATACATAGGTAAAGAAGCTACTCATATAATTTCAAAACTGAAGTTGATGGTTACATTTGTACCCAGTCTGAGAGACTCTCAGTAGCATAAGTTTTTAGTTTTTGATGGGCCTTGGATATGCTTGGCTTAGCCCACTTGTACAAATGCCTGCAGAGTTTAGGCTTATAAAACTTGTGTGAGGAGCACAGTGAAATGTGCCAATAATGTGATAGTTTACCTGCACGTTTGATTGCAAACATATGTCTCCACTGTGGGCTTCCTGACCCATGATATCAGAACTGTGGGATTAATGACATTTCTTTACTCGAGCAGCCTCAGTGCTGAGACTGCTCAGCCTTGATGACCATATGGAATTCTCAAACCTGATTTTAGATGAAAAAATTAAGACTTGAGCTCATACTGAGGAAAAATTTCAGGTGATACTGAAGGGAACATCTTTCTGAGACCCTGGAGGCTGCTCTACCTTTTTTACCTCCTGGAGTTGGTGTACTAGTGCTTTTAGTTAGTCCTTCTTGAACATTCTTCCCTTTTAATGTACATCTGAGCTTCCTTCTTTATTTCTCTTTGGTTTTCAGTTTGAAAAATTTCTGTGAGGGCCTCCCCGGTGGCGCAGCGGTTGAGCGCTGGGTTGCAAAGCTGCCTGCAGCCTCTGCAGCACCGGTTCGATCCCCAGCTGCACCCTGGCCACCTGGAGGAGGGTCCCACATGGCGCGCAGACCTCTCCTGCCGCCCGCTGCTCCCCTCAGCAGTGTACTTCGGTCCTTCTGCCTGCTCTGCTCCCCGCTCTGGCTCTGGTGAATTCTCTCACCCTCTGGCGCTTCTGACTGTACCCAGTGCTTGTATAAATAAATAAATAAATCTTAAAAAAAAAAAATTCTGTGGACACATGTTCCCGCTCATCACTTCTTTCCCTAGCTGAGAGCCCATCCAAGGTATTTTTCATTTCTGTTAGCCAGAAACAATTCAGCTGATAAAAGGAACTTATGTAAAAACCTTTCTAGGGTGTGGTTTTATGTTCGGTTAGGAGATCGGTGAGCATTCCTGCCCTTACCCAGGGGGTCAAGAGATTTTCTCTCCCATTCCCTGTCCAGATCTTCACCTATGTATGTTCCAAGGGCAGTAGGTTGCTATCCCCAGGAAGTGACCCAGGTCCCTGATGGTGAAATTTGCTAAGATGCTGACAAGCAAAAAACCATAAGCTCTGTTGCTAGCAATCTTTTCTGGGAAACCAGCTGAGGTTTTGATTTTCAGTGGTACTAAGATTCCCTGGGAAGTCCACCCCTGAGAGACACCCTGGTATTGTCAAGACATGCTGGGGAGTCACCTGAATAGGTGTTGCTGGAACTCATTTGGAAGCTGCCCTATGGAACGCTGGCTAAACTTGCTAGGATATCACCTTTGGGGTGCTACCAGAACTCCCTGAGATGGCACCCTCTGCCTTTGTGGCCTGCTTCAGGCAGTTGTATGTGACAGGAGCAAGAAAAAACAAAAAAGTACTCATACCGGCATTGAAGTCCCTTCTCCCTGCAAGGTCCTCCCAGTGCCCTCTACTGACAAAGCTCAGCATTGGACAACCAGAAAGGAGAAGTAGTCTCAGTTTCTAGCTCTGGTGTTACAATGCAGGGCAAAGATGGGTGAACTCAGTACAGAAAAACATGAAGTTGATAGCTGGCACAGCTTATGGTTGCACATGAACTATATTCTAATTCTTTACTAGAGTCCACAGCCCCTTCACTGATCTACTCTCTACCTCTCAGTTATTGGCCATTCTGCCTGCTTATCTCTAGCTCTTCTCTATTATCTCAGCACTCCAAGAACCATTTCCCTCGATATACCTCATGCTCAAAACACTCTACCTTCAGACCTTTTTATAACTAGCTCTCTATTAATGTTTGGGTCTTTGTTAAATGACATCACTTCATCTGGATTTCCTTGACCACACAATCTGATCTAGAGTTCAGGGGTCTCTAGTACTTCTGCTGTTGTCCTGTTTGGTTTCTTTTTAGATTCCTCTTATCACAAAGTTGTCTTTTTTTGACTTCATTCCCCTCCCTCCACCACATAGGTGAGCAAAATGAGAGAAGGGAACTGATTCACATTATAACAGGCCTGACATGTAGTAAGACGCTGGAAAGACAGCCACTGAGTGAATGAATGACCTTCATTTCAGGACTGTAGACCCTGGGGTTCAGAGAGAAAAGAGTGAGTTCCCCAAGAACATGTCCAACAAGGGCCAGCATGAGGGCTCACCTTAGGTCTGCCTGTTCACCGGGTGTCTGGTTATCATCACTTTGCCTCACTGCCTCGCCGAGCCTAGAATGTTTTAGGTGTACACGTTGCAGTGGATGTTCTAAAATAAACTAGATCTTGCTTTGTCTATGTTCTGTCTGAACTACACGTCATCTTTCCACCTACTTATCCCTTCATGGGATAGGTATCTATCCGCCCTATTATGCATTCCTAGGTAGCTCCTCTACATGCTCACCCCCATATAACAGCATATTCTTTTAGAGAAGGAGCTGTTAGAGATGATAGTCATAGAAATCTTCACTGAAAAGGTGATACCTTTGAAATGCTTTGGAAAACTAGATATTGGTTATTGAGCAAATAAAAATGTTTTCCAATACCTTTCTCAGATGAATGAAGTCAAGTCTTCTAGGAGGAATGGCCAATTCTAGACCTGGAACAGGAAATAAAAAATAAACCACCTATACCTGAAGTTGTGCCTGAGGTTTCAGAAGGTAAGGAAGTGCTCAAAAGCAAGCAAGCAGACAAAATCTACTCTCAGTGATGGGGATAGGTTAAAGGGAAACAGGAGCCAAGGGGATAAATTCCTGATGGCCAAAGATAGAAAACATTGAGTAATAAAGTGGTATTGCGTGTAACTCAAACTATTGTATGAAACAAATTCCCATGAGCCTGTACAGATATAAATGAGTAAATAAATAAATAAAAGGGGATGAATAGGCAAATTCCCTCTTCAGAATTTTAAATCATTTCTGTAGACTCTGACTCTGGTCTCAAGGAAGTGATTTATCCACTCCTTAGTTGTGGGCTATTCATAGGGACTTTGTTCCAGATTACAGTATGGAAAGGGGAGAAAGATGAACTTTACAGCAGAGAAATCTGACAAATACCCCCTCAGATGATCAAGGTCAAGATCAATAATATATATTCTTGATATGATGTGATGAGAATGTGGTTTTTCTCCCTGAAACCCATAACCTCAGTCTAATTATGGCAAAAAAACACCAGGCCACTTCCAATTCAGGACATTCTATAAAATATCAGAGCAGTATCCCTCAAACCTATTAAAGTCATACCAGGAAAGGAACTGTGCTGAAGGAACGGTGCTGAACTGTGCTGAAGGAACTGTGCTGAACCGTGCTGAATGAAACACTTGGGTGGATGTGACCCTCACCTTGCCAATTTGCAACTACTCTATAAACCTGGGCTTTGCTGAGTCAGGTGGGCCAGGCAAGGGCAGCCAGAGCTCCATCAGTGTCATGGATAATGTGGGGTTAGTCTGTGTGTCCCAGACTAGTGCAAGATCAATCTGGGAGAATATATATCTGAACTTCTTGCAAGTTGAGGACAGTGTAGAGAACTGCAGGGCATCAATGGCGAGTAGCATGAACAAAGGTCATGAGTTAGAAGTTCACAGGGTGTGTTTAGCGGACTGGGTAATTGGAGTAAGGATTCATGAAGAGAAGTTATTGGTTTAGATAGTTAGTTTGCGGGCAGAGTATGATGGTCTGGGCATTTTGAATTGATACTGTTGACAGCCAATGACACCAGGTTCTCTGGAAAGGAAGAAAATCAGGAACTGTGGTGAGAAATTTGACTTTACCACCTGGGTTTTCCAGCCTGAAAGAGCAAGGCAGCGTAAACAAATATTCTGACTCTGGTTAGATGCTGGGGTTCGAGTGAGAGTGGCCATTATTAGCAATCAGCCAGAGTGTGTATGCTTGTGCCATTGTGCAGTGATTTGATGCATCCATGATCTTTCTGACTGGACTGGGTTGGCTTAGCTGGGCCCAGGCAGAATAGCTCCCACGAGCTCCCCAGATTCTACCAGTAAGCAAATGCTGGATTCATCCTCACTCTGGTTCCTTTTAGTGCCTCTTGACCTCCTTCCCCCCAACAAGGATTATTGCACTGATCCAGTGCTGCAAAAACGGAGAAAACCCGCTTGACCTGTGCACACAGCACACAGCAGTGATATTTGATGTAAGATTAGGTCAGAGCCAGCCAGGAAGCTTTAAGTATGGCTGACAGCCAACGAAATAAGAAAGTTTTATTTGGGAGGAAATTGTTCTCTCCCTGCCTAGTTGTCCTCACTTACCCTTCCTTAGGCATCCTTTCCTCTAAATTCTGGTCCATAATTTTATTTGAAACTACAAATTCCACTGGGCTAGTAAATGAGCACATCGCTCCCTAAGCAATAACGTTATATTTCAAACTCATTGTTGTAATACTGGCAACTTAATAGGCCAAAGGAGACTGAAATAACTGCCCACCACCTCACCGTTATCGCCAAAGAGATCAAATATCATTTGTAGGATTTATAATAAGCCCCTCGTGGTGAAAGCACAAAACCAGATGCCAGGAAACTGATAGCTACATATTTTAAGAGGGTTATTGCTAATGACTGGCTGGTCCTAACCATAAATTAAAGTTGGTGTTTTTATTACTTCTACCAATTGATTCTGTCCAGTGAGGCAACTCATTGCAGCTTTCATCTCATTTCCAACATATGAAAGACCATTTTTGAATAGTAGCAACTATTAGCAACTTTGATCAAATTGTCAATAGCACAAATCCTTAGTGGAGTCCTTTCTGAAAGTCACTTGCTCCCTCCCCAAATAAGAAAACAGGGAAATTTCTCATTTCAGTCATGAGTATCTACCACTCCACTGATACCCCAAAATTGCTTCTGACTTTGCCATTAAGGCTTATAATTAAAACTCTTTTATGCAGATGCAATAGAAATTAAACTTTATATGAAGACTTAAATAATGAATATCCTGGGATCCAAAATGGTGTTTTCTCTAAGCAGTCTGCATGAGGGAAGGGTCCTACCCTTATTTTTAAATTGTCCAAAATATTTTATAATAATTAATTTTAAACATTTACCAAGTACTATTTGAAGTCAAGTATGGTGAGTGAAGTGGATGATGGAAACATCTGATAATCATTTGGGGAGGGAGCAGTAAACGAGTAATAATTGAGAGTCTTCCTAATGTGATTCAAAAAAAGAAAAAAAGGTATATCTCACAGAGAAGCTCCAAAGGTGTTCTTAGAAATAGCAATAAAGAAAGTCAATAATCATGATGATGGTAAATAAGCAATGCAGATTAAAGAGCTATCTATTTGATAATCAAACTTTCCCCTGCTGATACAAAGTTTCCATTTATTTCTTGTTGCCTCTGTGCAAGAAGAACCATACTTAAGGTGGGATCCATTTACTCCATGGTCGCTCATTGAGTACTTTCTCTGTGCCAGGCACCAAGGGTAAGATGAAGAACACTGTGGACTTGGTCCCTGCCCTGTGGATTTATGGTAAGAGTGGGGTTATGAGGTCAGGGTATGGAAAAAAACAAAAAGCAAATCTTTGAGGCAAACCGAGTAGAAATCACTGCTATTGGTTAAATATGCCCACATTTTGAGTTAAATTTTTACTTTTTCCCCAAAACATTATGTTGACAACATTATAGTCCCAGGAGGTATTAGGGAATGCAGTAATGAAACTGTGGCAGGTCTTGTGCCTTTATAATGTTTGCATTGCTTGTGACCTTTGTGCACGAATGCTTTCGCCCACGTGGCCAGTCAAAAAATGATCTGGTTGACTTGTTTTTCCAAGAGACCTTTGACCGAATCTTTGATGGACAAACAGAGAATCATGTTTTCAAGAAGAATCTACTTACAAACAAAACCCTATAGTGTCATACTTTGAAAGTTAGAAATGTAGACCAAAGTTGAAAAAAATAAAACAACAGTAGTGAGGAACTGAGTTGAATTTTGACTTTTAGAGGTGACATACCACATTAGGAATTTAGCACTGAGTTCTTTTTCTTTGATTTAAGGTCATAAAAAGTTAGCATGGACACACTCATTCAGCACATACTTATTTTTTTTTTTAAGCTTGTAGGAAAAAAATTATTTTTTATATTTTTGCTCAAATATTTTTTTAATTTAAATTTTATTTTTATATTCCCCATACAATTACAACCCCCTTATTTTGACCCCAAGCCCTCCTTTCCCCACCCCCCAACCCCCACAGAGTGTCTCTGGTTCATAGTTGTTTGTTGATTTTGATATTTTCTTTCTTATAGTTATTATTTTTCCTGGCCCCTTATTTAAGTTTTCTGGATTCCTGCTATGAGTGAGACCATCCAGTATTTTTCTTTTTCTTTCTGGCTTATTTTGCTGAGCATGATCCCTTTTAGCTCCATCCATGTTACTGCAAATTGCATGTGTTTATCTTTTTTTTGAATGCTGAGTAATATTCCATGGTGTATATGTACCACATCTTCCTGATCCAGTCATCTAATTTTGGGCATTTGGGTTGTTTCCAAAGCTTAGCTATTGTAAATAGCAGCACATACTTATTGAGCACCCACTACATGGCAGACACTGTTAAGAGTCTAGGTACAATGGGTAACAAGACAAAACTTGGATCTCATGATGTAATACATGACTACAATTTTTTTCCACTAACTTTATTTTTATACCATTGTTCATTTTTATACAGTAATTGGTTACTCCCCTCTAGTGTAGTTCCCATAGTTCCCCCACCAAGATAGCACCTCTGATCCATCACCATAGTCCCTTGTGTTCCCTCCCCCTTTTTGACCCCTCTCCCTTCCCCTCCCTTGTTGTATGTCCCAGATCTATGTTCAACTTGCAAGTTTTTTCTTTTTTCTTGACATTTGTTCAGATTTTTATATTCCACATGTAAGTAAAACCATCCCATATTTATTTTTTTCTTTCTTATTTCACTTAGCATAATCCCTTCCAGCTCCATCCATGTTGCTGCAAACGGCATGTATTTATCTTTTTTGAGTATTGAGTAGTATTCCATTGTGTATATATACCACATCTTCTTGCTCTGTTTGTCTGTTTTGGGGCATTTGGATTGTTTCCATATCTTGGCTATTGTAAATAGTGCTGCAATAAACATAGGAGTTCAGGTTTCCTTTCAAATTAGTGTTTTTGTGTGCTTGGGGAGGATTCCTAGCAGTGGAATTGCTGGGTCATATGGTAGGTCCATCTTTACTGTTTTGAGGCATGACTACAAATTTTAAGGCGATGCAGAAAAAAAATTGACAGTGTATCATAAAATCAGGGGGCATGGAGACTTCCTGTAGGGGGACATGGAAGGGTCTTGGAGGAAGTGAGATCTCTGAGCAGAGCCTTAAAGGTTAAGTAGCACTTGGGATAAAGGGTGAGAGGAAGAGATTTTCAAGCAAGAGGAATAGCCTGTGGGACAGAGTATGTTTTGAATTTAGTAAACCTCATGTTGTGAAAATTCTCCAAAATCCAAAATAAAAATTTAATGTCCCATGATATGAGAAACTCTCATCACTTTGCTTTGGACTGGTCACAAATGTGTCAAGAAAACTTCAAAGAGACAGATTTCCTCTCTCTGGTTTATAAGCTAAATGCTCTAAATGCTTCCCTAATGCTTGAGTTCAGTTAGTAACTACTCTTTTTCATCCTCCCAGATGAATTTCCAGGCCTTAGTAACATAGTAAAAACTTTTTTCTGCCTTTGTAAATAAATACATTACTATGAAATCTGGTTCAAAAGATAAAGCAAAGAGCAAGTCAGGTCTTCAAAACATCATGTAGATATGAGGGACTACCAAACATTCATTAAAAAAAAAAAAAGAATAAAATCAATTCACCCATGGCAGACTGGAGTGATGTAGTAAAATGAAGCAACTCAGACCAGATGTTGTAATGTATAAACAGGGCTGTCATGTGGAAGGTTGAGGATGCAGTGGCTGAAGAAGTTAACACACTGTCATGCAGTCTTTCCTTTTCCATTTCCTCTTTCTACATGGAAACGTACATAGTGACTGCACCGTGCAGTCACTTTTCACAGCAATTTAGGTGAAATATTGAACATATGTTAACCAATCTTCAGGTGACACAAAACTCGGAAGGATTACTAGCATATCCAATGACAGAAGCAATATTCAAGCTGGAGTTATTGGTTGAAATTCAACCATGATGAACTATAATTTGGATTTTTAAAAAAAATTATATTTATGTCTAAAATTCAAATTGACAACATGGCATAGGGGAAGCCTGACTTGTCAGCAATCATAGGGATTTTCTTAATTTTTTACTGCAAATTAAGAAATAATAATAATTTAAAAAACCATAGTTTGCACACAATTATTGGGTACCATATTATGTTCTTTACATTATATCAATTCTCTAATAATTCTAAAATTTCAGAATTATCATCATCTTCATTTCCATGTCATGGGTGAGAAAACTAACAATTTGTGAAGTAGAATGTTCAGAGTTCAGCAGTTCTTCAGTGTTGAAAACAGGGGCGAAGCTGTTTTATATTTGTTTGCATTTACTTCTTTATACTCTTCTTAGATTTTGTGCATGTTCAACAGCTACATCTGAAATTTTCCTCATGCTTTTCTGTTTGTATCATATACTTGCTTATTCTATCCCCTAGTGATCCCTTGAATTTTACACTGCCTCTGACCTATGATTCTGTAGAGCTCCTGATATTGACACAGCTGAACCTATTAACTGACTTCTAGAATGGAAACCAGGACACCTGGGGCTTAGCACTCGCCTTTCCCTCCGTATACTTTAAGCTCTTTGGGGCTCCAGTTCTACACTCGAGAAACTGAGCAAATACTTGCCCTTTCCTTTCAGGGCAAGTGAGGTGAGGATGACTTAAAAAATAATCATAAAAGAACATTGTGTTCGGAAGGGGGAAAAAAAACGCCTCATACCAGTACAGAGAAATTCTTCGTTAAGTTACTAATTAGATAGCAATCTAAACATCATGAAGAGAAATCTGTGAGGAGCAATGTAGATGATATCAACACTGTGCTGGTGTCACTTGCCTTTTACTCGTAGACCCATACTACCTCCGGTCTCCTTATGTACACATGTCTAACAATCTCGGTTCATTCCTTTCCTAGCCTTCAGCCAAGTAGAGGAGGTAGTTCAGTTGAAAGTAGCAAGATAAGTTAATGGAAAGTACCAAAAGTAGGTAAATTAAAAGTAGCAAGAAACACACATTTGGAAAGAAAAAGAGAAACAAAAATTATAAAAATGGCAACTCAAGAAGTACACAAGTCTGAGATCATTAGGTGAATGGGGAGACTGTAGCCTTGAACAACAGAATGGTTTCCAAGAACAGCACTGGATTATAACCTTGTACTATAACCGATATTCAAAGGATCACTAGAGTTTTTTGGAGGTTGGCAGTGCGGGGCTGACGGTCCTAAGGCGGAGTGATGATGTCACACAAACAGATTCACTCTTCCACAAGTAGACAAGGAGTTTGAGTACCAGCACATCATGTTGCCCACGGACATAGCTAAGCTAGCCCCTAAAACCCATTTGATGTCTGAATCTTGGTGTTCAGCAGTCAGGGATGGGTCCATTATATGATCCATGAACCAGAACCCTCATTTTGCTCTTTCCACAGCCACTGCCCAAGAAGCCAAAGAAATCAATCTGGGAAGCCACTTTTCAGCCCCAAGCTTTACACAGCCATCCTCACTTGCTAACATTGTTCCGATAACATTATTCCTTTGCCTTGTTGTTTCTCACTTGGCTATTTAAAGGATGCTCAATACACTGTTTAAATGTACCAGTGACTACTTTACTGTCCAAGCAGCGCCAACAGCGCCACGGCCCAGGCAGAGTGCTCTGGGCTGCGGCCTCGGCTGAGTGTGACCCTGTAAAACTGTGGGGAGCTCTGTATCCAGCAGAACACACTTGGCAGATGGAGGAAGCATCTGAGACCAAAACCATGCTGTTACAGGAATTGTGTCAACTTGCTAGTTTGTTTTTTTTTCCTGCCAGGTGTTGTAAGTATGGTGATTTATATTTCAATGTATTGGAAACTTCATTTTATTCAAGAAATCGGTTCCATATTAAAAGCCTTCATTAAAGAGGAAATTTTCATAAAAGCAAACAAAAATAATACCCATCCACCCACCTCCAAATGATCTTTAATTCCTGTGTTGGATCTCTTGTTTTTATGTGTCCAGCTCTCATTCTGTTCTTATTTTTGAAAGCACTGCTGTGATTTTCCTTTGGAAAACCACCCTTCCCAAGTTGTATTCAGTTCCAGTGGAACCATAACTTAATGTTCAATAAAAAAAATTATTTTATTTTTTAAAAGATTTATTTATTTATGCATCAAGAATTGGGGTACAGGCCAGAGGTGTGTGGCGGGAGGTGAGAGGATTCACCAGATACAGAGTGGGGAGCAGAACAGGCAGATGTACTGAAATACACTGCTGAGGGGAGCAGCGGGTGAGTCAGGAGAGGTCTGCTGTTCCATGTGGGTCACCTCCTTGGCTGGAGATCGAACGTATGCTGCAGTGGCTGTGGATTGCTTCATAGTGCTGTGTCTTAACCCCTTGCGCCAGCAGGGAGGCCCCTCAATAAAAAATTAAAAAAAAAGAAATGTTGTCCTCTCTTTTTTCAGACTCCTCTTCTTGGGACTTGAGCCTCATGGTCCAAGATAAGTCACTTTTTTTCTTGCAGGAATTTGGAAGCTGAGCAGAACTATTGAGGCTGCTTTACCCTGGTGGTAGCCTGAATGGAGACTCCATTTTTCCACATATGATACTTGGAGCTGCATGGTTCCTGAACTTTTCACAATTAGTTGCTTAATTTTCTTTTCTTTTTTTTTTTTTTTAGTTGCTTAATTTTCATTTAACTTAGGGGACTACTCTAAAATACTGCAATAAACTACCTTGCTTAAGTTAGTTAGGCAAAGGTATTTTTGGTGGCTCACAACTTGTGATCCGTAACTGACACAGATTCATTAAAAGAAAAGTTCAATTTTGTTATATAGGCAGTGTTTGAAAAGTCACTGGTCTTTGTATTAACTTTTTAAACAATTCCATCCAACTTTGTTAAGCAATAAAGTAAAAAATATTTAGCACTAAAGGATATTTCCATTCTAAAGAATTCACTAATTTCCTGACCACACCAGATAAATGAGTTGCTTCTTGCATGCAAATCCAACAAGTGAATGTATTTTATTTTCACAGCTTGAACATGGTTGACTCCTTTCTTAACATGGAATCTATCTCCTTATTAAAATGATGTAGATGTAGTAGAAACGGCTTGAGGACACAGCTAAAAGGGACACCTTTTAGATGTGGTCAAAATAATTGAAACATTCAACAAATAGCTGTATCTTTTTTGTTGTTGTTTAATGTGCAGTGTTGCATTCTAGAAAAAAGCAGTGAGCAAGGTGGCCATAATCCCAGCACTATTGGAGCTTGTGGACTAACAGCCCAGAAGATGTATTTGGGAGAAAAGGAAAAATTGCCATTGCTTATGATGAGCTCATTCTCCATGTCTTTGGCTATGTATTTCCTCTGACTAAAAAATTCAGGGTCTGACTATTCTTCACATTCTTTACTCATAGACCATTCCCTTTCAAAGTCCAGATGAAATGACTTGTTCTCCATTAAGCCTTTTGCAATAATAGCTACAAGAGCGATGGCAGTTAAACATACATTGAACACAATACTCATCTCTTTACTTGGATTACATCATTTATTTCTTACAATGCACTATGAGGTATTTTTGTGTAACTCTTTAGTAATTCAGTTGATGGGAATTTCAGGAAGATTTTTAACTCATCATCCTTTCTTTTTTTTTTTCTTTCTTTTTTTTTTTAAAGATTTATTTATTGGGTCTCCCCGGTGGCGCAGCGGTTGAGCTCTGGGCTGTGAAGCTGCCCGCAGCCTCTGCAGCGCCGGTTTGATCCTCACTCTCCAGCGAGGGTCCCACATGGCGCGCAGACCTCTCCTGCCGCCCGCTGCTCCCCTCAGCAGTGTACTTTGGTCCTTCTGCCTGCTCTGCTCCCCGCTCTGGCTCTGGTGAATTCTCTCACCCTCCCGCACTTCTGACTGTACCCTCCAGAGCTTTCTCACCCTCCAGCGCTTGGGTAAATAAATAAATAAATCTTAAAAAAAAAAGAAAAAAGAAAAGAAAAAAAAAAGAGAAAGAACTAGCCATCTAAAAAAAAAGGATTATTTATTTATACAAGAACTGTGGTATAGGTCAGATGCACGGGAGGGTGAGAGGATTCACCAGAGCCAGAGTGGGGAACAGAACAGACAGACTGACGAAATACACTGCTGAGGGGAGCAGCGGGAGCAACAGGAGAGGTCTGCTGGGCCATGTGGGACCCTAGCCTGCTGGCGGGCTGGGATCAAACCGGTGCTGCAGAGGCTGCGGACAGCTTCACAGCGCTGCGCTCAACTGCCTGTGCCACCAGGGGAGGCCCAATTTCAGGAAGATTTTTTAGAAATATAATAAAGGTTTGAATTCAGTATGTCCAGAATTTTCAGCATCATTTTGACTGTAGAATCTAAAATGTTAGGTGTGAAGGAAAAAATTTTATATCTGATGATACATCAGAATTATCTGGGAGCAGCTTTTTAAAAATAGAGATGCCTAAATACATTCTCAAAAATTCCAATTAATTAAAAATACACAGCATGGGGCCTCCCCTGGTGGCGCAGCAGTTGAGTGCTGGGCTGCGAGGCTGCCTGCAGCCTCTGCAGCACCGGTTCGTTCCCTGGCCACCGGCGAGGGTCCCACCAAAAAAAAAAAAAAAAAAACAAAAAACCACAGCATGCACAAAAAGAACACAGAACAAAAGAATTACTACAAGCCATACCTTCAAAATACAGTCACGAACAGCACTTCATATGTATCCATTGTATTCTTTGTTATAGTCAGAAACTTCTAATATTGTGATAAATGTCACCTTATCATTGAGCCTGGCCACCTTCTTTAAAATTATAATCTACCTCACTCACTGTCCCCATTACGGCCTAAGATTTCTCACTGTCTACTTATGGATTATATTTTATTTTATTTATTTTTCTCCTTTATTTCTCTCCCTCTCACGCCCCCCGCCCCACACCCCAGTGCTCACTAGAATGCCAGCCAAAAGGGCAGAGAGTTGTGTCTGCTAGGTTTCCTGAAGTATCTACTAGGAGAGTGACCGGCCCAGATGGCTTACTACTACTTCTGTCGGTGATGGATAAATGAATGAAGACAATTGCCAAAGTGCTCCTTGGCTATTTCCACTCCTACAAGAGGTGTCAGGAAGTGTCTGTGTCACAGAAATGTTTTCCATGGGTAGGACATTGAGGTGTCATCACTTGAATACTTTAGGATATTTTTGTTAAAGATTTATTTATTTATTTATTTATTTATACAAGCACTGGGTACAGTCAGAAAAACAGGAGGGTGAGAGCATTCACCAGAGCCAAAGCAGGGAACAGAACAGGCAGACTGAAGAAATACACCGCTGAGGGGAGCAGTGGGCAGCAGGAGAGGTCTGTGCGCCATGTGGGACCCTCGCCAGCGGCCGGGGATCGAACTGGCGCTGCAGAGGCTGTGGGCAGCTTCGCAGCCCAGCACTCAACTGCTGCGCCCCCAGGGGAGGCCCCCTAGGATATTTTTGGAAAGCATTGAGTCAAGAGCCTCACAACACTAAAGCAGTGCCAACAACAGGTACCATGGTCAGGAGGTCCAAGGCCCCTACATGCTCACTAATGTAATATCTATCTACATCTATGTATCTATATATACATATATTGTTTATGTTGTCCTAGTATGTTCTTTATTTTTATTTTTTTATAATTTATTTTATTTTCTTACATTGTTGTTCATTTTTGTACAGTATTTGATTTCTCCCCTCAGGTGTAGTCCGTGTAGTACACCACAGCACCAATGAACCATCATAGTCCCTGTGCTCTTCCTTCCTGTTTTGACCACTCTCCCTCCCCTTCCCCTGCTGTTTGCCTCAGATCTGTATTCTGCCTGCAAGTTTTGCCTTTTTCATGACCCTTTTTTCAGTGTTCCTATGTTCCACATGTAAGTGAAACCAACCGATATTTTTCTTTTTCCTTCTGACTTATTTCACTGGGTATAATTCCTTCCAGCTCCATCTGTGTTGCTGCAAATGATGTGAGTTTGTCTTTTTTGATCACTGAGTAGTACTCCTTGTGTATATGTACCACATCTTCTTGATCCAGTCATCTGTTTTGGGGCATTTAGGTTGTTTCCATAGCTTAGCTATTGCAAACATTGCTGCAATACACATAGGAGTGAAGGTTTCCATTTGAATTAGTGTTTTTGTGTCCTTTGGGTAGATTCCCAGAAGTGGAATTGCTGGGTCATATGGTAGCTCCATTTTTAGTATTTTGAGGATACTCCACACAGCTTTCCATAGTGACTGGACCAGTTTGCATTCTCACTGTTATGAAGTGGTATCTCATTGTGATTATGATTCGCATTTCCCTCAACAGGAATATTAAAAAAAAAAAAAACATGTTCTGCTATTGGTTTCAGCACTTGAGCACATCACCTGTCCTCATTACAAATTCTGTGACTTGTTAAGTGCAGTGTCCTGGTTCCTTTAGTTTCTTTCTGCTACCCAGATTGTCTAATTTTTGAACTTTTTATGACCAGAGTACTGCTTTCAGTGCTATTTAGTCATTTCCCACAGCTGTATAGCTCTTAAGAGTAGCTTTTAAAGTTACTTGGGTCATTTTGGGTAGAGGACATTGGATGACGATTTTTGCGCAGCTAAATAAATGGGAGGCTTCTTGGTATCACCAGTGTTCAAAACATGCAACCCACGCGCATATTATTCAACTGGACATCATTTTGATGTCATTCTTTAATTACAGAGTTTCCACATCAGAAGGTAACTCTGAAAATGGAAATTTGGAACTAAATACACAGAAAGAAGGCATTCTCATAAAAATTAGGGATAGCAAAATTTAGCAAAAAAATACACAGGGGTAGGATTCAGGAGATCTGTGTCCCACAAGCACCTCTGCCAATTAGTCTCTCACGTCCCCACCCTTCCCCCACTATGTGAATGGGAAGTGGCATGTTCAGCCTCACAAGCTTCAGGTCTGTTGTGTGGAGCTATAAACAGGTAAATCACAATGAAAACTGTAAAAATGTGTTAAACCTAAAAGGCTGTCTTAATTTTTGTAATCACTGGGGAATGATGGTAAGTTGGTAGAAACAAGGATTTTAAAGGTCTCTAGAGCTCTTTTCACCAGACTGTTTTGCATGGAACAATATTTTCAGTGAGATGTGTTCAGCCAGTTTTTACTGCCTGCCAATCTCAGCATCCCAGTGACTTATAGTTATTGCCTGAGTTCAATTGCAATCTACTGGAGGTTCCATTTCTGTTGGTTTTAAGTCACCCAGTTTATGGTATTTTGTTATAGCAGCCTGATCTGATTAAGTAAGACAGAGAAAAAGAACCTCAGAGAGGCGGTAAGGAAGGGGAAAAAACGAGTTTTATTGCAAAACATCATATATTAGATCAGGGCCACCTGAGGACAAATAGAATTCTGTGTTAAAGTCCTTGTCCCAGGATTTAGAAAGACTTGTGTTTGTTTAATAGACTCTTTATCAAGGATCTTTATTCCCTGAGGATACATGAAGCAAAATGTTGCTATAACTCCCACAGAATCTTAGTATGCTAGAGCAGGCAGGATTTGAAGATTATATATCCCAACACTATAATTTTCCCAAATGAGAAAATTAAAACAGAGGAGAAAATAAAACTCAAAACTACTCAACTGGAAAAGACAGAAATGGACCTCCATCTCATCACTAGCAGTATAGGGTCTCTCTCCTCACAACAGCAGCAGCATTAATATATAAATAGTAATTATAGTGATAATGGCTTTCATTGATGGAGCACTTATAGGCAGAGTTCTAAGCACTATACAAGGATTATTCATTGTATGCCTCTTAATAATCCAATGAGGTAATGTTATTCTCTATATAGATGAGGAGACTGAGACACAGAGAGGTTACAAACTTATATGTAAAGAAGTGTAGGGTACATGCAAGGAATTGATAAACATAGAACCATAAAGCAAACATCTGGCATATACCAGCTTCATTTCCAGAAATACTCACTTGGCATAAGTAGGGCAATAATGTACATCTCTTCACTTACACAAATAGAAAATGGGTTTGGAAGAAGACCTCTATGTCTTTTTGAAGTCACTTTGTGGCAGATTACATATTTCCTTATCTTCCATATGTTCACCATCAAACTCAACTGTCTTTTTTTTTCCCTTGAAGAAAGAGGTAAAACTTTGTTGCGAGTTTGTTAAAAGTAAAATTTCCAAATGACAGCATGCTTGGCTTCAAATTTATTTTACTATTATAGTTACCTATTTAAAATTTGGATTTCAAAAATGCAGTTTAGTAATTGAGGGTTTTAGATATACCTCTATGCCTGATATTTAAAGGTGGGGCTCCAGGTGGCCATTTCTAATGCAGCCACGTGCAACACTGCTGCAGAATACTTCAAAAATTGTAAGTATAATTAAGAACTAAATCTACACTTAAATTTTTTTTATGATTCTATTTTTATTTATTTGTGATATGCAGTAGATCTTCATAACAAATTTGTTGAGATTTGTACATCTTAGGGAACATTGTATATTTTAATTGTTTTTTATCCTTATCTTAACAAACTTTCTAAGTCATTGAATATTCTGATAAAATACAAGTTTTATTGTTGCAGAGGTTCTGATCCTATTCATGCCTTAGAATCTCTCACTGATAGACATTTAACTTGATTAAAATTTATTGCTCTTAAAAATAATGCTGAAATAAACTAATATATATCATCTGAGAATACACGTGCTGTCATATTTCTAGCAAGAGTGATTACCATAACAGTTAAGAAGCATTTTAAATGCTTAGGTACATTGTTCTCTTTGACAAATTACATAGATTGTCTTTATGATCAATTATAATACGCTCTTGCTTGAGTAACATGCACCTAACCTATTTATATATTTTTGAGAAATCACATGACTAACATTTCTTTTCTGTCAATTCCATATCAACACTAATAGTTGGATTATTTTTTTTGTTTTTGTTTTTTTATTTAAATTTTATATTTTATATTCCCCATACAATTACAACCCCCTTATTTTGACCCCAATCCCTCCTTTCCCCGACCCCCACCCCCCATAGAGTGTCTCTGGTTCATAGTTGTTTGTTGATTTTGGTATTTCCTTTCTTATAGTTATTCTTTTTCCTGGTCCCTTACTTAAATGTTGAACTCCTAAACCATCATCTTCTAAACGCTAGTTAGATGCTAAACTACACATCTCCCAGAACAATGGGGAATAAGTAGAAAAAAGTCAGCAACACTCACTTTATTCTGTGGAGGTAATTTCCAGGAATATAGTCCTGACAGTTCAAGTTGAAAAGAAAAGCTTGGTTTTAGTGGGTATCTTATCAGTTCAGATAACTAAAAACAAAACAAAACAAAACAAAAAACACACACACACACAAAAATCTAGATGCTAGATTTAGGAATGAGAGCTGTGCCAGTGAATTAGCCCTTCAGTTGCAGGTTTGAGAATAGTAGTTAACCAGTGTATCCATGGAGAATGAGCAGGGCCAAGGGAAAATCCACCCACTCTCTCTATTGAAAGCCTAGAGCTTGAATAGATTTGGCCTTGTTCAAAAAGCTGTAGAGATTTATGAAGATGTAATTATGTAGGATATAGAATAACAATCCACAGATATAGTGCTAAAATTGATGAAAAAATTTAGATGAGTTGTTGGATAAAAAATAGGCAGAAATCTATTGTATTTTTATACAATAACAATAAAAACTTAGAGTTGAAATAAAAAGAAACAATTTCAATAACAATAGCTATTTTACACATACATACATATCCTCCTGGCAATTTTATTTAAAAAATTACTTACAACTCTTAATTTCTTTTAAATAAGAAAGAATTGATACCTGATTACTTGTCTTATAAAACATTCTGTCCTGCAAAACAGTCAAACTTAACAGAAACTGTTGTTGTCAACTGTCATGTACATATATTGACGTGCAACTTAATTAGTGACCATTTGGAAACACAGTAGTGATCATGTGAATATATTTAACACTGCTTAATCTACATTGCTATTTTATTGTAATCATGAACACTTACCATGTTTCATAATGTCTTGTGTGCATTGAAGATAATTATACTATCCTTTTAAACTGCAAGAGAGCAGAGCTCTCCTGCCTGCCTGTGACTATCTAGGTGTTTCCCTTGGCAAAGCAGTAGTGGCAGGTCTCCTGCTCACCTGTGACTATGCAGGTGCCTTTCCTTTTCTTTCTCCTTTTCCTAATAAACCTGTCCTTTTAAAATGTTAAAAAAAAAGCCAAGTTGTAGCATACTTGAAGGCACTCTAGTTTGTTTCAATTTCACATAAAACTAAACCTTTCTTTGACTAAAACAGCAACAACAGATTGGAAATGAGAAGGCACAGTATTATTTACAACAAATATAGTTTTTTAAAATAAACATTTTAATGGGGATTTTATGCAATTTATCAAAAAATTCAAAATCAGAATTAAGTGAAGTCACGTGAACAAATAGACTGTCCTGAAGCTGCTTTATGGATCAATACATTCAATGGCATTAAAATCAATATCTAAAGGTGATGTGTGCTATACTGGAAAGCTTGACACAACAAAGCCTGGAAGCTCGTTTCAGAATCTATATAGAACATTGAGGGTCTGTGAATGGCCAGAATGTCCTGAAAAAGAGGAAGTGAATCTTGTTAAATGTCACATTAAATGATGAGTGTTTGATACAAGGACTAAGGGACCAAGAGACTATTGGAGCATAACAAATTTGATTTATAACAGAAACTAGTGTAAAATGGAATAGTCAATAAGTGGGTTGAGATTTTGGGGGAAAAATAGAATTGGAGCTCTACTTTACAGTGAAATATCAATTCCATGTCTAGTAAAATGTGAACTGGGGAAGGTAAAAGTCAGAAATTTTTAGAAGAAAAGATAACCAAATGTCTGTCACCTGGGATAAGCAAAATTTTAAACAAGACCTAAAGAATAGAAACCATAAGGAGAAACAGTGATGATTTTGTCTATATTAATTTTGTCTATATTAAGGCTACTATTCATCAGGACATAAAGACAGCAAAAAACAGAAGATTTGGAGAAGGTTATATATTTCTGTTATGTGAATATATATTTATAAACATGTATGTGGGTATGTATCTGACAATCACACAGTATTTAAAATACACAGTATTTCTAGAAATCAATGAGAGAAGGACAAGCAAAACCATGAAAATGTATTCAAACTCTTTTGGAATCTTGACAATGCAAATTAGAAGCACAATGAGATACCATTGCAGACAGAAGGCTGATAGTTGATGCCAGGCAGAGACAATACACTTCAAAAGGTTAGAAAGCACTTGGGTTTAGTGCCCTCTGGCCCTCCCTCACCAGGACCACTTGGGTTGTGATGCTGACTGGTGTGAACCTTCTCTGGAACTCTTTGTTCAGTATCTAACCATTTATTCCTACAGACACAGCAGTGGAAAAGAACAGAAAGCATGCACTTACAGTGATTTATCAAATACTGCAGAGGAATAGCAAGCTTTTCCATTTCTTTCAGATATATTACCAAAAAGATTTTAGCTAGTAAAAAACTGAAAATGCTTAAATACAAGAGGGAAAAAGATGAGAAATGACAGAGATGAAAGTGATGATGAATCCTAAACCAAAACAGAAGTGCTTTAAAAATCAGCCTGATGACTTCCACACCTAGAAATCTACCCAAAGAACACAACTACACTAATTAGAAAGGAAACCTGCACTCCTGTGTTTACTGTAGCACTATTTACAATAGCTAAGACATGAAAACAAACTAAATGTCCCTAAACAGACGAGTAGATCAAGAAGATGTGACTCATAGACACAGTGGAATATTACTCAGCCATCAAGAAAGATAAACTGATGTTATTTGCAGCAACATGGATGGAGCTGGAAGGGATTAAGCTAAGTGAAGTAAGTCAGAAGGAAAAAGAAAAATATCAAATGGTTTTACTTATAGGTGGAATGTAGGAAAATTTAACAAAGGATAAGGAAAAAGCAAACCTTGCCAGCTGGCCATAGATTTGAGGCAAACAGCAAAACAGGAAAGAGCACAAGGGAATATGGTGGTGGATCACGGGTGCTATGGTGGTGGGAGAACTTCAGGAATACACTTGAAAGGAGAACAAGGATGTAAGAAAAAAATGACCCATAATTTCTATCATTTAACAATTGTCACCCTTATTAATCTAGTGACTAGAGCTGCATTCTTTAAAAAAATTTTTTTTGAAGATTTATTTATTTATGCATACAAGAACTGGGGTACAGACCAGAGGTGTGGGGGTTGGTGAGCGCATTCATCAGGAACAGAGTAGGAACAGAACAGGCAGACTGACTAAAATACACTGCTGAGGGGAGCAGCGGGCGAGACAGGAGAGGTCTGCTTCGCCATGTGGGTTTCTCTCTGGCTGGTTGGGGATTGAACTCGTGCTGCAGAGGCTGAGGATTGCTTCACAGTGTGGTGCTCAATCCCCTGCACCACCAGGGAGGCCCCTGATATAGGCATATTTTGAAAGTAGTTCTTGTGAACAAATAGCTCAAGTTTTAGCTAAATATGGAGTTTATTGGGTAGCATGTTACATTGGAATTTTTGTATTTCAAGAAAATTGTTTTGACTATTTGTCCAAACTCCATTTTTTAAAAATGGAGCAAATAAGTTATTGGAACCAGTAAGTTGTAAGCAAATAAATTTTCCTTTTTTGTTAAAGAGATGTACATATTTTTTATAGTAAAATGATTTGTGGGACTAGCCTCAAAACCTTTTATCCTATGCCTTTGTATTAGCTGAGACTTAAAAATTAACAAAACAAGCATTTATGACACTTGAATTTCTGGAGAAAAAAATCCAAGCCAAATTATTAACTACAGAAAAGAAACATTACTTCTGCATAAATATATTTTTTCTTAAAAACAATTTGTATGCTGAAGCTAACTCCACTATACTGTTCCTTTCTATACATTCACAGTAATTGTTTTTACTGTCTATAAGAGAAAACTTTAATTTCTAATTGTTTTTCCACATAGGGTAAATTTTTGCCTATTATATGTTTATTCTCTCTTTTTAAAAAAATCAGCGAGAATTTCATCTGGTAAAATCATCCTTTAGTGTACAATCTGTTGGTTGTGTAACCAATCAATATACAAATAGTCCCACCACCCTTATTGTAGTTTCCCTTGGAGTTAGTCCCTTCTCTCTTCCTAGGCAACCACGGATGTTCTCTGTACCTCTTGTTTCCTAAGTTTATTTTAAAATAATAGATTTTAAAGCCTCCCCAACACCACCCCCCCCAAAGAGAAAGAAATGAAAGAAACATTTTGGGCTTGGTTTAAAGCTACAGAGGGGCCTCCCTGGTGGTTCAGGGGTTAAAGTCTCAGCACTATCAAGCTATCACCAGCCACTGTGGCATGAGTAGCATCCCTGGCCAGGAAGCTAACCCACATATGGCTCAGCAGACCTGTCTCGACTGCTGCTCCCCTTAGCAATGTTGTAGTTCAGTAAATCCACTTGTTCTGCCCCCACTCTATCTCCAGTGAATCCTCTCAACCCCTGTACCTCTAGCCTACACCCCATTTCTTGTATGCATAAATAAATAAGTCTTTAAAAAATAAATAAAGCTACTTGTGTTGAAATTCCAGCTTTGCCATTCATTGTTTGCAATTGTTTTAACTCCTCTAAGCCTCACTTTTCTCATCTAATAAAGCACCATGGAAAGCAGTCAGCATATTGCCTGGTAGGACACTCACATCATCGTCATTGCTAAGTCAATTTTTTAAACAAGTATATGTTGAGTACTTACTATGGGCCAGACACTGTGCTGAACTAAGTGCCTTATGAGAACTACAATCTCCTTTGATCCTTTGTGTTTTGATTACACTTTACAAATGAGAAAGCAGGTATAGATAGGGTAGAGATGAGGGAGTCAGGATTCAAATCTGTTTGCTGGTCTTTGAAGTCTGTAGGTAAAATCTTTGTTTTATTGCCTTCCATGGTCACCATAGACAGTATTGCCTCTTGGATGGATACAGATGATCTTCAGGGTTCTGCATAAATCCTGTATCGCCATCACATGCATGCAGGTGTGCATATGGACACACACATATGCACACACACACACACACACATAGACACACATACACTTGAGGAGTCCATTTCCTTTTTTGGTTAAAAGTTGTGTCATTTTTCAGTATTATTCTAAAAGCAGATTAGTAACAATAGATTTTATGGTGCTTCTATGATCAATTTGTCCAGTCAGCCCACAATATTATTATAAACATGTTCTCTTGGAGCCACTGTGGGTCTCTTTGAACATTTCTGGAGTGTCGTCTGTACAGAGAGTACATTTGAGAAGAATGAGGATGGGGAAACAACGTAATTAAGCCTTTCTCTGAAGTAAATTGGAGGTTCAGAGGTAGATATTATGAATATCATTCCTTGCAGCTCTGTCCTATGCAGACAGACAGACAGGCAGACATTCACAAACACACACACATCCTCCCGGAAGGTTCCTTCGATTAATTCTGTTTCTTCCAATCAAACAATCACTGCATAGGACAATATATCCAGCCTAATAATGTTACATTAATTCCTGACTCATATTCTGCACATGTATAATTAAAATGTCCATTTCTTTTGAGGTGAACTGCTAAATGAATTTGCACAGTAGATTTTTTTGAAGGGTGCTCATTCACCCATTCATTCAATGGCAGTATATGAAGCAGCTACTGCTATATATAAATTACTTTTTATAGTTTATTTGCTCACCATTTGTCACTTTTTTCCTGCTTACTAGGTCTTTGCTTCTAATAATTTCCCCTTTCTATTTATTTCTTATCAGCACCAGAATGAAAAGCAAGCAGGTTACCAAACACCGGTAATAATCACTTGTTTGTGAACAATAACAAGTCAAATAAAAGTTCTTAAGCCATGAGTGTGAGCATGTGCCAGGATGGTGGAGCTGAAAGAACATATTTACTGTTTCTATTTTGGGTGCAAAGAGAACATTTTGCCTACTTTCTGTTTTCCACTTAGATTCTGGAGAGTTGCAGGTGTAATAAATAAATATTGGATAACTGGCATGTTGTGTGGTTTAATATGTGTATAAATATACACACACTCATATTTCATACAAATTTCTACTGAACTATATCTACAGAGCTGGGGGAGAACTGAGCAAGATTTCTATCAGAATCCTAACAGGAAATGTTGATCTCACTTAAATAAAAATTGATTATATTTAGAGACTGGTGGATATGCTTGGGGCTTTTTTCCTGATCATACATCTTGAATAAAACTGAAGGTTAAACTTGGGCCATTCCTTGGATTTTTCAATTCATCTTGTCCACCATACTCCTCTTTTTCTGTCTTTCAATTTGTGTAGGACCTCCACCCCTTGACCTGTCACTGGGTCTAATTTTAGGGGTGAGAGGAGATATGATGAAGTCACATTTTTTTGTAGCCCAAATGTCAGTGTAATAGCCACATTTACACTTGGCCCATACTCTATTTTCATTAGTAATAAAAACAGTACAGCACTAAGTAAGGGTTTAGAATCCTGACTCTGCTTCCTCTTAGTTATACAATCTTGCAAGTCTTTTAGTTTCTCTGAATCTCAGGTTTTTTTGTATCTAAAATGGGACTAATACTATTAACTTACAGGAATTGCTGTGAGAATTAAGACTTCATGACTGCACAGTCCTTAGACTAGTGCCTGGCGTCTAGTATGTGTTCAACAGATGATAACTTTTATTATTATTTTTATTACTGTGACAATCTGCTGCCCAAGTCCCCAAAGGTAAATAGAGAAAACAACTTATGAGGTAGAGTATTGTAAGCAGTATTTTATAAGAGCATAGTGCATTTTCTGGTAGTCCTGATGTTAGTTTAAAAATCTTACCCATTTGTTACTGGTAACACATTTTATTAAAAGGCCTGTCCTGAGAACTAGCCCAGTCTTTGTCCTTTGGAGCAAATTCTCTGTACTTCTTAACTTTTGGTTTTCTTGGTAAAGTCTGTTTTCCTTAATACGCTGTGGATTGTCTCAACTTTGCCCCCTCTTATTCCTAGTAGTTGCAATCTGGACTGTGGTAAGAATGGTATTTAGAGGAAAGAAACACGAGAAATGTCAGTTCTTCACGATGAGCACTGGGTCTTTACACCCCAGATAACTAAAATAGTTTGTTATTTTTCTTAGACTTTTTGTGGAAAATGGCCTATCCTGTGCATTTTTATTCCTGGGCCAAAGGAAAAGTTCTTAACCAGCAACTGCTAGGATTTTAAAGGTTGTTATATTTGTACTTTGGTCTCCACCATCTTGGATGACTTGTAGGTATATCTTCCAGCCTCCTTCCCAAGTGAATTTCTTCAGACTTAAACTGACAATTTGAAAAGACTGTGACTGTGATTTCAGTAGTGTCAATAATCAAGTTTGTGGAACACTGGGCCAAATGCACATGGGAGGATGAAGAATCCAGATGCCCAATTATTTTAAATAGTAGGTTAGAATACTATTTGGAAAGCAGGGAATTGGCTGGGCCAAATGATCACATGGTTAAAACTCCAAGATAAATATTGTTGACTGAGCATTGTAGATAGTTGTCCATCTAGTGGTGTTAAGTCCATTCCCTCACCACACCCCAAGAGAGTCCTTGTTACTGGCAAGAAGATCAGTCTGGACTTAAATGTTTGCCACTGCTAGTTCAACTGTAAAGTGGTTACTGCTTGTCATATATTTAAAATCTTTTTTTTTTTAAAGATTTATTTATTTATTTATACAAGCACTGGGTACAGTCAGAAACATGAAAGGGTGAGAGAATTCACCAGAGCCAGAGCGGGGAACAGAACAGGCAGATTGACAAAATACACTGCTGAGGGGAGCAGTGGGCATGACAGGAGAGGTCTGTGCACCATGTGGGACCCTCGCCGGTGGCCGGGGATCGAACCAGCAGAGGCTGCGGGCAGATTTGCAGCCCAGTGCTCAATGGCTGTACCACCAAGGGAGGCCCTATTTAAAATCTTTTTATAGTAAATGGTACAGGCAGTTATTTTCTATATACGCAGAGTGTGTCCTGGAGATCAAAGACCTGCAAAGAGAGGCCCCATTTCCAGCTAACAGGTCTGTGTCTATTTGTGCTGAGGCTGAAAAACTTCAGAAAAGTCTCAATTGCTCATGCTAGTTTGAAGCAAGAAATGATATTTCTTAAGGGATATCTCACAGGTACTTCACTATTGCTAAATATCTGACTATTAAGATAATCAAATATCATCTTCTACCTATGCTTTAGTTGGAGATGTCAAAGAAGTTTGGTGAGATTTATCAGTGTGTTCACTAACATTTTGTTGACAGGAGAGAACTCTTTCCTCCTATGATTTGCTGCATAAGAGAAGCTTGAGATATCTTTGGTGTAGAGAGCAAACATCCTTTTTAGCAAATAACCAGGTATTACAGTAGTGATTATGTAGATCATCTGGCTTATTTTGCAAGCCATGGGGCAGAGACGGAAATATTGTGAGCTGGGAAAATATAGTTTCTTTTTTTCCAGTGTCCTTTTGGAAGGGATCTGTCAGGAATAGTCAAAGTAAAATAGATTGCTTCTAAAATTGGGAGGTGAGCTATAGGGCAGCATTTCTATTTTTTTTTTAAAGATTTATTTATTTATTTATACAAGCACTGGGTATGGTCAGAAGCGCGGAAGGGTGAGAGAATTCACCAGAGCCAGAGCAGGGAGCAGAACAGGCAGAAGGACCGAAGTACACTGCTGAGGAGAGCAGCGGGTGCTGCAGGAGAGGTCTGCGTGCCATGTGGGACCCTCGCCAACGGCCGGGGATCGAACCAGCGCTGCAGAGGCTGTGGGCAGTTTTGTAGCCCAGTGCTCAGCCTCTGCGCCACCAGGGAGGCCCTCTATATATTTTTTTAATATAAGCTTTTTTTTTTTTTTATTAATGCCATACCTTTTTTGCACATACCTTGTTTGCTTTTTCACAGTGTAGGATTTCTCCGCTCAGGTGTGGTTGCCATAGTTTTCCCACTGCCAAAGCCCCCAAAATTCCCCACCATAGTCTATTGTATTTTTATTTAATCAGCTTTTTATTCCTTTTGGTATTTTCTGCTGAGAAAAATGAGGTGGGACCTAAGCTATCCATTTATCAAAGCATTCAAGTTGCTTATAATCCTCTAGGTTAGCTAAGAATACTGCATATGGTCATGCCAAAAGGTATAGCTAGGTATTTTATAAATTCAATTTCATGACAATTAAAATCTATTTATCATGCTCCATTCTGGATGGTGGTTGTTTTTCATGATCAAACAGAGGTTATACCTCTAACGAGAAAGATTTATAGTAAAATATATTTCTATCACAGGTAGGGATGGAAGGCTCATTATCATCTCCCTCCACTCCCAAAGCACTGAGGCTACAAACTTCAAATTCATATATTCTCTCTCTTCTTCTAATCTAATAATAAGTCATATTGGTTATGTCTTAATATTTTTTAATTTATTCTCTAATTTCTTGAATAATTAGTATTGTTTAGTTCTGGCTCTTATGTCATCCACTAAATGTATTTATTATGCATTCATTTATTCTTTAAACAAATATTTATTATTCATTTATCATATACTAGGCATTATCAGTTGGGAATACAAGTAGTAATAGAGATGAAACCTCATGTTGGAAATGATTTTTTTTCCCGGAGTCACTGTAAAAACCTTAACTAGATTGGTTATGCATTCTTTCTCTCTACATTGAATTAAAAACAGTACTGCTAGTTTAATTTTGTTTAATGCTCCCTTATGACAAGACCCCAGCAGTGTTACCTAATCTTTCTGCGGTTATCTCATATCATTTTCTTAATTTCTCCACATTTTAGATAAATTAACCTGCTAAGTGTGCCACCACGACCCTTGACCTTTCCAGATTCAGTGGTTATGTTGTTATCATATGGAAATGCTCTCCCCTGCCAACTGGTACTTTTCTAGGAAGCATTTCCTGATCCCCTACTCTGCCCTCCCTTACAGATCCTTGGCAATTGTCCTCCAGCAGTTGCCTTACCATCCAGGCATGCAGAGTCTGTTCCTGCACTTTCTGAATTGCTTTCTAACAAATCACTTAGAGAGGAGCTAGAGTCCCCAAAGCAATTGTGGGCATTTGCTGCAGCATTTTTTTTTTTCTATTTCTGGTCCTCTCTTGTATTTGCCAATTCTGGTCCTCTGCCAGTTCTTTGCCCACCTCTGTTCCATTTTCTCTGTACATCTTCTCCAGTGCTGGTTCTTTGGAACTACTATTTGTTCTTTTAGAATTTTATAATTAATTCTCCATAAAGATCTTGAAAAACCTTGTGGGTTTTTTTCTACCTTGGGTAAAGTCCTGCTTTTGTAAGGTTATCTTCTGAGTCCATTCTTGCCTGAGGCTGAAACAATGTCTGACTGACCATTCCTTCCACCCTCCCACCCAGCTGTCCATTCTACTTCTCTCATTACCTTGCAGGTAAGATCAGTCCTCCAATAAATCCCTGCAGGCAAACCTCCATGTCACAGTTTGTTTCTCTGGAAATCTGACTTTTGACACACAATGAGGTGACTTGAGAATATATAAAGATATGGTTTATTTCAATCTTTAATGTTTGAACTTAACCCTAAGTGGGTGAGATAATGGGTTGAAACATATAGGGAAATGTTGATATAGAGAAATGATTAAATAACTGGAAACTTGTAATAATAGTAAGAAGTCAGAGAACATTAAACCATAGTGGGAAGAATAGTACTTTGAGTTTTAGAAAGACAGATAAAATATGATGGAGATCATTCAGGGAATTACTGAAGATATTGAAAGAAAGTAATAGGTGCCATTTGGACCAGATTATTACAGATTGTTACAGAAAGGAGAAGAGTCTTGGATTAATCTTCCATCAGAACTAATCAGGCTACAATGTCTTTGTGGATTTTTATTTCCCTAAGGTCTGAGTCTATTATTTTTGTGGTATGAAGGATTCTGGGGGTTTTACTGGGAGGTCTTCTGTCTCATCCTCTTGGGTAAGTTAGGTCAATCAGTGAAGAAGTGAGTAGACGGTTTTCAGAGTTTCTGCTTTGTTTGTGAGGATGAGATGATTTAATTCTTTTCAATATCATACTTTCTTGGAGTGGGGTGAAAAGTTGGCCTGTCAAAATGCCAGGGTCATGGTGTCCATCCTAACAGAGCCAAAACTGCTTGGAAAATTCAACAAAGCTTTTCTCTGGCACTTGACACTTTAAATGATGTACTTTCATTCCCTAAGTCTCATTGTCATTTTCCCCAGTTTTTCTGACCCTGGCGTTGTCTGATACTTTCATGTGCCAACAGCAAATGAGATTTATCGAATAGGAGTGTTGTGTACTATTCAGCTAGACTATGATCTTTGGAAGGCAGAACCCATGGACGTTTTATTTATTGCTGTTTATCCAGCCCTAAGTCATTTTTTGGGCCAAGAATAAGTTCTCAAAAATTCATTGTATGAAAGGGTGAATTTTAGGCAAGTCTAATTAATTTTGGATCTTCCGTTTCCATAGTATTGAGGTGGGAGAAAAGTCTCACTTTACTTTTTTCATTATCTATGTGAAAATATTTTAAATGAAACAATCACATATAAAGTTAATTCTTTTATAAAAACTCTGACTTAACCCATTTAGATTTAAAGGGGGCCCTCTAGCCCACTCACATACAGTGCAGTAATCCTTTCTGTTGCATCTGACACATAGTTAATCAGCTTCTGCTAAAATATTTCTGCTTCTTTTATTTTTTTTTAAATTTTGTGTAGAACTGTGGTTTAGGCCAGAAGTGCAGTGGGTGAGAAGAGTCACCAGAGACAGAGTGGGGAGCAGAACAGGTGGATTTACTAAACTACACTGCTAAGGGGAGAAGCAGGAGAGATGGGTGTGCTGTGCCATATGTGGGTTAGCTCCCTGTCCAAGGATTGAACTCAGGCCATAGCAGTGATAGTGTGATAGTGTGAATTGGGCACAACACTGCATATGTTGGATGAGTATTCTAGATTAGTGGTATTACTAACTCTCTTAATTTGGACTTTATTTTTTTGATGAGCTCAGCCTAATAATGACAAAAGAGAATATGTAACTCCTATCTTTGTGGTTATCGGAGTTTCTAAAGCAAAAATAGACCTCTACAAAGTTGATTTAGCTTCCCAGCAAGGTGGAATTTGCTTTAAATGGCATTTTTTGAGGTTCCCCCCCCTTTAGATCTGAGGGACTTTTTAAGATTAGGAAAGCCTTCCAGGCTAAATTACTGCTGAGGTCTTTCCCCCTTAGAATCTATCATTCTTTGCTTCCTAATTCCTTTAACTGTATCTGAAACCACTTCATTCACCTAAAACCGCTTTCTCTCTACGTATTACTTTGAAAAAGGCTGTAGGGAGAGAAGTAAATAGATAAACAAAATGATCCCAGAATGATAATGGTGAAATGTGACATTTTCCGGTGTTGGATATATAGTGGGGACTAACGGGAATGGGAAAAAGCAGACTGGCTCCTTTGCCATGGTAACAATAAGAGCATTTATTATATAAACAGGAGGAGGAAAGTCCATTATTCCAGTCTATGCTTTTCTTTCCTAATTCTCTGGGTCCCCGGGTTTTAGTTAGTTTAGACGATCAAAAGCTGGCAGTCTATTTATTATCTTGCAACGTCATTGATCATTTTTTTAAATGCCCAAGACGTGCAGATATACCCTTTCTTTGCAATAGTTTGCTATTTAAAAATAAACAAATCAAGGATTTCTCTGAAAGCTCATTGAAGAATAATAGCCTGAGCCCTATTTTGTCAAGCAGAGAATGCCCTCTTTATAAGTTTGTATCTTTAGTTTGATACAATAAGCTGACAAGAAAAAATCAGTTGGAATTCCTTTCCAGTTCAGTGTCATTAGAAAATTGTCTGATTCATTCATGTATGTCTCAAAGGCAAATGGTCATCAGTACATGTTTGACAGAGAAACACTAAGTGAGTCAAGTTTAAAAGGAAAACCAATGTGCACTGAGTAGCAGCACTTCATAGCTCCTTCCAAAAGGTACTTTTCTTTACTATGTCAAACCGCACCTGATGTCCTTGAGTACCAGTGGGGAAAGGAAAGCAATCAAGTCCTTATGAAACTGAAACATTGTACTTTAAGGGATAGAAAAATGGGGAAAACAGATGGCAAAGAACTTCAAGCTAGGAACATAGAGGTTATCCTAAAGAGAATTGCTTTTTTCACAGTAGTCTTCCTTTTTTTTTTTTTTTTGAAGAGTGGTGCAAAATTGAAAAAGTAGCAGAGTCTTATTTAATAAGTTTTCTTAATAGTTGTAAATTTAAGCATGAGCTGTAGGGTTGGTTGGGTAAGAGAATGAGGCAGAAGCTTAAAATATTGCCATATTCTGGGTACAAATATCAGCCCGGCTATTTATTAGCTATGAGACTTTGAGCAAGATACTTAATATCTCTCAGTCTCTACAAGTGCACAATTAGGATTATAAATTCTACCAGAGAGGTGTTGATAGGTTTAGTGCAATAACATATATAATGCTGTCAATAGGGGACTGGCATAAGATAGGGCTTCAGAAAACAGGACCTAGATCTCCAGTCTCACTTTTTTTTAAAAAAAAGATTTATTTATTTATGCATACAAGAACTGGGGCACAGGCCAGAGGCGCAGGGGGTGAGAGGATTCACCAGCGACAGAGTGGGGAGCACAACAGGCAGACCAACTGAAATACACTGCTGAGGGGAGCAGCAGGGGAGCCAGGAGAGGTCTGCTGCGCCATGTGGGTAGCTCCCTGACTGGGGATGGAACCCGTGCTGCAGTGGCTGCTGACAGCCTCCTAGGTTGCGTCCCAACCCCTTGCACCACCAGGGAGGCCCCTCCATTCTCACTTATACTACAATTCAGAACTTCAGAATCTCTACTTTGATCATTCTAATAGCTTCCAATCTTCTTAGTCTACAGTTCCCTAATGTTTTGCTTTCCCATTAGTATTTATAGAATATTTGATGCACAGCCTTCCTAACTTATGCTTAATATTGTGCCATGTTCCATTTTCTAGAGCAGTGTTCAAGCTTCTTATCGTATAACTTAAGGACACTTTTGATTGGATCCCATATACATGTCAGGAGGATTAACTACTACTGAGAAAAATGAATCGGGGAGAGTGTCACATGGGAGGTTGCAATTTTATAACTATGAAGGTTTTACTGTGAAAGTGATATTTTAGTAAACATCTGAATAGGGTGAAGGAACAAGGCATGGACATCTCAAGGTAGAAGATTCCAGGTAGAGGAAACAGTGCAAAGAACATGGTGTCTGGCATGTTCAAGGGACAAGAGTAAGAAGCCAATGGAGATGAATAGTATGGAACCAAAGGGGAGAATAGCAAATCAGAGAGATAAGGGGGCATGTTATGAAGCTACTGGAACCTAATTTATGGAAAAATCAGCCCCAGGAATAAAGTTGATACAGAAATGGATGGAATGATGGAAATAGGGGCGTAATAAAGGGGGGGGGAAGAGAAGAGGGAGGAGGAAGAAGAAAAGGGAGATTTTTAAAAAAAAGATCTATTTATTTACGCATACAAGAACTGGGGTACAGGCCATAGGTGTGAGGATTCACCAGAGACAGAGCGGGGAACAGAACAGGCAGGTAGACTGAAATACACTGCTGAGGGGAGCAGCGGGTGAGTCAGGAGAGGTCTGCTGTGCCATGTGGGTTGCTCCCTGGCTGGAGATTGTACCACAGTGACTGCAGACAGCTTCACAGCACTGCGCTCAACCCGTTGTGCCACCAGGGAGGCCCTGGTATTTTTGCCATGCCTGAGACTTAACTCCCCCTACACATTTCAATTGAATGAGTCAATAATTCCATCCCTGTTTCTATGTACGCTGACTTGGGGTTCTGTTAACTTGAATGCAAAGATTGGGAAAACTTGGGGTAGAAAAAGTCTCTGAGGCATAGCGTCCCTTAATTTCAGTGTTCCTTAATTCACTGAAAATGTTTCAAATGAAACGAAAATGTTGAATGTTGTTTCTATTTTATATCTCTATGGAAAAAATAAAGTACTGGAACAAATTGCCCATTTGAGCACCACTTGATGTTACACCATTGAATATTGAGCCACTAATTGACAAACGTATCGAGCATGTAATTACTGGCAATATTATATCTTAAAATAAAATTTCTCTTGTAATTTTCCTCAATTACAATGAAAAAAAAAAGGGGGACATTAACATGCACAACATTTTATCTGCTGGTCCCACTCCCATTCATCCATCTCCCTGGATCCATAGCTACCCATTTTTTACCTGTTCTGTATTCTGTGGACTGACTATGGGACTGTTTTCTAGTTGGGTTCAGGGAGGGTGAAAGGGACAGCTGTGTTATTGCTAGCCTCACTCTCTCCCCATCTCTTCCTGGTTCTGGCACTGACTGCATTTGCCCTAACTCCAGCTCTCACTTGGAAACACTATTTCCTTTCCTTATTCCTTTGGGCCCAGGGAAAGTAATGGCTTCCTGCTGTGGCTAGTCTCTGGTAACTCACCATTCCTTGTAAGAACTTTTAAAATCTTGCCCACACCACTGTAAATAGTCTCTTCATGGAAATTTTTTTTTTAAGATTTTTTTTTAAAGATTTATTCATTTATTTATACAAGTACTGGGTACAGTCAGAAGCGCGGGAGGGTGAGAGAATTCACCAGAGCCAGAGCAGGGAACAAAACAGACAGACTGATGAAATACACTGCTGAAGGGATCAGTGGGCGCGGCAGGAGAGATCTGTCACGCCGTGTGGGACCCTCACCAGTGGCCGGGGATCGAATCGGCGCTGCAGAGGCTGCAGGTAGCTTCGCAGCCCAGCGCTCAACCACTGCACCACCAGGGAAGGCCCACACGGAAATATTTTTAACTTCACCCTTTGAGGGGTCATCTGCCCCCTGTCAGAATTCTGACTGATATAATCAGTGTATAGTTGTCTGCTCCCTGTTTTGGGGAACAGTGACTACCCTACACTCATGTCTTTTAGATTTTCTTTAAAACTCATGAGGTCTACTTCTTTGGCCTTTAAAATATCCTTTATTTTGTGAAATGATGCTGATAGGAGAGAACATTATTTTCTCTAAATCCTTATTTGGCAAAAGAAAAAGTTGGCAAACCTTTGCAGATTCACCACACATTTTTTAAATTTCACTTGTAAAATTCACGGTCTGGAAACCATTGATTGACGTGAGTCTTTGTGAAACATTAAGGGAATTCAGCTGTAACTCATGTTACCACAAGAATCTTAAATCTGGTGAAAGTTGCCAATGCAAAAGTTGCTGTGGCAGGCCCTCAAGTTACTGGGGTTCTCATGTTTCATGACTTACTGTCCCACTCCTGGAAAAAGGGAAGTAGTGTTGGGGGAAAGAAGAGGATCTATAAATATTAAAGTGGTTCTTTCTGCATCTTTCATTATTGCATTTCACTGAAGATCTGATGGGGAAGGGGTGGAAGAAGAGGTTAAGAACGCATTGGAAAGGATTCTTCCATCAAGTGTGGATGTTTGGTGATAGTGACTTAGAACTTACGGATCCTGAAATGTTTGTATTTGCATTATTCCAAGTCTTTTTTTTATTATAGATAATTACAGAAGCTCATTTATGGATGACTCCATTACCAAGCAGTGCACATTGGGCATTTGTGTTTATTGGTACTTGAAATTGAAAGTGTTTCATAATGTCAAGTATGGCCAATCTATAATTGAAAAAAATTTTTGAAGTGCCATATTCTTGGATAGGGTAGAGAACATAAGGTATATATTTAACATGGTTTAGTCTTCTTGACTTTAAAATTCTTCATTGTTGGGAATGTAGTATTCTTCTTTGGTAAGTCATATCACATTTAATTTTGACTGCAAAGGCATTAATAATGATTGTTTTTTAGTTGTCATCTGCTTAAAATTTTGCTGTTGTTTTTTTTCTCATGAGTTTCCCTTCACTGCATTTAGTTTAAGAAAAGACACAAAACAATCTACTAAAATGCATTCTTTCCTCTATAAACTTTATTTTTTTAAGATTTATTTATTTATGCACACAAGAGCTGGGGTACAGGCCAGAGATGCAGGGGGTTGAGAGGATTCACCAGAGACAGAAAGGGAACAGAACAGGCAGATTGAAACACACTGCTGAGGGGAGCAGCAGGCGAGACAGGAGAGGTCTGCTGCGCCATGTGGGTTGCTCCCTCACTGGCTGGGGATCGAACTCGTGCTACAGAGGATATGGATTGCTTCATAGTGCTATACTTAACCCCTTGCACCATCAGGGAGATTCCTCCTCTGTATACTTTAAAAAGGAAATTTAGAGAAATGAATAACTTAGTAATAGGGAGGGAAATATATATATATATATATATATATATATATATTACAAATTTGTAATCTAAACACAAGCTATGGTTCACATAACTTGAAACAAGAATTGGTGCGCTCAAGAATTTTCTTTTCTAAATAAGGGTGGTGGGAATTGTATGGGGACTATAACCAAGATGAAAATGCATACATTGTGCAAAAATGAAAAATGATGTAAAAATATATAAAATAAAATTAAAAAAGAAGCAAACAGAAACATACAATAAATAAATAAATTTCATGATAGTACCACATTAAATGGCAAAATTTTTTTTTTTTTTTTACATTTCTACAATTAGCGAAATTGACTTTCCCTCCCTGTTTTTTGGTAATGTTTATGGTGGTAACACAGGTCAGCTGTCATCTTCCACCATGGTTTGTTGGTTTCTCATCTTTTTTTCCATGTCCCACCTTGTCCAGGTAGCCTCAGTTCTTTCGATTAAACTTCAAGAGTTTGTTTTTGATGGTGCCTTTGCTTCTGTTTCTTTATGTTCTAAATATGAAATATGAGTGTAATCATCTGGTATTTGTCTTCTCCCTTCTGATTTGTTTCACTTAGCATTATCCCCTCCAGTTCTACCATGTTATCAAAAATGGCAAGATGGGGCCTCCCTGGTGGCGCAGGTGGTTGAGCACTGCACTATGAAGCTGTCCGCAGCCTCGGCAGCACGGGTTCCATCCTGGTTGGCCGGCGGGGGAGAATCCCACATGGCATGGCAGACCTCTCCTGTCTCGCCCGCTGCTCCTCTCAGCAGTGTATTTCATCAGTTTGCCTGTTCTGTTCTCCGCTCTGTCTCTGGTGAATCCTCTCACCCTCCCGCGCATCTGGCCTATACCCTGGTTCTTGTATGACTGGATAAATCTTTTTTTAAAAAAGATAGATACCAAGGATTATAATTGCCGGATCATATGGTAGATCTAATTTTAGTATTTTGAGAAACTTCCATACTGTTTTCTAGAGCGACTGGACCAGTCTACATTGCCACCAACAATATATAAGAGTTTTTCTCCACACCATCACCAACATTTGTCTTTTCTGGTCTTTTTTTCTATGAGTCATTCTAACAGGGGTCACATGGCATTTCATTGTGGTTTTGATTTGCATTTTCCTAATAGCAAGTGATGATGAGCATTTTCTCAGGTGCCATTTGGCCGTTTGTATGTCTTCTTTGGAAAAGTGTCTATTTAGCTTTTCTGTTTATTTTTTGATTGAATTATTTGTTTTGTGTTGATTTTTATTGTTGAGTAGTATGAGTTCTTTGTAGATTTTGGATATTAGCCCCTTGTCAGATGTATTATATATGAATATTTTCTGCCATTTGATAAGGCGTCTTTTGGTTTTAATAATAGTTTCTTTCACTGTGCACAAACTTTTGAATTTTTTAAAAAAATTCATTTTTACAGGAAAAATAGGGTTTTTTTTTTTTTTTTTTGGTTTCTGTTGTCATTGTAATGAGCTCCCAAAAATATCCCTAAAGTCAATGTTGTGGGGGGTTTTTACCTTGGTTTCTTCTATGTATTTTGCAGTCTCAGGTCTTACATCCATATCTTTTATCAACTTGGAGTTAATTTTTGTGTCTAGTGTGAGATAGTGGTCTAGCTTTATTCTTTTGCATATGACTGCCCAGCTTTCCCAATATCATTTGTTGACGAGACAGACAGGATGAGGTGTCAGATGCCAGATTCAACAGATGACCAAGGATCAGAAACTTTGCTTATCCTGGGCCCTGCCTACCTCCCCCTCTCATTATCAGCTGCCTAGAAATTAGAAGCACACTCGAGGAAAAGAAACAGGAACCTGAGGTCATTGAAGTTTAGTTTCTATCTATTGGTAAAACAGTATTTCACTGAAGAAATTAAATTCAGTTGTATTAGAAAAATTAAATCGCACTTTCTGAACACCTGCTTCTGTGGCCTGAAATGCTGTCTTCCACTGCAGATGATTTCTTCCCTGTGGCAGAGAGCCTGGCTGCTAGCTCACAATCACATAGATTCACCGTGTAAGAGGAACATGTTCTTTATCCCTTTGATTCCCACCCCCTAGTCCCCTCAGGTCCAATTTAAAAAACCCCAGAGACCCTTTGGTGATGGGAATTTTGTGGGGACTACACCTGAAAGGAGAAAGCATGCATTGTACAAAAAGGAAGATTGATATAAAAAAATATATATATAATAGAATTAAATGGAAAAAAAATCCTCAGAGAACTGTCTCGACTGACCTTCTAGGCATGTTTCCATGGCACTGAGCAGTTACAGTGGCAGTTGAGTGAGAGTCCATGATAGATCCATCTTGACCCAAGTACTATGGGGCCCTGAAGCCAGGACACTGTAACTGGCAGGCCCCACTAGATCCACCTGCTTGGTGTCTGGGAAGGAGGGTTTCAACTGCCAAAAAGAATGCTTTAACTAAAGGAAGAGGAGAAGGGGAGCTGGCTGATAAATGGTAAGTGTCCTCTCCAATCTGTTTGGCTTGTGTATCCATCTGTTGATAATAAGGCCTGATAAATATTTTCTTAATGTTAATTTGATATGATCAAGGCAAGACTCTAACATAATTAACAAGATACTATGTGTTCTATGACCCATTCATTCAGAACTAGAACCTGGGCTCCGGAAAAAAAAAGCAAATCAATACTTAGCCATTTTATTGTAAATTTGTGAACTTTTGTAGCAGCGTTACTAAGAGACTTGACTTATAGGCCAGTGAATAACCCTGGTGCTTTTTTGCTCTCAAATCCCATTATACTCCTGCAGTGAACAAAGTGCTTTGTGCTATGTGAAAATTGGTTTATAGGATGTGTGTACCGATCATCAAGATTGTCAGAAATATTGGCCACTTTCCTTTAAGGTCCAGAGGGACTTAAAAACTGAAATGCATTTCTATGAAAACTTCATTTAGCTGCATAATTCTGAAATGATTCTAGCCAACTGTTTATTTATAGCAACTTTTTCAGGCAATAGTCTAGGAGTAATTTCTCCATATTTATTCTCTTTACTTACTATATTCTTTTAGACGCAAAGAAATAATAATTAATTTGGCCAAAGCATAAAATTTGGAGAACTTTGTCATTTTATTGCAGCATTTTTTACAATCACCAAGAGTTGGAAACAACCTCAGTGCCCATGAAAAGATGATGAAAGAGAAGATGTGCTATATATACACAATGAAGTACTATTCAGCTATTAAAAAAAGATAAAACCCTGTTATTTTTGATGACATGAATGGACCTAAAGGGTATTATGCTTAGTGAAATAAATCAGAGAAAGACAAACACCATATGATTCTTCTCATATGTGGCATATAGAGAAGCCAAACAAATGGAAGAACTAAATGAAACAAAAATAAACTTTTAGTCTGTAAGACCAATTAGTGGTTATCAGAGCGTAAGGGGAAGAGGGGGTGAATAAACTGGGTAAAAGGGGATAATTGCATGGTGAAGGGCAGAACTGGACAGTTACTGGTAAACTTAATGTAGTATATATACAGATGTTGATTTTTAATCAACACACCTGAAAGTTACAAAATATAATAATGCAATGTGATTTCAATTTAAAAAAATAGAGAAATTTGTAATTTCTCTTATATCCTAGTATTCACTTCTGATAAAGAAAAGAAAAAAACATTTACAATCTATTCAGATAATAAATAAAGATTCTCCCCAGAGTTTTTGATTTTATGATGGTGTGAAAATGATACATTCAATAGAAATGGTACTTTGATTTTTCCCTTGGCCAGTGATATATAGTAGGATATTACTTATAACTTGACAGTGAAATACTCATTTGTTTTGTATATGTGTGTTCCCTTTGTCTTTTAGAAAATGATTTACTTACTCAAAAAGCATTTATGAGACCACTAACTATATGAGTAGAATACTGTATTATATAACTAGTATGATGGGGACTATATGTCCTGTAAAATCTGAATTAAATTCTGGGCCTGGCACAGCATTTTAGTAAGAGTATCATGCATTTAAGGACAAAATTTCTATCACTTAAGATAGCAAACTTCATGAGTAGATACTATCCTGTTTATTAAATATTTGGACACTCCAATTTTCCCTATTTATTCTTCAATTTCCTTTCTAATTTTTTGAAGTGTTATTCTTTCATTGCATGTTAACTACTTTATGTAACTTTGAATTGCTAAAACCCACTGGAAAATGAAAATTTTTTTAGGGATGCTGTTTGTGTTTAACGTAAAAAATGGATTTTAGGCCTTCATTAAACCAGCTTTTATATTATTTGTTCTAAACTTCCATTGTTAAATGTATTTCTGGTATAGATAGAGGTACTGGCTTACCATTTACTCACATAAGTGGGTCTACTAATTATCTGGAAGTGACATGTCAATTAACCCCCAAAGTTTAAACATCTTTATGGAAACGGTTTCCTCTTTTAATGTTTACTTTGGTCTAAGAATCCATTATTTAATTCAACAGTTATATTGTTTATACAACTAATGCAATTCAGTACAGTTAAATAGAAGAAGGCATTTACTCAAATCCAAGAATATAATTAAATATTTATCATTATTAAGTATATTGATAGCATAATACCTTTTAAGTGTGCAAATACAATGCTCTTATTTTTAGATCCAAATGCTTGTGTATCTATTTCACAAAGCCTTATCATCACATATTCAGAGATTCCATGTTTGCTGCTTCAACACTCTTTTCCCAACACAAGTCTAAATCAGAGTAATTGTAGCAACACAGAAATCACAAAATGAAAACCAAGCTTAGTGGTGTTTTTTCGGACCATGATAACCAAAGAATCTCAAATCACTTTCATGTTTGAGTAGCAGTCTGTAGTTTTAGATGCTAATAGTAATGTACTTTTGCAACTCTTATCAGTTTATTTCTGACCTCTTTGACCTTACTAATGGGATATGGAATAGAAATGTGGTTGCAGTAAAGGGAAACTTTGCTAAATACCCCTATAACCATAGATACCAATGATTTGTACAGAGTATTTGTGATCCAGACTTAAAGGGTTCATACAAATCAATCTGAAAGTAACAGCAGCGCATATACATTAAAAACTGTCAAACTGCTAAATGGTTCTTTGTTTAACTGAACTGGTCAAAGCCAAAGTCTGCAATGCTTAAATAACACTCGACATCAATTAATTTTCCTGCTTCCGATTTACTGATTCACTCCAATTCTCTTGAAAATAAGACATATAACTATTTATTTATTTATTTTTTTTACAATGGAGAACAGATATGGGCAAATTAGTTAAAGCAATCAACCCTTTTGGAAGGGAAAATTGTTCGTGCTGTGTGAATGTTGAGTCAACTGTACTGTGGATAGCAGGTAATATTTTTATCACAAAATTCATCATTCAATACCTCAAAACTTCATATAAGTACTTTGAGCAGCAGCTCCAAATCAGAGATTTGTTGAAATGGTGGGAGGCTTGATCATTATCATTCTAGTCTAAACTACTTTCCGCTCATTTTCATCCTGCAATGTTCCTGATGGACATTCCTTTATTCTCTATTTTAAAATATCCAGTGAAAAAGAACTGATTATCTTACCAGGTAGTCCATTCCATTTTTAATGGTAGTGAGAACTAGAAAGTTATTTCTCTGATTTGGTTTAAATCTGGCTCTATGCTTTCCCATCACTGATTTAAGTTTTGTTTACTGGAACTATACTGGAAAACTCTACCATGTATTCTTCATGACTATCTTTTCAGTGTTTGAAGTAAATTATATTTCTTGTCTTCCTTGTAAAGCTAGTTTTCCTCAATTCCATTTGGCATACCAATTAAAATGCAGAGATCTGTTTTCTCACTTTCAGAGGCTTTTGTTCATTTGGTCTATGGTAGACCCCAGGATTTCTGTCTGTTTTTTAATGTGCACTGTGTTTGCAGCTGAGTAGTTTTGTCAACCGGCTTCTTATATGTAGAATTTTGGGTGTCCAACAATTTCCTTTCATTTGTGCTCTATCCCTTGAATCCCAAGATGGCAGTGTTTTTACTGGTATAAAATTCTCAAGAAACTTGTAAATCTTCTGTGTATATTACATTAAAGGAAATCACTCCAGAGGAAGAAAACCTTTCCCAGAACATTTCCTTCAATAATGCCAGTTGTTTTGGGGCTTGAGGGGATCTGTGAGTCATATACTTAATCTCTTCAAAAGGCCTTTCATGTAACTGAATAGACTGGCTTTTTAATCTTTCTGAAGTGTTAACAAAAGATTGGCAAGTCTCTAAGGCTTGATTTTCTGGCATGTTTTAACTATTGCATCTTTTGGAAACTGCATAAGCTGAGAACTTCACAAATCACTAAGTCCCAATTCCTTTTTGTTGAAGAGTTCTTTCCGCAAGTTATTTCTTTCCTTTTGCGCTTTACTATAAGCAACATGAAAAGAGTAAGGATGCTTCTTCAGTGTTTTTCTTCCTCGGCTATATGTCCAATATCATCGTATACAAGTTCTGTTTTCCACGTAACTACAGGACACAATCTTGCCAAGCTTTCTGCACTATGTAAGCAGTATCCCCCTTTCTCAAATTTCCAACATGGTCCTCACTTCTTTCTCTTGCTATAGCCACTTAGAAAAATTAAAAGGAAATTGAAGAATGAAAAGGGAAAAACCTGAGTTTCCAAATATTTAATAAACAGGATAATTAGTATCAACTCATGAAGTTTGTTAGCTATCTTAAATGCTAGAAATTTTTTCTTTAAACCACTGATATTCAAAACTTCTCTAATTAAAATGCTGTGATAGGCCTAGAATTTAAATTATTCAGGATACATAGTCCCTTTTATACTCATTATATAATATCCTACTAATATAGTTGTTCCATAAATACTTTTTAAAAAAATATTTATTTATTTATTTTTTGAAGAACTGGGGTATAGACCAGAGGTGTGTGTGTGGGGGGTGGGTGAGAGAATTCACCAGAGATAGAGTGGGGAACAGAACAGAACAGGGGAACAGCGGGGAGACAGGAGAGGTCTGCTGTGCCACATGTGGGTTGGCTCCCTGGCAGGGGATGGAATTCAGGCCAGAGTGGTCATAGAATGACAGTGCCTTGACTTAACCCCTACACCACCAGGGAGGCTCCATAAATGCTTTTTGAGTGAAGAACTCATTTTCTGAAAATACCTGCACTCTAGCTACATGGCTTGCAGTCCCCTAAGAAACTATGCCTTTTCTCCTTTGTGTCTTTCTGTTTCTCTGTAGGGATTGCCCCACACCACTGAGTGGTATGCTGGGAATCCTCACTTGACTATTCTTTGGTATAAAGGACCTGTGCCAACTTTCTTGGTAGTTGTGCCTGATACATAATAGATACTGTTTATCTATTGAGGGAAAAATAAATAATCAAAGCACAATATCCAAAATGATTTTCAGGAATTCTGTGAATACTAAGTGAAATAATAATAAGCAAATATAACAGAATACTAGGTAACAAGTTCTAAAGGCAATGTTATCATCACGACATTTCAGAGAGATAATTATTAGCAACACTATATTATACAAAATAGGAGACTGAGACAGAAAGAATAACTCTTTCATGATTCATATCTGTGCATAAAATATTCAGGCAAGATTCAGCAGCCCACATATTGACCATACTACTTCCAATGCATAAAAAAGCATTTTTCAAAACCCTTTACAAATGCAAACTTTTAAGATTTATATGGTAATTAGACATAAATTGATAGTTATAGTTATCATTTCACTTAAAATTTCTACAAAAAATTTTGAACACCAGAGAGAGGCTGAAGGGTGATTTTCATTAAAAGTATGCTTAGTTAGCAACTGTCTAGGGTAGTGAACATCTGTGCTTTTTGGTCCACTTCCTCTTCAGTAAAAGCATCTTAATTTTATTTTACAGTACCAAAACCCCCTGCTCTAAGCTATTTGGTCAGGATGAGGCCAACTTCCTTTCATTCTCTGTTTTCCAGGAGTGCACAGGTGATTCATGACTGGACAAACATCACCTTCCAACTCTGGCCACTATGCGTGGTTCAGGGATGGGCCTCTGACCCAAGTAAGTCAATGAATAAGACTCATGTTCATTGTTTAAAATTGAAAGAGTCCACAATAAAAAAAATAAATAAAAATAAAATTGAAAGAGTGAAGGAGTGAGAAAATCAAAGAGGGAAGAGGTAAACCTGGAGCGGGTAGAATCACTGAAGTCATTGTGAAGACTTTCAAGAAGTGATTTATCAACAGTATGAAATTAATATTTGAATAAGTCTTATGTTCTTTAAACTAATACCAAAAAACATAAACAAGATATTTTATTCACTCCAGGTAAATATAACTTCAGTCATGTTCGATTGTCCCCAGCAGGACCTGTATCTGTGTAAATAGGCATCTTATTGATATTTTTTAAAAAGAGAAGGTAGGTGACCTCATTATTTTCTCTTTTTACAGCAAAGATTTCCTTTTAGGGATTTTTTTTCTCTCAAGAAAATACTGAATGAGTCAGGGTGTTAATCTGTTTTGCTCTAGTAAGTCCTATTTTCTTATTATAGAGATGTTTTTCAAACTGGTAACGATTGCCTCGCTGAATGGTTATGAGTTATTTTTATTCATTTATTCATTCAACAACTTTTCATCAGGCTTCAGATATGCAGCAGGCATTATAGCAGAGGGTGAGATTCAAAGTTGTTCCCTAGACTAGAATATAAGCACCATAGAGCGCCTGACTCATAACCTGGTGTTAGCAGACATTCAATATTGGATCACATTATCAGAAATATATGGATATATTTCTATATTAATTTAATAATGGTAGCTTCTGAGAAACCATGCTTCACTTTCAGGTATTTACTGTGACTCAATCCTGAGTTGAAAGCTTGGGCATTTGGATTTCTTTTCCTTATGGTGGTTATTCTTCATAATGTCTCAATTTAATACTATCTATTGAATATTTTTAGTAGTTCACAATGAAATCATTAATTATACTTTGTATCAATACAACTTTGAATAAAGATGCTGGAGTGACACCCTGATACCACAATAGACCAATTGTGTTCCCTATTATTTTACTAGTTTTAGTGAGTTGAATGACGGTTTCTCTTAAAATATGTCTATATCCTAACCTTAGAACCTGTGAATATGACTTTATTAAAAAAATAAAAAGGTCTTTGCAGATGTAAATAAGAAAGGATCTTAAGCTGAGATCATCCTGGATTATCTTGATGGTCCTATGGCAAGTGTTCTAATAAGAGTCAGAAGCGAAAAAAACACAGACACACAGAAAAGTCCTCATGAAGAAGGAGGCTGAATTGAGTGATGGAGCTACAAACGGTGAAATTCTGGAGCCACCAAAGGTGACGGCACAAGGAAGGATTCTCCCCTAAAGCTGAGTTAGGGAATGTGGACCTGATGACATCTTCAGTTGGGACTTCTGGCTTCCAAAACAGTATTAGAATACATTTCTGTTGTTTTGCCTTTAAATTTGTGGTCATTTGCTAAAGCAGTCCTAGGAAACACAAATCTAGTTCATACCAATAATCTAATTAAAAATTCTCTTGCGTTGTTTTATTTCATAATAATTTGGGAAATTCAGTATCTCCTCTCCAATTCTTAAATCCATTCAAAGAAAACGTCTCTCTATTTGTTGAGGTTTGATGAAGACCCAAAAGTTGGTGCTTCTGGGTTATTTTTGTCTGCTGCAGATGCCCCAGAAAGTCTATTCAGTGCACAAATGCTACATTTTTTTTTTAAGATTTATTTATTTATTTATACAAGGACCGGGGTACAGGCCAGATGCACGGGAGGGATGAGAGGATTCACCAGAGACAGAGTGGGGAACAGAACAGGCAGACTGACGAAATACACTGCTGAGGGGAGCAGCGGGTTTGACGGGAGAGGTCTGCCGCGCCAAGTGGGACCATCGCTGGCAGGGATGGAACTTGCGCTGCAGAGGCTGCGGACAGCTTCGCAGTGCTGCGCTCAACCGCCTGCGCCACCAGGGGAGGCCCAAACACTACATTTCTGAAGAAAGTAGCCTCAATAAGTGGTCTGGAGATCCTAATGTTCTTCAGAAACAAGACACTGGTTGTTGGGGGGATAGGTTTGTGGGAGAAAAGTTCCATTTACAAAGCTCCAGGAATTGGCAAAGCAGGTCAGCCAAGGAGCCAGGAGACTTTGCTTCTGACCCTATATAAATACTTACTTGTTTGTCTCGCCCCCTTCTCTCCTCCTGTCCCGCCATTACAACTACAACGTAGGGAACGTGACCCTAGTATATTATCTGGAACAAAGTAGGTCCTCAATAAGAATATATTAATAAATTCAGCGAGTGCATATTTTGAGTGGAGAACAAGAAAATGTCTCTTTACTTTGAGGCTGGAATCAGATTGTTCAGATATTATTTTTTTTTACCTGCTACGTCAACTGTCATTGAATTTCAAGATTAAAAGAGAAGTAAGAGGTTATTTAGTCCAAGCCCCAAGAATACCCTCTTCAGTCTTCTCCATCAGTAAGACCAACATGCTTGGCTGAAACATCCTTGGTGACAGGAAACTGACAACCTCACCACTTCAGTTTGACTGTTGGGTGTTTTCCTTTGTTGTTTTCCCGTCCCATTTCGCTTTCCTGTCCTACTTCTCCCAATTGCTGTCCTCTTTATTGTCGTATTTTGCTACATTTTGATCCAGCTAAGGTGGGAACACAGGACGCTCCTCAACGCCTAGCTCAGGGGCTGGGAACCTCAGGCAGTGGGTGGCTGCGCTCTAGCTGAACTGCTACACGAAGTGGCGGCGCCGCATTTCAGCGGGTTGGTGTGGCCTCCCGGGGTCCGGGGGCCTCCTCTTCAAGTTCCCGCTTCTCCTCCAGGCCCGCGACCACGCACAGAGGCTGGCCTGCCACCTCCCGCGTCACCTGCGCCGCTGCCCTCCCCGCTTGGGGTTCGCTCCCTCCTCCCCAGCAGTGGCCGCGGGCGTCGGCTGTGCGCGCGGGTGGCCACCCACCCGGCTCTTCCCTCCTCCTCATCACCCCCCCTCCCTCCCCTCCGGCCCTCCGCCCTCCGCCCTCCGCCCTCCGCCCTCCTCCATCCGGAGAGCAGCCCCGCGTTCCGCGAGGAGTTTGGAGTCGCCCTGCCGAGGCGCCCACAACCCGCTCAGCGCTTGCCACGCAGGTGCGCGGGCCCCGGTGCCGCCGTCATCGCAGCTTTCCGCCGGGATTGGACTCGGGCTTCGAGGTGGGACCCGCTCTTCTCTCCTTCACCCCGTGTTACACCTCTTCCCGCTCTCGGGAACTCGTAGAGCCGGGTTCTGGGGCGCGCGTCGTGGCGCGGAGCTCGCGGGCCACTTGGGGACTGGCAGTCCGGGGCTGGAGCGGCGCGGACCGGGAGCGGGTAGCTCCAGCGGGCGCGGGAGGCGCGGCGGGAGGGGTAGGGCTCTGAGGGTCCCCGCGGACTGAGGCTCGGGAGGCTCCCTGGGCCCGGAGGACCCGGACGCATCGCTGCGGGCAGCCCGCAGAGCCTGGGCGCACACCTGCCAGGCGCCGCTGAAAGGACAGCCAACTTCTTTTTCAGGTCTCCTTGCTACTTTGGAAACTGAAGGGACTGCAGCGTCAATCAGTAAGCCCTGGGGCCGGGAGGAGGGAGCTGTTGCTGCCTTGGGGGGTGGTTGGGACTTGAGCTGCTGTTTTCCGCCCTACACCCTTTCCCCAAGCAAATTAACAAAATAAAACAGCAAAACCCCAGCCCAACCAAAGCATTCTTTGAAGGAGATTTATAGAGGTAAGAAAGACCCAACCAAGGAATCCCTTTGGAAAACCCAGGTATGATGAGATTGTCTGAGAAACTTTGTTTATTGAGCTGCTATTTCTAGGATTTGTGTTCGCAAACAAAAGAGACTGGCTCTTGTAAGCCTCAGGGGGATCCTTAAATTGTGGGATTGTCCTCTGTTAAGATTCACTTCCATAAGTATTAAAGTATTTTGAAACAAGTCATGTTTCAGAGCTCTGGGCTTGGAGGCAGAATACTTAGAGTTTGGTAAGATTTATCATTTATTATCTATTTTGCCGTTGACTTGGTCTCTCTTGGACTCAGTATCGTCATCTGTCAGATTAATGGGCTGCTTTTAGATTGCGAGGGCCTGTAAATAAGATCTAAGATGTTCCCCAACTTAAAAATATGTAACTCTTTAACATGTTACAAGCATTACTAGGTTTGTAACACCATGATTTAAAAAAAAATCTATATGAATCCTGTCATTTTGTTTTACACGTATTTATACTTACACTTCTAAGGTTTTCCAACCAAATATTAAAGAGAAAAATATTTACAAAAAATATTTACAAAAGAATTCAGAAATATAATGCTAATCTGTAAATATTTGATCATTTCTCATTCTACCTTGAAGAATTATGTGCCACTTTAAGCCAGCATTTGGCAACACTGCAACAAAAAAATGTGACTTTAGCATAGTACTTACTCCCTATTGTCTATTTGGAGGAACTAAAATTGTTTTGGAGGGAAAGAAAAATTGTACCTTTTCTGTTAATTATTGCTTGTGAGCAGTATTTGTTACGTTTTAGCATAAAGTTGTGTGCAGAATAGTAAAAAAATGGTTTCAGACCACTTCAGAGCTTCTCTGAAATTAAGCTCAATAGCAGAGATGCCAGTTTTAGAAATGCGTTTTAGTTGTCTTGGAATGAATCCCAGAAAATAGCAGAGGTTAATTAAACAGATAAACCAGAAATTAGGAATTGACACATACACACAAAATTGTACAAGAAGTGTACTATAAAGTGTCAGTGAACTTTTTGTTTACTGTTGATAAAAAAATCAAACAACAAACTCTTGGCTTATTTAAGCAGACAGAATTTAGACTAGCTTTTGTTGTTACTTGTGTTACTAGCAGTTAGGATAGTTTTAGAAGTTCTCTGCCTTTTAGGTCGTTTTGATCTAAAATACAACCAGGTGTTCCCACCCAGCATGTGATTTGTATGCAGTTTGGGAAAGTGAAATGATTTGAAATACTCTTTTAGGAACACATCTTGACTTATTTTCAGTGCCTTGTTGCCTTTGGCTTGCAAGTGTCATTGATAATTAAGGCAGTTGACGTCCTCATAATCTTTGGTGAGGTAGATAGATGATCATCTCCTTTGAAACAAATGCTCAAAGAGTTAAGTAAACTGGTAATTGAATGAATACAGAGTAGTTGAACTCAGATACCCTGGCTCCTAGGAGCTTGTTGAAAACTGAAAATGTTGGAGTGAACTGCTCACTGTCCATGGCCAACTCATTCATGGCTGGGAGCGGCATCACGGTTGGCAGGAATTCCGTTCCTCTTTTGTAATGTGTGGCCTTACTCTCCCATGAATTTACCAAGAAAAAAACAATCATGTCTTCACACTTAGATCAGTATTATATAACCAAATGATTTGTGTTTGTGAACTGTAGCATCTCAGTGGCGGTCTTGGAAATGGAACTCTAAAATATCCTGGGAAAAAACACAATTGTCTTGGCAGATACTGTACTGCATTTTTCATACTGAGAGCCAAACACGTACACTAAAAAAGTATGTCCTGTGGAGTTAAAAACGAAGAAAAGGGCTTACAGTCTGCTCTAATTCTTAAGATTTTATATGATTTACAAATTCCGCTTTTAATTAAATCAGAAAGGCACAAATGTCACCAACTGATTAGATTTGGGGTTTCAATTCATAGTCTACTTATAATTTGGGGTAATCTTTCTTAGATTTTTTTTTTTGAACTTTTGTGACTCCAAAGTGATATTATCTGTTGTCTTTTCACACACCTGGTCTTATTAATTTTTAATGTTTTTACACTTTGAATCATAGTATTTTGTTGGGAGAGGTACAAAAAACAAATATAATAAGTAATATCACAAATCATTATAACACATCATTATCAGGCAAATACCCCTCTTTTCATGATGCAGAAAGAGGACATGCCAACACCTAGAACCTTTTGCTTGTTCCTTCCTGACCACAAGCTAAGTTTTATATTTAAAATTTTTTTTAAAGATTTATTTATTTTATTTTATACAAGCACTGGGTACAGTCAGAAGCGCGGGAGGGTGAGAGAATTCACCAGAGCCAGAGCGGGGAGCAGAGCAGGCAGAAGGACCGAAGTACACTGCTGAGGGGAGCAGCGGGCGGCAGGAGAGGTCTGTGCGCCATGTGGGACCCTCCTCCGGTGGCCGGGGAGCAGCCGGGGATCGAACCGGCGCCGCAGAGGCCGCGGGCAGCTTCGCAACCCAGCGCTCAACCCCTGCACCACCGGGGAGGCCCCCTCTTCCACTTTTAAAGCAAAAAATTTCTAAAGGAAAATCCAGAGTACGTGGTGCTCTTTTCTCTTTTGCTGTTATCTCCTCTCCTCTCAGGGGTTTTAGCCTTAGAGACTCATAAGGTTTAGTCTTTCAGAACTTTGTTCTTTACACTACTTGATGATTTCATGTAATCTTTATATTTGTATACTGATTATTCCAAAATTATGGCTCAAGCTTTGACCTTTTCCCCTGAATTTCTGACTGCCTACTCAGCATTTCCGATTGAATGTCTAATAGCCATTTTTAACTTGCTGCAAATGGAATCTTCCTCTGGCCCAAACCTACTCTATCTGAAATCTTTTCATCCTTCAAGTTGCTCGAACCAAACCTGAGTCCTTGATTTCTCCATACCCTCCTATTTGTTGGGCTATCTTCTTTTTTCTACCTTCAAAATAAATCCAAAATATCATTACTTCTCTTTATTTCTGTGGTCTGCTATCATTTTCTATATGGATTATTGCAAAACCTTCCTAACTGGTCTCCTTGATTTTATCCTTTGCTTCCACTGTTCTCAAAAGTGCAATCAGAACTCCCCTTTTTACTACGTAAGGCAGATCATGTCAGGTTTCTGCTCCACAATCTCTAGTGCCATTCCAGCTCATACAGAGTAAAATTTGAAGTCCTTGGAATCATCTACAAGTCTCCACCTGGTCTTTTTCCCCCTCCCCTTTACTTATCTGATCTCCTTTTCCACATCTCACACCCCAGTTCTAGTCACTCTGGTCTCCTTGCAATTTTTTGAGTATATCAGAGACTTCCTTGTACATTAGCTTCTTCTGCATCAAATACTTTCCCCCACATACCTACGTGCCTTACTCCGTTAACTGTTGCTTCTTTAAGTCTTTGTCCAAATGTTTTCTCTCAATAAGGTCCACCCTTTTACATTTAAAGTTGCACATCTTCTTACCTTACAGTACATTCTTTCTCCTTTCCTTTTACTTTGCTTTTCCCCATATTATGGATCACCTTTGAAAATGCTGCATGACTTATCTTTTCTTTCCCTGTCTTATTTTATATCTATTAGAATGTAAACTCCACAAGAGCAGGCTTTATATCTGTTTTGCTCACTATTATATTCCTAGTATCTGAAATAGGGCTAACATGGAAGAGATGCTCAGTCATTTTTCGGTCAATTTAATAACAGTGGCTACTGTTCATTTTCACTGCAGGATATATTTCATTGTATGAATTTAAAACCTTTATTGTTTACTCATTCTGATTATATTCTGGTAATTTCTCTCCCTCCTTCTTGCATTCCCTCCTGCTCTCCCTCCTTCTTCCTTCCCCCTTTTTTTTTTCTTTTTCTACCATAGTAAACCATTCATGATTCTTCATTTACAAATGTCTTGGTGCACAGATGCAGGAGTTTCTCTAGAATGTGAAACTACTAGTCAAATTACTAGGTCACAGGACTTGCTGATATCAGCTTTATTTGATCACACCTCCCTTTATCAATGTGGTTCTACCAATTTGCATTCCTGCTTTCATTACTCTATATTTTTGCCAAAATTTAGTATTATCAGAACACTTAATTGTCCCACCCCCCACCATCTGGTGGGCATGCGTTGTTATTTCATTATTGCTCGCATTGATTATTAGGCATATTGTGTCTGGTATCTGTAAAGATAGATTAGGTTAGGCTATGGTAACAATAATCCCCAAATCACATTGACTTCATGCAATAAAGATTTATTTCTCATTCATACTAAGTTTCCTATGGAAACTGAAGGCAACTCTCAGGGAAACTGGTCTTAGTAACTTTGAGATCTAAATGCAGAGAATCTCATGACTGTGGGTAGCTTCATAGGCTGTCTTTTTTTTTAATTTTATATATTTTTACATCATTTTTCATTTTTGCACAATGTATACATTTTTATCTTGGTTATAGCCCCCATAGAATTCCCACCCACCTTGATTTGATCCTAACTCCCTCTTTCCCCTCTCCCCCCTGTAGTATGTCTGTGGTTTATAGTTATTTGTTGATTTTGATTTTAACTTTATTTTAATTAGTCTTTTTTCCTAGCCACTTATTTAGGTTTTCTAAATTCCTGCTATGAGTAAGACCATCTGGTGTGTTTCTTTTTCTTTCTGGCTTATTTTGCTGAGTATGATCCCTTCCAGCTCTGTCCATTTTGCTGGAAAGCTGTGTGGAGGTTCCTCAACCTGCTAAAGATGGAGCTTCCATATGATCCAGCAATTCCATTCCTAGGTATTTACCCAAAGGGCACAGAAACATTAATTCAAAAGAGCTCCTACACGCCTATGTTTATAGCAGCACTATTTATAATAGCTAAGCTATGGAAACAACCCAAATGCCCAAAAATAGATGACTGGATCAAGAAGATGTGGTACATATACACAATGGAATAATATTCAGCAATCAGAAAAGATAGGTTGTGTCTTAACCCCTTGCGCATGTTCGATCCCCGGCCAGGGAGCTATCCATATGGTGCAACAGATCTCTCCTGACTTACCCGCTGCTCCCCTCAGCAGTGTATTTCAGTCAATCCTCCTGTTCTGTTGCCCACTCTGTCTCTGTTGAATTCTCTCACCCCCTGCACCTCTGCCCTGTACCCCAGTTCTTGTATGCGTAAATAAATCTTAAAAAAAATGTAGAGAATCTCCATCATTCCATAGCTGTGAAATCTGGAACATAGGGCATTCTCATAAAGTTCATCCTTTTGCAGTATGTAATTCACTGTTTTTTAGTATTTTAACATATTTGTGCAACTATCACTACTTACTTTAGGACAGTTTTTATCACTTGTAAGAGAAACCCCATCATCATTAGCAATCACTCCCTTCCCGGGAAACCACTTATCTACTCTGTATGTTTATAGATTTGCCTATTCTGGACATTTCATATACATGAAATCATGGGTCATTTACTAATGAGATTCTTTGACTTACCATAGTGTTTTCAAGGTTCATTCATGCTTTACCGTGGATCAACACTTAATTCCCTTCCGTGACCAAGTAAGAGTCTATTATATGGATACACTGCTTTTTGTTTGTATTTTCTTCAGTTGTTGGACCTTTGGGTATTTTCTGCTTTTTGGCTACTATGAATAATGCTGCTACTAATATTTGTGTACAGTTTTTTGTGTGAATGTGTGTTTTCATCTCTAGTGGAGCTATACCTAGAACTGGGAATTGCCGAATCTTATGGTGGCACTATGATTAATACTTTTTAGTCTTTCTTTTTGAAACATTATCTATTAATTTTCGTCCATTCTTTTTTGAAGTATTATCTATTCATGAATTTGAATTTCTTCTAAGTACTTCTTTATGTGTGTGAAATATCTTGATATGCTTTTTCCATTTCATCAGTTTAAAATATATTTTGATTTTCATTATATCATTTTGCTTCATAGTTTACTCAAAAATATATATTTTTAATATTCTAACATAAGGTATTTGTGTAGTTATAGTTTAATATATGCTATCTATTTCTGCCTTTAAAACATAATGATCAGAGAATGTAGTCTATATGATTTTAGTACTTTGGATTTGTTTTTAACTTCTATGTGTTTGCTGTGGCCGGTATTTGTAAATACCCCATTGGAACTTGAAAATAATGTATAATTTATAGTTCTGGGGAGCTGTAGTCAATGTATCCCATAGGTTTTTCCAATGTCATTTGTTAGTGTTGTTCCATCTTACATATTCTTATGTGTTTTGTGTGTGTTTGTTTTATTCATTCTTTAGATAGAGTATGTTAAAATCTTCTACCATCTTTGTGACTTTTAGTCATTTTCCATGTAATGCTCTGAATGTTCACTTTTTATATTTCAAAGGTAATGTGTATGCTATTTTGAGGTTTAATATATATATATGCCTACATCTTAAATTATTATGTATTCCTGCTGAATTGAAGCTTTTATAAACTCAGAGTGACTTAAATTATATTTTGCCTCTGTAGGGTTTTATTGGGAGGTATTATTTTAAAATACATATTTGTACGTTTGACAACCTTTTTCAATAGTTCTGATTTATGGTTATCTGTCTACTGCTCCTTGATTTTAATATGAAAACTGAAATTTTCCACTCTTGTAGCCCTTGAGTCAACATTGCTTTCATGCCAAGCTTAAACATCATTGTACTATTTTCAAGAAACGCCAATATAGAAATGCTGGCTGTGTAGTAATAATCACTGTCAAGTTTAATTTCTGTGAATTTGGAAATTCAAAATATGTTTTGGAATTGTAAATACTCTATATGTTTTAAAGTAGACTGTGAAATTTGTGTGGATATTCTCACTGAATGAAAACTAATAAGTCACTTATTCTTCCATAAAAGATTCTTCCCCTTGTGCACAGTTTTATAATACCAAATAAAGCTGCCCCATCCCCCTCCTCCCAAATGAACACAGTTCACTTTCAGTTAGTTGGAAGAATATTTGCCTGGCCTCTGAAATCTTTAGGTGATCCACTCAGCCAGGTTAAAAGCTATGCCTATGTGGGCATACATGAGACTGGTTGAGGGGGAGTATAAAGGAGCTGGTGAACTGTAGATGGGCTTGAAGGAAAGACATGCAGTTGAGAACTATTAAAAAATAGTTTTGTGGTATCCTATGGATCTCATTGAATCACACCAGAGTACTAAGACATGCAAACAAAAATGTCCTATCTGAGACACTCTTAAGGAGCAGTGTGGTATTAATTTTGAAGTCTTTGCAAGTTGGTGCAGGGAGAATCCAGAAACAATAGAAACATATAAATGTTTATACATATGTGTATATTAGTGAATGAGAAAAACAGGGAGAGAGAGGAAGGGCAAGGGAGGAAGAGGAACTGTACTCCTGGCCAGTGATTTCTCCCAAAGTTTATTGGAATGTATAAGAATTTTATCTGTTTGTGCTAGATAATAATTAAAGAGTTGAGCCAAATAGATTCTCAGGAGCTTCTATAATGGCATTATAATAGGCTTTAAAAATGTGAACTCATGTTTAAGAACAGCTGTTAGCAAATATCTGTTTTGCAAAGGCATAGAACAACTTTGTTTTTCTCAGAATTATATTTTCTCATTTTACTTTAACTAGCAGCTGTTATTTGGATGTGTAAACCTTTGAAAATTAAGAAACCATAAACATGAGATAAGCTAACAATTAGATTTCTGTATGCACAACCAAAAGTTCTGAATCAGACGGGTTAGTGTTTTGGAGTGAAAAATTAAATTATACTCACACATGCAATAAACACACATACACACATAGCTGGTGTGTGTGTGTTTGTGTGTAAACATACTTGCATATGCATAATAACTATTGCTATTGTATTACTGAAATGTTATCTCTTAGAATTATGATATGCTTATCATATTAGACCTATCCAGAGATAGGTGGTAGTTCCCTAGTAATGTGGGTGTCTTACTACAACACTGCTACTTACAGATTGGATTTGGGAAAGAAAAGCTTTTGCACAGAACAAACAGGATATGAAAACGTTCTTTCTATAAAAATCATTCATCTGGCAAGGCTAAGACCTTGGTCTTTTGACTCTGAACTTACAAATCAGTTCTCACGCAGGCATTTCTGTTCTCTTTGGCTGATCTTTGTTTTTACTTACCATAGGTCCTGTGGGGATCTGCTCTATAATATTTGTAATATGCTTCATATTTCTCCCCATTCTTCAAGAGGCAGTTAAATCTTCATTCCTCTGTGGAATCTCTTATGATTTCCCTAAACTTGAAGAAAGTGCTTAAATATTTTCTAATTACCACTCTTTCTAGGTAGTTGCAGTTCTTTATGTAAAGATATCATGGTTATTAAACTCACCACCATTTCTGTACTGCTAAGAAAGCAAAACTCTGCCTTTTTAACTACTTTACCATGCTTTCTTATTTAGAATGTTTGATTTAAACCTTCTGATAGAGCTATTTTTTATTATTTCATTAAAGAATCTGTTGAAATCATGCTCAAGGAGAATGTAAGTAAAAGAAGTTGGTTTCAGTATTTCATGTTCATTGTCTGATTTTTAATATATATTTAAATTTCTTAATTGTTCATTTTATTAAATAATTTATAAAATCAATCCAGTGCATTGGTCTGACCGTACCTTTACACTGTTCCATTGTGTTTCCAGTAAGTGAGGGGCGCTAGGATTATGCCAGCTGTCAAAATATTCCCTTTTCCATATTTTCCTAACATGAAGTGGCAGGACAGATCCTCACATGTCACGGGAGTTGTGTTAATGTTTCAATACAGGATAAGGGGTTCCTCACCACCAGTTCCTGTGTCAAACACAAATTCCTTTTCAAGTAAGTCCAAAGAGGTAGATGTGGAGATACCAAGCCCCTTTCCCAACTGTCACCTTTGGGGTTATTTATAGTTTTGATAAGGGCAGATGAACTGGGCTTTCCTGGCAAGTACACCATAGGTTTTCTGGCCCCATCAACAGCAAGAGCCCTTCAGCTTCATCACTGAGTACTCTCCAGTGTGTCATAGTTGTCCTTAAAGCTCTTCAATTCAGGAATGTTTATTGTTCTGAATGGAGGGGAGTATGTCACCTGAATGGTTGTTGGGGAGACTTTAGGAGACAGGGTTGGATTTTTGGCTGCTGACTGATGTTGACTCTGAGAGCACCCACTTTTGCTTTGACTGCTGTGGCCACCTCAGTCAGGGCCTCCTGATAGCACAGGTGCTGCCTCTGGCCAAAGAGACCTGTACCATAGTGGCTGTCTCCTAGCCTTCCAGCAGGGCCTTAATCAGGACCTTTTGGCAAACCATTGAAAGGAGTGTTTGGAAGACCTAGCATGTAGGAGTGGAAAGTCTTGCCCATAAGGGAATGGGGATGCCAGTCTTCAATATGAAATGGGATTTCAGAAACAGGATGGTATCCAGAGCTTTAATCCTATATTGATGTATATAGCAATTCTGATTTCCCTGGGTCTCCAGCTGTGGCAGTCTTACTTCATCCTTTGCAAGAAACTGAAGTTCATATTTGATATCTTAAACCCTGCAGAGTCAGGTATCAGTCTGCTCTTTCAAGCCTTGGGGGGCATTGTGTCCTACAGAGACATGAGGATCCTTTGGAGACTCCATCGCAAAGTCCATGATTTGCCTCTTCACAAAAATAAATAGCAGTACAGATGCCTCCTGTAAGCCATCATCAGTACAACATTCACTGTAACAGTCAGTTACCGTCAGACATCAGAGCCTCCCCACTCCATGCAGACTCCTCCAGTTTGCCTCCTGCCCTGTCCTATCAGCCCAGATTTCCTGGAGGCAAGGGTGCCTGGATTCTCTGAATTTTCCCAGCCACTTCATTATGGGGAAAGACCAATGTTGACCAGGCCTGAAAGGCATACATCGGGGGAAGGCTGCCGAGTGCTTGACTCAGGACCATTACGGCACCCTGAAACCTCCAGTGCCCAGTATCTGAGTTTGTAGTGTTACTTCAGTTCATTGCTGCTTCATGTCAGTACTTTCCCAAACAATAGCGTATTCTGGATTGTCAAGAATATTGATCACATAGCACCTCATAAAACAGTAGTTAGTCCATTTTACATTTTATTGACTTTTTATTGATCTTACCATAAGAAGTCACCATAAGTCTTTCAGGTAACTCAGGGCTCCTATTTTCCATCGAATGGTCTTTAAATAGTTTGTTGGATGAACTACTGAATGATTAAAATTGCCCAGTCTGTCACTAGGAAAGGACCACAGTTTATATGCATGCAATCAATGACAACTAGATCACAGCTGCTACTAGACCACTGGTAATTGTAAGATGACATTGATTTTAACAAAGGTCCTGATGTCAGAGGGATTAAAATATTGTGGATGTTCAAGTAGAAGAAATACAACACGATTCTCTTCCTTTGTATTTCTTGAAGTTCAACTAAAATTTCACTTCTGTGAATATTTCGTTGCCTCTTAGGACTTTGTTAGTAACCATTTTCTCTGAAAACCCATAGTTTTTTTTAATAAAAAAAGACTAAATAATAATTTTGCTTGAAAATAATCTATACCCATGATTACAAATACCTACTGTAGTAAAAAACAATGCTTTTCTCCCGCATGACCTTCACTATGCTAATTCTGACCTTGGGAACAACAACCTAAAGTATTTCTGCTTTCATGTCTTTCCTTGGCCACCCCTGTAAGGCTAAAAATATGCTGCTACTAACTTTTATTTTCCTTTCATTTATCAACTTTAAGTGGATACCATGATAGAAGAGAATTTAGCCTACTCATTTTGTCTTCTTTCTTGTTCCATTCACTATGGACAGTTTTCGACTAACTATTGCTTCGTGAGGTTGCGATATCTCACTCTTTGTCTTCACACTGAGGCCCCAACGCTTGCCACAAGTCTATGGCACTTTCTGGTGAGGAACCATAGGAAAGGGGCAGAAGGAGCAAGGCAAGTCTGGAAGGAAAAGAACAAAATCAAAATACAAGTCAAGATAGAGGCTGCCATTGCCAGCTTCCCCATGGGTCTCTCACCCACATTTCTGTCTATTTCGAGCATCTCCTTCCATGTGCCCAAGTCCCTAGTATAAGTAGAAGGCAGAGAAGCAAGCACGGCTTCTACTTCTCTTGTTTATCTGCTCCATGTGCCCCCTCCAGGTCTTCTTCCCCATCTCTCTCTGCTGCTTCCTCCATTTCTAGTTTTACCTCCCCGCCCAGCTCTACCCTTCATAAGGTGGAACAGGGAAACTGGAACCTCCCTTTTCTTTGGCTATCACACTGTATAGTACATTTAACAAAATATTCAATTAATAATTAAATGTGTTGACTTTTGTATAGATTTTAGGTTACTTTGTAGGTAAGATGCCTATTGACTAGATTGACTTAGTGGTACCCAGCTCTGTGAATCATAGCTTATCCCTCTGCATTTTCAAAAATTTTTAACAAAGTCACATAACTACAATCATATCAGGAGTTAAATATGTGAAATTATGTTTTCAGAGTGACACATGCTTATGCCAGTATGATAGGCGATATCTTTTAATTTTAAAGGTAATTTAGGTTTTGACAGTTACTTAATGGGAATAAAATGACCAATTTCTAGCCTAAGAGAAGAAATAAAGGTAGACATAAAAATGACAAGGTTAGGGCCTCCCTGGTGGCGCAAGGGGTTAAGCACCTCACTATGAAGCAATCTGCAGCCTCTGCAGCATGAGTTCAATCCCCAGCTAGCCAGGGAGCAACCAACAAGGCGAGTCAGACCTCTCCTGTCTCCCCCGCTGCTCCCCTCAGCAGTGTCTTTCGGTCGGCTTGCCTTTTCTGTTACCCGCTCTGTCTCTGGTGAATCCTCTCACCCCTGCATCTCTGGCCTGTACCCTAGCTCATGTATGCATAAATGAATAAATCTTTAAAAAAATGACAAGGTTACTAGAGATAGACTTGAAAAAATAATGTTTTTCATTTGCAATTAGATAAAATGTTTAAAAAGTGAAATATAGATGGATGCTTCTCCATCAAAAAGTAAAAGCAAAAACTAGTGGCAGATGGAGCTCATTGAGTTTGTTCATCAAAGCAACAGAATTGTCAGAATTGCTTCTCTTACTCATCGGCTTTCCTATAAATCTGGAGACTTTTTAAGATCATTGGAGCTAGTTGTAAATAATTTCTTGTCTGCTCAGTCACTCACTCAAACACTAATTGAGACCATTCTGTGTATATTTAAGTAGAATTTGATACATAAAAATTACACAAAGAATTCTCTGTGATAGAAGTAGCCTGATTGGATAATTCACCAGAATACAGATTCTGTTTAAAGTTTACAGTAATAATTGAAGAGTTAGTATATGTTTAATATACTAATTATGTTTGTTATATTATGCAAATTGAATTATTGTCCGCACATCTATATGTCATAACTGTATCATTTAGATAAGAGGATCCTCAACTATTTATACAAAGATACATTCTTCCTGTTAGCTATAAAAATAGAATGGTTACTTTCCAGGGGATTGTTAGGTAATCTTGTCTCAAACTCCTGATGTTTAGTGTCTATCAATGATTATTTCATGGGGTACAATTATAAGAGATCATCTATGAAATGTACTCTCCATTTATTTATCTGTATAGATTTGAATAACATTTAGAGCTTGTTAACCCTTTGAAATTATAGCCCTACTGTTAGGTGTATGTGCCTTCTTCTGGTAGAATATTGCTCTTAACAAGTTCCATGATCCAAAAATGCTTAAGGGTCACAATTCTAAAACTCTGGTATTAACATTGTCAGAATCATATCTGGATGATATTAGAATGCTTCTTTTAAATATTGCCCCCCCCCCATTTTATCTTGGTGTGATGCCATCAGTCTATTTTGAAGGGTATTTTAAAAGAGTCCTATCTCACCATTCATTGATTGAGTCAATTTATTTTAATAATATATGTGGAGCACTTAGTAGTGAGTGGCAGGCTTCTATATGTGAATGATACAGTCATGAAAGGGAAACATATAAAAAAAAATCCCTTTCTACTGGAGGTTATATACTAGTGATAATAAATAAGAAAAAAAAAGCAAATCATATTCATATTAAATAATGTTAAATGATAAGGAAAAAAATAAGCCAAACAGAGATACGATATGTTGGTGTGGAGAACAGTGTTTTAATTTTCAATAGACTGGTCAGGGAAGGCACCTTTGAAAAGGTGACTTGATCAAAAGGGAGAGCAGTGGCTGATGAGACCAGAGAGAAAGTGAAATCCAGGACCTTGTCGTTTTGCACAGAACTTTCACACTGAATAACAAGAAAGTACTGCAGCAGTGTTTGGGGAAAGAGACGTGATCTGTCCTGTGTGTTAACAAGACCACACTGGTTAATGCATTAAGAAGAGGTTGAATTAGGACATAAGGGTGCTCTCGCTGCCACATCTATCACCCTATTGATCACCAGGATTGATTGGGCTGATCTGGCTTTCTAGACAGGCATCCCCTCCCTCCTTCACTGCTCCACATGCGTCCCCCCCAAAACTCCGCTCAGTCAAAGAGGATGGCCTAGCTCAAGTAGAGACAGCTGTTCTTCAGTCAAGGGTATGCTGGGAGCTGTGCTCCTCCACTAGAACCTCCAGACAAGCTCTGTGGTACAAGGGCAGAGCAGGGGTTCTGGCAATTTAGGGAGACAATGGTGACTTTTCCTGAGAGAAGGTCTGAGCTGTTATTGAATGTTGAAATTCCTGTGAGACTCTGGTATGGTCAGGATGTTCATAAGGATATTACCTGTAATGTTATGAAGTTAGGCAAATTTTCTTCCTGTTCTTTCAATTCCCTAGGTTGTTGGTTTCATTTTATTTTAAGTATTCCATGAATTTGTAATTGAACAATATGACTATAGAAGAGCTTAAAGCATAACTGCTTATCCTTAGGAAATGAATTCAAATCAATGGTGTTTTGTATATTACATGTTTTTAGTCACCTTATCATTGGTTTTCCCTTTGCTTAGTTTTTTTCACATTTTAAAATTTTCTCTCATTTTTGGGCATTATTTGTGTTTTTGTAAACTTCTTCATGTTCCTTTCTGGTATAATTTAGGGTGTATATAAATATTTCTATCCTTGAATTTCTGTAAGGTACTTACTGCCTTTCACAGTCTTTTCAATGTTGCATCTATGTCCTTTTCGCATATGTGATTGTTTCTCTCTTGTATAAGTACAAACCCTGACTGCAAGAATTAAGTCAGAATAGTTTGTAAAACAACTGATCTAGTCACTTAATTCAGCACATCAATTGCATTAAAAGTCAGTCAAATCTGTTGTTGGACGGAGTTACCAGTCATTAGTCAGTTCAATCAAAACAGTCTAGGGATTTGTCGAGTCTCTGGCACATCCTAATTATGAAAGTTGCCCTGAGTTTATTTCATAAGAAAAAAAAATTTATTAGAAGCAGGCAGCATAAAAATGGGAGGAATTTGCACACCTTTAATATAAATTTTTAATGAGTATTCTAAACTCTGAATCACTTTCTATAAATCTAAAGAAACATTGTGATGTTAGTGTATAAAAAACCAAAATTCTGAATAAAACCTGATAGCCTGAAAAGCAAATTTACCAGACTACAAAATGTTTACATTTATCTGTTTTCTTTCTAAGAGTAGGGCAAGTTGAGAATAAACACATTTTTCTATTTTCTCATCATGTGGTACCAGTTGTTAGATATGACTTTTCTCACTTAATATTTTTTAATGTTCTTTGTGGAAAAGCTGTGATTTCTATTTTAAAATAAAGTTTCTCAGAATCATAAGGAGCTCTCAAGGGGATTGTAGAAATGATCTCTCAATTGGATTTGTAGATGAGGAAACTGAGGTCTAGGGTTTCGAAGTCCCTATCAGTCCTACAGCTGGTTACTGAAACAACCTAGACTGACATCAAAGAACCCTGACCTATTTCTTATTTCTTTAAGGTTTATTTATTTATGCATACAAGAGCTGGGGTACAGGCCAGAGATGTGGGGGTGGGGTGAGAGGATTCACCAGAGACAGAGCAGGGAACAGAACAGGCAGACTGACGGAAATACACTGCTGAGGGTAGCAGCGGGCGAGACAGGAGAGGTCTGCTGCGCCATGTGGGTAGCTCCCTGGCTGGCTGGGGATTGAACTCGTGCTGCAGAGGCTGCGGATTGCTTCATAGTGCTGTGCTTAACCCCTTGTGCCACCAGGAAGGCCCCCCTGATACCTATTTGAAGAATTTTTTACCTTGGTTACCTTGGGGAACTTTCATGTAGTAAACGGAATTCCCAATTTAAGATAATAAAAAATTACTGGAACATCAAAAACCTTTACTGTTTCATTACAAATCTAAGTCCAATATATTTAAAATTATACTACCATTCTACTTCATGGCATAATAATATAAATTATCTTATAAATGATATATTTCAAGTTCAGTGTAATTCATGGTAAATCTTGTCTCTAAAGTCATCCCCGCCATATCATTTGTATATATTAAGCCATTAACTTTCTCTTGAATCATTCTATATCTCTCCAATATGGACGTTGCCTCACTTGCAATGAACAGTGGGTTTCCAAAAGCATATTGGAAAATGTCCACCTTATTATTGGAAGTAAATGTACAGTTATTACCTGTACTTTGACTATTTGGCTTTGTAGTATCATAGTAAAGACAGGTACTTAAGAAAATAAGAGAAATTTAAAAGATGAGCATGAAAAGCAACAAAGATATTGATATTAATACTATTAGATTGACTGCATTTGTAAAGATTAAATTTAGTTTGTGATGTCTCTTCTGTTTTGTCATGACATAAAGGAACATTGAACATTTTTTGATTGTCATATTTTAACTGCATAAGATAGCATGTGTACAGGAATTACTCTAAAGCTTGCAGTTATATTTTAAAGTGAGGCACATCTCGATATTGACCAAGACTATTATAGAGGATTAAATTTTATGGACATGCTTATAATCCTTTTTCTTTTATACTTTCCTTGCATATCTGTGAGTTTTGTATGTGTATTGTGTATATATTTGTTTGTGATTTACTGTTTTTCAGGTATATTTCTCTGAAGCAAGATGATTTGTCAAAAATTCTATGTGGCTCTGTTATTCTGGGGTAAGTGAGTTATTTGTTTTGTAGATGTCTTTATGTAAGGTAGAGATTTTACCCTCAGAGATGCTGTTTCTTTAATTGGCTAACAGAATTTACCACTTTCCAGTTAAGAATTTTTATGCTCATGATTGAAAATGCAAACTGAACAGTAGTTAGTGTACATGTGAAAACAAAAACCCTTTTAATCACTTGCAAATGATCCGATGCGTACCCTTTCAGGACCATAACACACATCCCACACACAATTCAATCTATAGTTGCAAAAAATATGGTCTATATATGTTGTTCTGCATCTTCTTTTTCTACTCAATAACTTTTCAATTTATCATGACAAACTTTCTTGTGTGAATCCTGATTCCTTTGCATTTTTGCCAGAGATGCATATTAGCATTCTTTTACTGTTTTTGCCCTGTTAAATAAGCAAAAATATGGTATATTATTTCAATTTCATTTATTTGCCAGATTGAGCACTCTTTATTTGCCACTTGTATTTCTTATGTGATTTTCTTTCTTTTTTTTTTTTTAAAGATTCATTTATTTATGCATATCAGAGCTGGGTGCAGGCAAGAGGTGCAGGGTGGGAGAGGACTCACCAGAGACAGAGTGGGGGAACAGAACAGGCAGATCCATTGAAACACTGCTGAGGGGAGCAGCAGGCGAGAGAGGAGAGGTCCACAGCACCATGTGGGTTTCCTCCCTGCCTGAGGATCAAACTCATGCCGTGGCTGCAGATAGCTTCGTAGTGATGTCACTTAACCCCTTGTGCCACCAGCGAGGCCCTTTATGTGATTTTTTTTTTTTTTTTGTGGGTCCCTCGCCTGCAGCCAGAGAACGAACCGGCACTGCAGAGGCTGCAGGCGGCCTTGCAGCCCAGCGCTCAACCGCTGCGCCACCAGGGGAGACCCCTCTTTATGTGATTTTCTAATTCATATACTTTGACCATTTTGTTATTTGATTTTATTGATCCTACATGATTTTCAGAAATTTATAAAATGTAATATTTAGCCCTACTAGAGTTCTCCTGAGAAACAGTACAAAAGGAATTTATATGCACATATATGTAGAAAGATTTAGTACAAGGAATTGACATACATGATTGTGGAGGCTGAGTGGTCCTGAGATCTGTATTTGGCAACTTGAAGACTCAAGAGAGTTGATGGTCTACATTCTAGGCTGAAAGCTGGCAGACTTGAGACCCAAGAAGACCCATGTTTCAATTTGAGTTTGAAGGAGGAAAAGGCTGCTAACGATCTTCCTTACTCAGGCTTTTTCTACTATTCAAGGTTTCCAAGGTTTGGATGAGACTCACCCACATTAGAGAGGACGATCTGCCTTATTAGGTCCTCTGATTCAAATGTTAAATCCTTCCAGAAACGTCCTCATAGACACATCCAGAATGATGTTTGAACAAAAATCTCAGCACACCATGCACAGTCAAGTTGGCAATTAAAATTGATAATCACAAGCCCTAACAATTTATTCTGCTTTGTGATTTTTTTCCTCCCTGATCATTTGCTTTTTAACTTTGTTTTCTTTTATAGTACAGAAAATTTAAATATACACTCTTATAGGTACTTTTATTTAATAATGCAGCAATATTAAATTATAAATGTGCATAATATGATATATCAAAACTTTAATTCTCTGTGTCAAGGAGCAGTGTGCTTGGTGACAGTATTTAAAATACGTGACATTGGCACAGACTATGGGTTTATTCTCAAACGAAAGATGCATTTTTATTTGCCATTCTCAATTCTAATTCTGGCAAAAATGACATGTAATGTTATAAGGGGATGTTGTCAAGGAATGGGGTATACCTTGCAAGTTTTCACTTAGAATACCACCAGCAGAAGAATAGTTTCAGAAATTAAATTATACTAGTTCTTCCTTTCACATATTACAGGATATTATCACATCATTTGGATAGTTTTACATGTATTACTTTTGTAATTTAAAACGATGCATTCGTGAATTGCTTTCTAAAATTTTTATTTTTTATGTTTTTATGTTTATCCTAATCCTTGAAAAAATTGCCATTCTGTACAAAACCTTGCAAAATTCTCAGAATTGTCCTGCTGCATTACTTTGTAAATGAAGCAACATAGCTATTGGATCAATTGATTTGGGTAACTTGTAAAAGAAAGAATTATGGATAATTATTTTATTTCCAAACAAAATTTTTAAAAAACAAGTACCACTTTGGAAGATTTTTTTTGTTCAGGATTAAATACTTGTTTAATTGTTATGTGTCTAAAAAGTGGTAATTGTTTTTAATCAGTGGTGAAAGTTTCCTATAGGAAGTCTGTCACTGGGCATCAATTTTTGGAGAGTGCATTAGGGGCCTGTTAATTGATATCATAAAGCTAGGATCACAGGTACAGGAAGAGCATCCAGCTATGTTGATGTTAAAGACACACCCTTTCTCAAAGCACTCAGGGAAGATAGTGTTAACATTTCAGTATCATTTCCGTTAAGATGTATTAAAACAGCAGTTTTTTTTTTAAAGATTTATTTATTTATACAAGAGCAGGGGTATAGACCAGAGGAACGGGAGGGTGAGAGAGTTCACCAGAGCAGGCAGATTGACGAAATACACTGCTGAGGGGAGCAGCGGATGCGACTAGAGAGGTCCGCCACACCATGTGGGAATCTCCCTGGCTGGCTTTGAATCGAACCTGCGCTGAAGAGGCTGTAGACAGAGTCACAGCACTGTGCTCAATCTGCTGGCCCCAGTTTAATTTTTTTAAATGAAGGACACTTTGTTATTTTACTATATAGTAGTTAATACACCAGATTGTGTTTTCTAAATGGAAAATGAGACACATTTTTCTTTGACTCTTGAGAACTTTGTTATCTCTTTTGGAGGGTCTAGTTCCTTCTATGATACTGTCCACAAGGATACTGATGGTGCTTAGGTGTAAAGAACATTTGCTAAGCTGTTCACCTTTTCTTCTAGGTCCTAATTTTTTTTAATGTATTATACATTCACATTATATCCCATGTATGATGGAAATTCAATATAATTTTTTTTTAGGAAAGGAAATTGAAATTGGTATTATTTTCTTTCCTTAAAATATAAATAAAATATATTAGATTAATAGGGAAAAGAAATAAATTTCCATAAAGGTGTGCTAGAAGATGAAATTATCTCTCTAAATGAATGCACCTCCAAATATAACATGTTGTACAGTGGAAGTACACACACTGCATTAGGCAGTGATTAAGCACTTAGAAAATAAAGTGATTACTATTGAGTTCCACAAAGTTTAGTTTTAGAAACCTACTATTTTTATTTTCATCAAAATGATTGTTCTGTGTCTTTTTAATGTCCTAACAGAATTTGTTTATGTGATAACTGCATTTAATGTGGCCTATCCAATTACTCCTTGGACATTTAAGTTGTCTTGCATGCCACCAAATACAACCTATGACTTCTTGCCTGCTGGAATCTCAAAGAACATTTCGAATCTGAATGGACATTATGAGGCGGTTATTGAAGCTAAATTTAATTCAACTACCACCTACTTTTCTAATGTAATGTCCCAAGCAACTTTTCCTTGTTGTTTTTGGAGTGAAGAAGATCAAAGCTGCTCTGTGCATGCAGACATTGATGGGAAGGCATTTGTTTCAACAGCAAATTCTTTAGCTTTTCAACCAACAAGTAAGTATTACTTAGTATTGAACAAAATGTTTTCTTTTTAAATATTGAAATATTTATCTTATGAATATGATTTTGAATATATGTCATCATTTCATATTAGTCACACAATTAGATTTATCATGTGACCAAACTTTTAAGCTCCAATTATTTTATATCCCATGTAAATACATTAAAATAAAAATGTAATGAGGAAACTCTTTTTTTCTTTAAATGTGTGTCTTTTAGACTTCTAAATAGGCTTTAAAATAGAAAATCTCCTTATTTTTCTTAAACAAAATATCAAATATCTAATAATGGTGTTGAAATAGATAAATTTTAGTTTTTAATTTTTTTTAAAGATTTATTTATTTATGCATACAAGAACTGGAGTTCACACCAGAGGTGCAGGGGGGCGGTGAGAGGATTCACCAGAGACAGAGAGAGGGGAATAGAACAGGCAGACTGACTGAAATACACTGCTGAGGGGAGCAGTGGTGAGACAGGAGAGGTCTGCTGTGCAATGTGTGTAGCTCTCTGGCTGGCCGGCCGGGATTGAACTCCCGCTACAGAGGCTGGGAATAGCTTCACAGTGCTGTGCTTAACCCCTTGCGCCACCAGGGAGGCCCCATCAAATGTCTAATAATCATGTTGAAGTAGATAAATTTTAAATCATTTATGGATAATATGTTTTGCTCAAGCATGGAATCTCTTGTAACCAGCATTGTATTTTAAGTCAAGGATTTTTTTTTTTAAATTGTTGTTCAATACATACTGAAAGTAGCTGGTGTAGTGAATAAGCTGCATATGGAAATCTAAGAAAAAAATTATTGCCAAGCCTTTTTGAAAAAGTAAATGGAGTCAGTTGACTTGGCCATATAAAGAGAACAGCATTGTGAAAATAAATCATATGTAAGTATAACATTCCCATAGGTTAATTAGAATTTCTCAACCTCAGCATTTTTGACATTTTGGGCCAAATCATTCCTGGCTGGGGTTGTGGGGGTGACTGTTCTGTGCACTGTGGGATATTTAGCACCATTCCAGACTTTTACTTACTTGATGCCAGTAGTGGCACAGATTGTCACTTCTGACAAAGAGTATCTCCAAACTTTGCCAGATGTCTCCTGGAGGGCAATCAGCATCACTGATGGATAGAAGTAGCACTCCAGTATATTGAAATCATTTTAAAAATAGGAATAAACTTAAATATGCAATAAAATGTTGTAAAACAAGTTAGTAAGTATTGTCTACTGTCTATAACCATTTAATTTAGTTTTAAATGAAGCACTTCTTTTAAATTTTGAGGGAACTTAACTTAGCCATTCTAGCGAGTATTATACATACCAAGAATGAACTCAAGAAGTCAGGTTCCTTGTGATTAGCCTTGAAATTGTAAAAAAAAAAGTTACTGCTTTAGTTATTAAGAGGAATGATTATGATGACATATGGGTTTTAGTCTTGCATATAAATTAACGCTATTAAGTAGTTACATATAAATGAGTTTAAATTTTTGTAATTAAAATTAATTTATCAATTTGTGGCCACTGAATATTTCAATTTATTACTCTGTGAGTTAGGCTGTTTACTTCATAGGTCTCATATGAACAGAAACCCATCAGGTTTGGGGAAATATGTCAGTATTGCCTTAAGCTAGTTTACTGTTAAAAGTTAGTCATGATTTTCTATGATCATTCTTGCTTTTTAAGTTATAGGTCACCAATACTTTGTTATTCTCAGGCGGGTTTTTCAATGTGCTGTGAAATATACTTGCATTAATTGTACTTGGGACCTTTAGTATGACAATAACAAGGATTTAAGACATGTGTCATAGTTCAAAATGTGAAACACTGTGCCTTTATTGCTAAAGCAGACACATAAATAGCGCTTCAGATTTGCTTATACCTTGATAGCTAATGTTCTCTTTTCTCTTGGTAAGTGGGAATAAACTGAAATAGGTGAGTTTTGAGGTCTTTGTCTTACTTAAGTGGCTTAGGATTAAAAAAAAGTTTTGAGAAATAATAATTGAAATTAATTCCTTAACTTACAAAAAAAGATACTGAAGGCCAGAGGAACTAAGAGACTTGGGCATACACATACCACTAGTTAGAGCCTGTGCTTTTTAGCTCAGAATGGGCAATGGAAGTTGTATTAGAACGCTGGTAAATTTAATTTAGCTCCTCTCTCTCACTGAGTTGTTTAGAATGTTTTTCAGATTTAATCTAGTCTATTTTTAATTCAGGTGCAAACTGGAACATACAGTGCTGGATGAAAGAGGACTTGAAATTATTCATCTGTTATATGGAGTCATCATTTAAGAATCCTTTCAAGAATTATGACCCTGAGGTCCATCTTTTATATGTTCTGTAAGTATTAAACTAAATAAATGCATTTGGGTATTTCTGTGACACGATTTTTTTTTTTTTAAAGCAAGAGCTTCTGTATACAGAAGTGGGTTAGGAAATCTCTCCTATTCCTACATTTCTGTTTATATTTATGCATCTCCTGAAGGCACTGTGTGTGTGTGTGTGGTGTGTTTGATAGTGTTCTCTATTAGATCTCTTTTTTTATGTGGATGGGCATATATTCTGAAAGAACAGTGGACTCTGTGGAGGCATACGATATGGTTAATTCTGAGAATGTAGGGGGGATGAAACCCTGCTTACTGGAACCCTGGAACCAACTGCAGCTACCCAGCAGAATTTCTACAGGGCTGATACTTCTGAAAATGGGGAGTAAATCAAGAAGGGATTAGTTCCTTCTTCCTTCATCAGCCTTCTATTCTCCCTCCTTTTTGCCACTTAGCATTAACACCTGTGTAACTCTCTACACTTGCTTGAACTGTAACTCTATGCCTTCCCCTATTAAGATGCAACACTTTAAGGGCCTCCCCGTGGCACAGTGGTTGAGCGCTGGGTTGAGAAGCTGCCTCGGCTTCTGCGGCGAAGCTGCCCGCGGCTTCTGCGGCGAAGCTGCCCGCGGCTTCTGCGGCGAAGCTGCCCGCGGCTTCTGCGGCGAAGCTGCCCGCGGCTTCTGCGGCGAAGCTGCCCGCGGCTTCTGCGGCGAAGCTGCCCGCGGCTTCTGCGGCGAAGCTGCCCGCGGCTTCTGCGGCGAAGCTGCCCGCGGCTTCTGCGGCGAAGCTGCCCGCGGCTTCTGCGGCGCCGGTTCGATGCCCGGCTGCTCCCCGGCCACCAGAGGAGGGTCCCACATGGCGCGCAGACCTCTCCTGCCGCCCGCTGCTCCCCTCAGCAGTGTACTGGTCCTTCTGCCTGCTCTGCTCCCTGCTCTGGCTCTGGTGAATTCTCTCACCCTCCCGCGCTTCTGACTGTGCCCAGTGCATGTATAAACAAAACAAACAAACAAACAAATAAATAAATAAAAACATGCCTCTATTAAAAAAAAAAAAAGATGCAACACTTTAAGCCAAAGGAGATAATCTTCAGCCCTTTAAATGAGGAGGTGCTGTGCCCCAATTCTTACTCTTCACATTTCTGGGCAATATTTACAAGATCAATCTCTGGGCAATATTAATTTCTCCTCCCATTTGGTCTCAGTCCCACCTGAACAAATATTCTGTATGCTAAATTCTAAACTGTGTAGTTATTTTATCACCAAGTATCCTTACATAAAGTAGTAAGTGGAAGGAGGAGATTGAGAAGAAATTAGCTAACATATGCAAACACACACAAGCGCACTGTAATGGAAATGCCTGTTTCTATGCAGGTGTTTCTTTTCGCCAACCTCTTCCCTTTGCAAAGCAGCAGAGGCAGCTCTCCTCCCAAGGCAGCCCTCCTGTGACTATGCAGGCGTCTCTCTTCATAAACCTGTCCCTTTCAGGGGCAGCTCACTGTGTCTGTGCAAGTATCTTTTACTTCCCTTTTCTTTTTAAAATAAACATGCCAATTGTCACTCACACTGAGTGAGAGAAAAGGTGAGTGCCACAAGGGCAGAGGGTGGGATTATAAAGGGGCAGGAAGAAATTTTGTAAGTATATATATATATATATCAGAAATTATGAAATTTATACTTTGAATATTTAGTTTATTGTAAATTAATTAAACTCAATAAAGCTATCCCCCCTAAAAAAAGGCAAAAAATTTAAGCAATACCTTACCTATCTCTGTAAGCCTACAAATGAATGGGTAAATCTTAAAAAATAATTATAATTAGCTGTATAGGTTTAGAGTAGGGTTACAGACTCAGTGCACAAGTAACAGCATGCAACCAAGACACAGAGAGCTGTTACTTCTGATTTATTAGTGTTGCTTTTTTTATACAAGAGCTGGGGTACAGGCCAGAGGCATGGGAGGGTGAGAGGATTCACCAGAGGCAGAGCAGGGAGCAGAACAGGCAGCCGACAGAAATACACTGCTGAGAGGAGCAGTGGGCGCAACAGGAGAGGTCTGCCACACCATGTGGGATTCTCGCCAGCCGGCGGAAATTGAATCAGCACTGCAGAGGCTGCGGACAGCTTCACAGCGCAGTGCTCAACCCGCTGTGCCACCCGGGAGGCCCTGTGTCTTCTTTATTTTTAATGATATTTTCATTGTAGGTTTTTAGGATGACACTTTTTCTCTCCTCTCAGTTTTTCACTGTTGCTTCACATTCTTCTTGTTAAATTGTTTATAACAGCTAATTTGATTTAACTTTTGGTTTTTCTCACGTGATGAATCTGTTTTTCCAGATACCCTTTAAGCTGAATTTCCAGAAGAGTGTACCTCAAATTGAATTTAGCGGACTATATTTTAATTATATCTAGTGTGCATTTCATTATAATTATCACATCTATGTTAATATTTAGCTCTTCTTTTTTCATATAGTCTAGAAGTGGTAGAAGAACCATCTCGGGTTCCCCAGAAAGGCAGTTTTCAGATCCTTCAGTGCGACTGCAGTGCCCACAAGTGCTGTCAATGCCACGTGCCTGTGCCAACAGCCAAACTCAACTATACTCTCCTTATGTACTTGAAAATCACATCTGGTGAAGTAACTTTTCAGTCACCTTTAATGTCAGTTCAGCCCATAAATGTTGGTAAGTTGTGCACAAAAAAAAAAAGTATTATATTTAAACCTCAGTCATACAGACAGGTGAAAAATTGCTTATAAAGTTGTTTACTAGCTTACCTGCTTTGACCAAAGTTGCTTTGGTGATATTTGGAAGTATTAAAAGTATTAAAAGCAGTTTCTGTGATGATTTGACAGTAGAAGAAATAGTTCTATAATTGTAACTTCAATTCTCTCTTGAAAACAGTTTGATATAAATCCTAAATCTGTAATGGATATGTATTGTTTGGTTATCACTTTTTCCCATCTCAGATAACTAAGCAAATAATTGGAAGCTTTTTAAACTTGAATTTTATTTCTTTAATAAATATTTCTTGCTCATGTTTTAAGAACTGCAGTAACAATGGCAAGTGAAACAAAGTTCCTGAATCATAAAGTGGATAGAGATAAAATAGTGGATAGAGATAAACAATTAACAAGTAAACAAGAAAGCAGTTTGCTATACAAATATGATTTTAAGAAGAACTCAAATGATAGGTAATGCCTCATGTTTTCAGTGCCACAGCTCCCCAAATTTCTTTTGATCAACTTGAATATATAATTACAAATGTGAATAATGTAAGTAGATGTTGACTTAAAGTAATTTATTAATTCTTTGGTGTATGTATGTTAAATTATATATTATATATAACATATAACTTAACAATTTTACTATTTTCCACTCATATTTCCTGAAACAGTTATAAGCATTCTTAACATGTATCTTTGCATCATTATTTTTTACATCACTGGAGCCGCTTTTGCAGGTATCTGACAGAATTTTCCACATACAAACTTCATCTTTAATTCTTTCTAAATTACTGGGGAGATAAAATTTTTTGAATCTGCATATGCCATATTTTAACATTAGGATTTTAAAATAACTTGTCCTATAGTGATAGATTTGTGATCCCCACAACATAATTACAGTGAATCCAAGCAATTCAGTCATGAAGTTATAGTAAAGGGCAAAAAAAATACAAAACCTAATATTAATATCATCATTTTTAAAAAACAGTTCTATCAAGTGATATTTTAGAAACATTTAGAGCCAGCATTGGTTTGAATTGTTTTTAAAAATAAAATAGTTAAGAGAAAATGCCATGATGGGTTTTATAAAAGTTTTAGAAGGAATTTTTTCCTTTTTTCATTGATAATTTTTTGGGGAAAATTTTCCTTTATATTTGGTCCTATATAATAACTTCCAATAATTGTTGAGTAAGACAGATGGTGCAACGGAGAGAGTCAGTGTGAGGGCTGTTCTTTCAGGTATGGAGGTCAAAGAAGACCTCTTTTAGGAGTTAGTATTTGAGCTGAATGGAGACTAGAGTGTCATGGAGAAGTTCATGCAGTTTTCCATATGACTGTACCAATTTATATTCCAAGCAACAATGTATAATGTTCCTTTCTCTGCACATCCTCTCCAACGCTTTCTTGTTGCTTGTATATAGACATTCTCATAGATATAAGGTGAAATCTCGTTGTTTTGTTTTGCATTTCCCTGATAGTAAGATATATGTGGGGCATCTTCTCATGTCCCTGTTAGCCACCTGTATGTTTTCTTTAGAGAAGTGTCTCTGGAGATCATCTGCATATTTTTTAATGGTGTTTTTTTTCATTGTTAAGTTTTATGTGTTTAATAAATTTTCAAATCTATCAACGTTAAATATTCAGTTCTGTTTTGCAAGATGTTTACAGTGTTTCTACAAATTATGTAAAAGTATTATATTTTTAAAACTACGTACACGTATGCACATACATCTCCACATACTTATATATGCACATGCATATACATACATAAATACAACATATACATATGAACTCAGAAATTATTTACCAAGTTAAACACTATCAGACTAAGAAACTCCATTCTCATTTTTGGTGACAAGACACAGGGTCTGCTAATGCTGTGTTTGTTACATGTAAAAATGCATGATGTGGGTTGTTTGAGTAGTTTTATCTACATTGTTGTATTTCAAATTATTTGCTGAAAATTGCATGCATATTTATGCATGAATTTTTGCAGACCCTATATGTATGCATTTTTCAAGTATGCTCTGCAAAATGCTTTTTTTCCCATGGTACTCACTCAAATAGTGTGTGTGCATTGGGCGTAGCTTTCAAATAAGTTTGGGAAATGCCAAGTTAAATAAAGTTAATTAGGTATTTTTATAGTATGAATTCACATTTGTCATCATAACTTCAATTGTAGTTTTCTCCACTTGAAAAGGAAATGAAGATATGTGATTGCATTGGTAAGGTACAAAGAGTAGACCCAGTATCTTGGTTCTGTACTTAGATTTTAATAGCGTCACCTCTGAGTAATTGAAAGACTAGGATATGCTCAAAATTCATTTTGACTTCACCTTATAATTATCATGAAAACTGCTTGACTTAAAAGTGGTCTCTTTTTTCTTAAGTGAAACCTGATCCACCATTTGGTTTGCATATGGAAATTACAGACACTGGCAGTTTAAAGATTTCTTGGTCCAGCTTAACATTCACACCATTTCAACTTCAATATCAAGTCAAATATTCAGAGAATTCTACAAGTATGAGAAAAGTGAGTATATTTTAGTGAATAAAATGAAAAGTTCAGAAGCAACAAAAGATGAGATCCCCTTCCTAGTCCCATAGAAAATACCCTTTGCATGCCAAATGTGCCTGCTCCTTCCAGAGCTGAAGAGTTATGATGGATATTATACTACTGACTTTCATTTAAGATCAACCTAGAAAATAAATATATGAACAGCCTTTCTACATTTCTTGTAAAATGCATTAAAATTTTTTGTTCGATGTACTCAATTATCTCCTATATATGGATACATGTTATCTGTGAGGACCATGATTAATTCCTCTGAGAAGGAAGTGCCAGAAATAGTTCCCCTTACAAAAAAGTTTATGTTTATTAAATCAGTCTTACCCTCTCCCTCTTATTGTCCCCCCTGCCTTCCTCTCATTTATAAACACACACACACACCCCACCCCTAAATGGCTATAGGAAGTCCAGTCACAGAAATTCGTGATCTTTTTTACAATGTCTCTCTTTTAAATTAATTTGTTTTCTTACATCATCATTCTCCCTTCATGTGTAGTCCCTGTAATCCATCACCATAGTCCTCTGTGCTTTTCCCTCCCCTCTTTTGACCATCATTTTAGTTTTTTTTTTTTTTTTCAGATTTTCTCTGGTTTATGATTTTATATTTAAATCTTATTTTTTTATTGCTTGATAGGTTTACATGCATTTGTACTGTAAAGCATGTTAAATCCTTTTTCCACCTTTCTGTAAGTATTTATCAAGTATCTACCAGATGCTAAGGGTTGTTTTACTTGCATCAGGTCACATTGGGATAGCAGAACTGGATGAGAGGAGTTTGGGAGTGCTGGTGAGAGATGGTGGGTTGTAAAAATAAGTGGAGGTGGGGGAAGATCTCACTGAGAAGGTGGCATTTGAGCAAGGAGTAGAAGGAGATGGTGACGTAGCTATATGGGAACTGGGCTCTAAATAGAGAAAACAACAATGAATAGACCCTAAGCTAGATGAGAAGCTGGTGGCCAGGGCAGTGGGTAGGGCAGGAGTAGTAGTGGGTGAATCAGAGAGTGGTGGGGAGGAAAAGGAGGAGGTCATGAACAACCTTGTGAGTCATGTAAAGACTTGGGCCATAACTTTGTGAAGCTAATTGCTCTATAATTTAAAGATAAATACTTTTTAGATCTGGGGTAAAAAAAAAAAAGTCTTGTAAACATTTTATGTTCACAAAGAGCAGGATGGGAATCCTTAGTGTTATGTATGGAAAAAACAGAGTTAAGCCTTTGCTACTAAGCAATTTTTGGTTGTTTTATATAGTTAGGACTCTTAGATATTTTCCTTCTAGTTTGTAAACTACAGTGAACTCTTGGTAAACTAGAATGAATTCTTGGTTCCCTCTAGCTTGTCTTCTGGTACTAAATATTATTCATGCCCTCCTGTGATGCTTTCCTCTAGTGTGTGTATAGTTCTCTATCCACCCTTGCATTTGTTTCCTACCACTTTTGTGTTCTAGATGTCAGCAGTGGCTTCAGCTTTTCCACTGACTTTAGCTATAGCTTTCAGATTTTGAATAGTCAATTTCACACTCATTCAGTTAAAAGTATTTCCTGATTGTCATTGTGGTTTTTTTCCCTTGGACTCATGGTTTATTTAAAATTTTGACTAATTTGCAAACCTCTGATATTTGGTTTTTGATTTTTTTTAATTGCACTGTAGCCAGCTAATTATGCTGTAAAATTTTAATTCTTTGAAATTTGTTGAGGTCTTTCTGTGATCAGTTTTATTCAAGGTTCTACATCAACTTGATGCTCTGATGTTTTCAAATAATATTTGACAGGCTAATGAAATCATCTCAGCTACATCTCTGCTAATAGAAAGCGTGCTTCCTGGGTCTTCCTATGAGGTTCAGGTGAGGAGCAAGAGACTGGATGGCCCAGGAATCTGGAGTGACTGGAGCACGCCACTTATCTTTACCACACCAGGTAGGTTTTTGTGTGGTTTTTTTTTAAGGATTTATTTATTTATACAAGAACCAGGGTACAGGCCAGATATGTGGGAGGGTGAGAGAATTCACCAGAGACAGAATGGGGAACAGAACAGGCAGACTGACGAAATACACTGCTGAGGGGAGCAGCGGGTGAGACAGGAGAAGTCTGCCGCGTAATGTGGGTTTCTCCCTGGCCGGCCAGTATCGAACCCGCGCTGCAGAGGATGCGGACACTTCACAGCACTGCGCTCAACCACCCCACACCAGGTAAGGTTTTAGAATAGTAGCTTCTATTGAGAAGGAACTAAGTTAACTGAATTTGTCTTTGGCGTATTATAAGCATTTTAAATGTCATGACACTAAACCCAAAGAGGGATGCAGTATCAATTTTCTATTTCATTTTGAAATAGTTCATTTGTTAATGAAAACTTCTAGAAGAACTCCTGTTTGTGTGTGTCTATACCAGCATCTTGTTCAGTTGCTTTCTTTTTCAAAAGATAGGTTTAATAAAAAATCCCAAAATGACAAATTTAGAACAATACTTGTATTGATGTTTCCTTAATTAACATTCAAAAGTCAGATATATTTGACATAAATTTCAAATATTAACACTTTATTTAAATATTACATGTTAAAAAATAAATTCTCTTTATTCTTTCATACCTAATATAAATTTATAATATATACTAAAAGTGCATACACACATATATTTGCCCTTCCATAAATATTTAGTGTTTTGTGTACATGAAGATAATGAAGATATACTTTGTGGAAAAGAAACTTTACCAATTTATTTGCTCTTAACATCTCCAACAGTATTACCTTTAACAACTAGTCTTTACTTATTCATCACAGGGGTCTCTAAAAACTTTAGCCATTCCAAAGAGCAAAATATGAAAATAAATGAATAAATCCAGGCAGTGAGTAAATAGCTTCCCCAGAGAATAGTATTGTTGAATTAGCAATGAATATAAAGTGAAGTAACTAATTTAACAAACTTAGTTAGAAAGTAGACTAGGGGCACCAAGAGAAGGCATAAAGCTTACACACTTCGATAACAATTATGAGTAATTCTCTATTACAGTGTCATCTACTTTATTTATTTATTTAAAGGTCTCACTTTTTTTTTTTAGATTTATTTATTTATTTATACAAACACTGGGTACAATCAGAAGTGCAGGAGGGTGAGAGAATTCATCAGAGCCAGAGCAGGGAACAGAACAGGCAGACTGACGAAATGCACTGCTGAGGGGAGCAGTGGGCATGGCAGGAGAGGTCTGTCATGCCATGTGGGACCCTCGCCAGGGATTGAACCGGCGCTGCAGAGGTTGCGGGCAGCTTCGCAGCCCAGCACTCAACCGCTGCGCCACCAGGGGAGGCCCAGTGTCGTATATTTTAATGATGTACTGAATCACAAATAAGAGATAGTTCATAATTCTCTACTGAATAATAGTGACAGTGATAGGTGCTTCCTGTGTTTTAGACAGTGTTCTAAGTGCTTTACATCTATCCTTCCAACAACTTTGTGAGAATGGGCACTGCTTTCCTCTTTTATAAACAAAGAAATTTGAGAGAGGTCAGTAATTTGTAAAAGTTGATGCAATCAGAAAATAGTAGAGCTGTCCGTTTAATTTCAAATTTCATGTTTGTAACTATTAATAAGGTGATTGAGTGCGTAATATATAATTATGCAAGATATCCATTGGCACTGAAGGTTGATAAAGCAGTATGTAGAACATAACTATGTAGAACATTTTAATGGAATGCTTCATTTCCTTCATGATTCCTGGGAAATGAGGTTTCAGTGTTCAGGTTTTTTTTTTTTTTTAAAGATTTATTTGTTCATGCATACAAGAACCAGGGTACAGGCCAGATATGTGGGAGGGTGAGAGGATTCACCAGAGACAGAGCGGGGAACAGAACAGGCAGACTGACTGAAATACACTGCTGAGGGGAGCAGCGGGTGACACAGGAGAGGTCTGCTGCACCATGTGGGAATCTCCCTGGCTGGCCAGGATAGAACCGGTGCTGCAGAGGCTGTGGACAGCTTCACAGTGCAGCACTCAACCACCTGCACCACCAGGGGAGGTCTTCAGTGTTCAGGTTTTTTAGGTTAGTTTTGCTGAATTACCACTGCAGCAATTCCCACTTTCACTATACTCAAATGGTGTGGAACAGCAAAGTTCGTTTCTCTGAACTTGGGAACTTTCTATTTGTTTAAAGAGATTTGAATTCTCCCTTAAATCCTGGTATTTAATAGATTCTCCTCCATTGTTCATTGCTAGGTGCAATAATGGCATCCAGAGAAGAAAATTATTTTGTAACAGTAAGACAGTAATTTATTTAGTATGAATTAGTATATTTACCTGCTTTATCATTTGCAAACACTTTGGATTTTATTAATTTTTTTTCGATCAGAGGTTATCTGGTGTACTGCTGCCATAACAAACAAAATGCAGTCATCTGTACTTTATAACTATTACTTTTATTCATTGATATATTAAAGTTGTACCTTCCAAGGTGCACAATTAATGAAGCATTGACTGTTCCTAATCAAGAAATTCTTATGCATTCTTTTGAAAGAAATTGTCTAGGTTCTTTCTCTGTAGCTACTGGGAAGTCTTGGATATTTAGAGGAAAAGAAGTTTGCTCAAACTTATGAAGACTAAGGCTTTTGTAGTTAAGTCATTCAACATACTAATAATGACTTTAGGAGAGCTGAATTCTTGTAATGCCTTTATTAATGGCATTCTTGTTATTGCCAAAGAAGAAAAGAAACAGATATAAGGCCTTTTCATATTTGGCAGGTTTTATAATGGGTTGGAGAAAATATTTGCCACTTAAAAACTTAGGCAGTCTGCTCCACAAATTGAAAAATCTATTTCCTGGAGCGCTAATAAAGAAACATTTTAAAATAACTTGATATACAAAGAGCTCACACGGCTCAACAAAAACAAAATAAACAATCCAGTCAAGAAATGGGCAGAAAAACTCAAAAGACATTTCTCCAAAGAGGAAATGGAAATAGCCAGCAGGCGTATGAAAAAATGTTCAACATCCCTTATAATAAGGGAAATGCAAAGCAAAACCACACTGAGATACCACCTTACACCGGTAAGAATGGCACATATAAAAAAAACAAGCAACAACAAATGTTGGCGAGGATGCAGTGAAAAAGGAACTCTCCTACATTGCTGGTGGGAGTGCAAATTAGTCTAACCATTGTGGAAAGCTGTCTGGAGGTTCCTCAGTCTACTAAAAATGGAGCTACCATACAATCTGGCAATTCCAGTCCTAGGGATCTACTGAAAGGACACAAAAACAGTGATTCAAAAGAGCACCTGTACACCTATGTTTATTGTAGACTACTTACAATAGGTAAAACCTGGAAACAACCCAAATGCCCAAAAATAGATGACTGGATCAAGATGTGGTATATATGCACAATGGAATATTATTCAGTAATCAAAAAAGATAAACTCATGCCATTCGCAGCAACGTGGATGGAGCTAGAAGGAATTATGCTCAGTGAAATAAGCCAGAAGGAAAAAGAAAAATATCGAATGGTTTCACTTATAACAGGAATATAGAGGAACCAAATAAGACATCAGTGTAAAAAAAAATAACAGTATAAAACACAGCAAAGCAAAAACAGACAATTATAAACCAGAGATATACTGCAGGGGGGGGAAGAGGTAGAGGGGTGAGAGGGAGGGAGGGAGGGAGAGCAAAGGGGACTGTGGTAATGGTGCATGGGTGCGTTGGGGAAGGAAATTCTATGGGGACTCAATCTGAGGGGGTGGACGAAGCAAATATTGTCTAAAAAAGGTAAAAAATGACAAATGTTAAAATAAAAAAATAAAATATTTTGATTCATGATTTATGTTCTTTGGACTAATTCACTAATATTTATCAATAGAATTTCTTCTTTTCATAAAGTTTATTAATGTAGACCTTGCAAAGGTATTGTTGTTGATACTTGGTCATGAAAAGAAAATCATTATTGTTTTCTTTTTTTAATATTTTATATAATTCTTACATCATTTTTCATCTTTGTACAATGTATGCATTTTAATTTTGGTTATATTCCCCATATAATTGCACCCCCCCCTTATTTTGACTCTAGTTCTTCCTCTCCCCTCCCCACCCTAACCCCCCCCCACTTAGTGTGTCTCTGGTTTATAGTTGCTTGTTGATTTTGATTATTACTTTGCATTGATTAGTCTTTTTTCCTGGTCTCTTATTTAGGTTTTCTAAATTCCTGCTATGAGTGAGACCATCCGGTATTTTTCTTTTTCTTTCTTATTTTGCTGACCATGATCCCTTCTAGCTCCATCCATGTTGCTGCAAACTGCATGTGTTTACCTTTTTTGATTGCTGAGTAATATTCCACTGTGTATATGTACCACATCTTCTTGATCCATTCATCTATTTTTGGGAATTTGGGTTGTTTCCATATCTTAGCTATTGTAAATAGTGCTGCTATAAACATAGGCATGCAGGTGCCCTTTGGAATTACTGTTTCTGTGTCCTTTGGGTAAATACCTAGGAGTGGAATTGCTGGATCCTGTGGAAGCTCTATGTTTAGTAGGTCAAGAAATCTCCACACAGCTCTCCATAGTGGTTGGACCAGTTTGCACTCCCACCAGCAGTGCAGGAGAATTCCTTTTTCCCCCACAACCTCGCCAACATTTGTTGTTGCTAGTCTTTCTTAATATGTGCCATTCTCACTGGTGTAAGATGTTATCTCATTGTAGTTTTGATTTGCATTTCCCTGATTACAAGTGATGCTGAACATTTTTTCATATGCCTGTTGGCCATTTGCATTTCCTCTTTGGAGAAGTTTCTTTTTAGCTCTTTTGCCCATTTTTTGACTGGATTATTTTCTTTGTTGTTGTTGAGTCTCATCAGCTCTTTGTAGATTTTTGTGATCAGTCCTTTATCATTAGTGTTGTGTGCAAAAATGTTCTCCTAGTCGGTGGGGTTTCTCTTTGTTTTGGTTATTGTCTCTTTTGCTGTGCAGAAGTTCTTTAATTTGATATAGTCCCAGCTGTTTATCTTTGCCTTCACTATCACTGCTTTGGGTGATGTGTCTGTAAAGATGTCTTTGATGTGCATGTCATGTAGTGTTTCGCCTGTATTTCCTTCTATGTATTTTATGGTTTCAGGTCTTATATCTAGTTCTTTAATCCATTTTGAGTTGGTTTTTGTGCATGGTATAAGATGGTTGTCAACTTCATTCTTTTGCATGTAGCGACCCAGTTTTCCCAGCACCATTTATTGAACAAACTTTCTTTGCTCCATGCATATTCTTTGCTCCTTGTCAAAGATTAGTTGACCATAAATCTGTGGGTTTATTTCTGGATTTTCTATTTGATTCCATCGGTCTGTGTGTCTGTTCTTGTTCTAATACCATGCAGTTTTGGTGATTATGGCTTTGTAGTATAGTTTGAAGTCTGGCGTGTGATGCCTCCATTCCCTTCTCTTTTTTTTTTCAGGAGAGCTTTGGCTATTCAGGGTTTTTGGTGATTCCATATGAATTTCATCAATAATTGTTCTAGTTCTTTGAAGAATGTCATTGAAATTTTTATTGGAATAGCATTGAATCGGTATATTGCTTTTGGTAGGATGGCCATTTTAAAAATGTTTATTCTTCCAATCCATGAGCAGGGGATGTCTTTCCATTTCTTTGTGTCTTCATCTATTTCTTTTAACAGTGTTTTATTGTTTTATTTGTGTAGGTCCTTTACCTCTTTTGTTAGATTTATTCTCAAGTATTTGATTTTTTTTTGTTTCTATAATAAATGGAATGTTTTTTTTTTAATTCTTCTTCAGATTCATTGTTTGTGTATAGGAAGGCTACTGATTTTTGCATGTTGATTTTGTATCCTGCCACTTTACTAAACTGATTGATGAGTTGAATTAGCTTTTCTGTGGAGTTTTTGGGGTTCTCTATGTATATTACCATATCATCTGCAAATAGTGATAGTTTGACTTCTTCCTTGCCTATTTGGATTCCTTGTATGTCTTTCTCTTTTCTTATTGCTCTGGCTAGGACTTCCAGTATTATATTGAAAAGCAGTGGTGAGAGTGGACATCCTTGTCTTGTTCCAGATCTTAATGGAAATGCTTTCAGCTTTTCACCATTGAGAATGATACTGGCTGTTGGCTTGTCATATATGGCCTTTATGATGTTGAGGTATGTTCCTTGTATGCCAAGAATTTCAAGGGCTTTTATCATGAATGGGTGTTATACTTTGTGGAAAGCTTTCTCAGCATCTATTGATATTATAATATGGTTTTTATATTTCTTTTTGTTGATGTGCTGGATGACGTTGATTGATTTTTCAGATGTTGAACCATCCTTGTGTCCCTGGAATGAATCCTACTTGGTCGTGGTGAATTATCTTATGGATGCATTGTTGGATTCTGATAGCTAAAATTTTATTGAGGATTTTTGCATCAGTGTTCATTAGAGAGATTGGCCTGTAGTTTTCTTTTTGTGTGTTGTCCTTGTTCGTTTTTGGTATTAGTGTAATGTTGGCTTCATAAAACGTGTTTGGTATTATCCCTTCCTTCTCAATTTTTTGGAAGAGTTTGTGAAGGATAGGCACTAATTTGTTTCTGAATGTTTGGTAGAATTCATTTGTAAATCCATCAGGTCCTGGGCTTTTGTTTTTGGGGAGGTTTTTTTTTTTTTTTTTTTTTTTTTTAAAGGAAAAGCTATTTTTTTTTTTAAAGATTTATTTATTTATTTATACAAGCACTAGGTACAGTCAGAAGTGCAGGAGGGTGAGAGAATTCACTGAGCCAGAGCGGGGAGCAGAGCAGGCAGAAGGACCGAAGTACACTGCTGAGGAGTGCAGCTGGTGACAGGAGAGGTCTGTGCACCATGGGGGACCCTCCTCCGGTGGCAGGGGAGCAGCTGGGGATTGAACCAGTGCTGCAGAGGCTGCTGGCAGCGCTTCGCAACCCAGAGCTCAACTGCTTGGACACCAGGGAGGCCCCCTGGGGAGGTTTTTAATTACCATTTCAATTTCACTGTTTGTAATTGGTCTGTTTAGGTATTCTATTTCTTCTTTATCTAGCTTTGGGTGATTGTAGATTTGTAGGAATTTGTCCATCTCCTCTAGATTATTGAACCTGTTTCCATATAACTGTTCATAGTACTTTCTGATTATTCTTTTAATTTCTTCTGTGTCCATTGTTATTTCTCCTCTTTCATTTGTGATCCTGTTTATTTGTGCTTTCTCCCGTTTTTCCTTTGTGAGCCTGGCTAGGGGTTTGTCTATTTTATTTATTTTTTCAAAGAACTAGTTTTTGTTTTCATTAATCTTTTGGATTGTTTTTTTTTTAGTTTCAATTTCATTTATTTCTGCATTAGTTTTTATTATTTCTTTTCTTCCACTGGTTTTGGATTTTTTGGTTGTTCTTTTTCTAATACTTTTAAGCTTTCAGATTAGGTTGTTTCTTTGAGTTCTTTCTTTCTTGTTTCTTAATGTGAGCCTCTATTGCTATATATTTTCCTCTTGTTACTGCTTTTGCTGCATCCCATACATTTAGGAAATTGGTGTCCTCCTTGTCATTCAATTCAAAGAATTTTTTAATTTCTTCTTTGATCTCCTCATTAGTCCAATGGTCTTCCAGTAGTGTGGGTTTCAATCTCCATGAGGTAGGAGAGTACCTTGCCTTCTTTTTATGGTTTATTTCTAGTTTGATGCCTTCATGGTCAGAAAAGATGGTTGGTATGATTTCGATCTTGGTGTATCTGTTGATGTTTGTCTTGTGTCTTAGTATGTGATCGATCCTGGAGAATGATCCATGTGCGCTTGAGAAAAATGTGTACTCAGATTTTTTGGGGTTTAGTGTTCTATAGACGTCTATTAAGCCCAAGCACTCTAGATCCTTATTTAGAGCTTTAGTATCTTTACTCATTTTTTGTCTCATTGATCTATCCATTGTTGATAGTGGTGTGTTGAAATCTCCTACAACGTATGTGTTTTCTCTAATGTCTGTTTTCAAAGATGATAATAGTTGTCTGATATATTTTGGTGCTTCTTCATTTGGTGAGTATATGAGTGTTATTTCTTCTTGAAGTATTGTCCCCATGATCATAATGTAGTGACCATTGGGGTCTCTTTATCTTTTTGAGTTTGAAATCTGTTTTATCTGATATAAGTATAGCTGTTCCTGCTTTCTTTTTTTGGTCCATTTGCTTGTAGGATTGTTTCCATCCTTTGACTTTGAGTCTATTTTTATCTTTTGTAGTTAAATGTGTTTCCTGGAGACAGCAAAAGGTTGGGTTTTGTTTCTTAATCCAGCCTGCGACTCTGTGTCTTTTTATTGAAGAGTTTAGTCCGTTTACATTTAGAGTTAATATTGATATGTTAGCATCTGTATTTGCCATTGTGTTTGTCCTTCCCCTCATTTTATTTATTTATTCTTTTAATGACTTCTTTTTTTGGCCTTCTTCCGTTGTTATTCTTCCCTCTTAGGTTCTGGCTTTAGGACTCCTTGTAGTATTTTTGGAGTGGGTGTTTAGTCGTAATGGAATTCCAGAGTTTATGTTTGTCTGGGAAGGTCCTTATTCTTTCTTCATAGAGGAAGGAAAGCTTTGCAGGACAGAGTATTCTTGGTTAGCATTTTTTGTCATGGAGTCTGTTGACTATGTCCCTGCACTCTCTCCTTGTCCGTAGTGTTTCTTCGAAGAAGTCTGATGTCAGTCTTATCGGTTTTCCTTTGTATGTTATCTGTTTCTTCCCTCTTGTCAGCCTCATTATTTTTCCCTTGTCTTGGATTCTTGGGAGCTTTACTATTATGTGTCTTGCTGTATTTTTCCTTTCTTCATGGAAGTTTTGTGTTCTTTCTTCTTGTATGTCTGTTTTCAGCTCCTTCTTCATGTTTGGGAAATTCTCTTAAATTATTTCCTTGAATAATTTCTCTGTTCCTAGGTCTCTCTCCTCTCCTTCTGGGATTCCTATAACTCGTATATTTCCATTCCTCTTGGAGTCAGATCATTCCGAAGTCTTTCGTCAGTTTTTTTTTCGTTCGTACTTCTCTTTCCTTTTCTGTTTTTTTTTTTTTTATATCTGTGTCTTCGAGAGTGCTTATTCGTTCTCCATTTCCTCTATTCTGTTTTCACTGCTTTTCCCAGCATTCTTTAGCTCTTCTGTTAATCCTTTGATCTCATGTATTTCCTTCATTTCCCTCCATAGGACTCAATTTCATTTTTCTGAGCATTGTTTTCCTTAATGACTTCCGTCAGTTTTTTCATCACAGTATTTTTAAATTCTTTCTCTGGAAGGCTCTGAAGTTCTTCCAAGTCACTGTTGTTGCAAGCTGGTGGGTGGTTTTCTTTTTGTTGTATGTCTTTTTCCTGAGTACTTGCTTGGTTGCATGTAGTTTTTCTTCTCCCTGCTGCTTGTTTTCTAATTTGTCCTATGCATTGGGACACTGTGCCGCTAGTACTGGCCGACATCTTTTTGTTGTGCTCTTTCGGGGGTTTCGGAAGCTGGCAATCCAAATGAGTCAAATACTGTTATACCAGAAGTCTATTGAGGCAGGCAGTGGTACTTTGAGTATGTTGATGGTCATTGTCACAGAATATCTCCTTCTTTTGTGTTTAATTACAAAGATGTGTCTTGAAGTCCCGCAGACTTCCCTGGAGGTGGGGTAGCTGGATCGCACTCTGGGTTCCAAATTTCTGGATCCCCCTCTGGGCTCTGACTTCCTGCCAGGTGGGACCAGGCTTGTGGGCCTTCAGCTCACCTTTGACTGCGCAGGGAACCTTCTCCCTCTGGCTCCACAGGGAGCCTCCTGCCAGTTTCAAGCAGTTTTTATTGAAGAAAGGTCCCTGTTCTAAAATGGCAAGACAGAGAGGCACTCTCCTGTGTGCCCGGTCTGCCCCGGCCCTGGGTGCCCGCTCCCCCTCTGGGCTTGGACTGCTGGCCAGAAGGGGCCTGGCGTGGGCGAACTTCCCAGCTTACCTCTGGCTCTTGGGAGCCTTCTGCCAGTTTTAAGCAGTCTTCATTGAAGAAAGGTCCCTGTTCTAAAATAGCAATGTGGAGAGGCACTATTCTGTGTGCCTGGTCTGCCCATTATTGTTTTCTTATTTTACAAATTAAATATTGAAGTTCAGTTAACAATTTCTCTGGTTAGTGCTCAGCACATGGGTACAGTAAGTAATATATCATGAGGCTTGAGTGCCACTCTGGGCTTGATTATAAATCTAATTGACTGACTTTTGTCCTATACTTTCATGCTGCTAAGTATTTTCTCATTTATGTTTGTTTGTAGATACACAGATACAAATGTCTAGTATGCATTATAAATAAAAAAAGACATTGGGGGCTAACATGCTATTACAGAAAAGAGAAAACTTAAATAATAAAACCAGTTATGTTGTTTTGTTTTTGTTTTGGGGTCTAATCCAGGAGGTATATGTGAAAATAGATTTCATATTCTATCAGCAGAAAGTGGCCCACCTTCAACAGTGTAGTCAAAATATATTGATTTTATAAAGTACTGTGGCAGAAAGTTTCTTCCTATGTAAACAACTACTAACTTATATTCTTATGTTTCTAGTTAAACATCTAGTCAAGTTATGTTTCTAACAATAGTGAACTTCAAAAGGATTATGGACTAGTTTATAGGTATTAAAACAATATTTTAGAAAAATACTGATCTCTTCATCTTCAACAACAGGATATTGGCATTAAGCAACTAAACAGGCTTAATGTTTAGAGTTTACAGTTTTTCCTGCTTCATTGTTACACCATTCAGTTTCTATTTCCTTACTTGATTTCTTATTTAAGCTTCCATTTTTCATTTGCCTGTTTATTTGAAATTATCATATACCAAATGAGACAATAAGCAACTCCCACTTTTCTTTTGGGGTTTTGTGATTTTGATTTAAGAACTCACCCTCAGGGTTATTCATTCTGAAAGCAGAGTCTGAATGAAACATACCCATCATGGTGGAATTAGGCTGAATTTAATTTTCATTATTTTCCTATTAGCACTCACTAAGTTTGTGATGAATAAATCTCTGTGTTTAGGAAATACAGAAGGCACTTACGGAAGCTCATATCATTTGAGAACAGGAGTTCTTGGAATACTCAATAACTGTACACAAATAGACAATTACAGTTTTGCTGCAGTCTCTAAGAACACTCATTTTATTTTTGGCAGTGTAATTCAGACTGTGATGTGAATCTTTTTAACATGGTGTGAATTGCTTCACGATGGTTTCTGTCTTCATCAGATAGCCTACCTTTCTTTTCTCATTACAGATGTTATTTACTTTCCACCTAAAATTCTGACAAGTGTTGGGTCCAATGTTTCTTTTCACTGCATCTATAAAAAGGAAAACGAGATTGTTTCTTCAAAGGAGATTGTCTGGTGGATGAATCTAGCTGAGAAAATTCCTCAAAGCCAGTATAATGCTGTGGGTGACTATGTTAGCAAAGTTACTTTTCCCAATTTGAATGCAACCAAACCTCGAGGGAAGTTCACCTACGATGCTGTGTACTGTTGCCACGAGCATGAATGTCACCATCGCTATGCTGAGCTGTATGTGATTGGTAAGAATACAAGATTTTCTTCATTTTTATTATGGACCCATATATTAGAGTCCCATTGAAGATGTAAGGGAAGTTTTTTTCATTAACAATTTCTGGTGTTTTTGCTTTACATTAATATTTTAATGTTTTAAATAGATGTCAATATCAATATATCGTGTGAAACTGATGGGTACTTAACTAAAATGACATGCAGATGGTCAACCAATGCAATCGAATCACTTGTGGGAAGTACTTTGCAGTTGAGGTATCATAGGTATGTATTTTTTTTTTTTTTTGCTGCTTTATTTTCTGTGGCTAGGGTGAGATAAAAATTTCCTATAGAAATATCATACAATGTTTATCTTGTAGATTTCCTTCCTGAACTAGGAGGTAGAATATACTTAATTAGGAAAATTTTGAGGGATTATAGTATATGGATGTTTCTTGAAAAAATTCACACTTAAGGTAAAAATTTTTTTAATTTGAATTTACTGTAATTTTTTTCTTGACAATCAGTTCTTCATAATTGCATTTTAACTATTGGATGAAATTCCAAAGTAGTTAGTTTCTATGCATTTAAATTTGATTTAGAGAATTCACTAGAGAAATTTGAAGATTATAGAAGACTGTTGTTGTTTGCTGAAGATTAATGCTTTAGAAAAATGTTAGTGGTAGAGGCATGAAGATTGTAAGAGACAATATGAATGACTTTAGAAGTAGGTAAGGTTATTTAAAAGAGAAACTTAGTAAGAAAGTTTTCTAATAAAGAGTAATTTGTGCTCCTTTATTTTTACCCTTCCTTGTTTAAAAATGTAGAAGGTATTTTTCTATAGTATTCTCTCTACAAAGAATTTCACCTAAAATCTCCCATGGTTAGGAGATGATAGATGCATTTTAATTTTTATAATATCCCATACTAGTTCTCAAGAAGGTGTGCAGCTTTCAAACTTGGTCACAATTCATATATGTATTGGGACTTTCAATTTGTCTAACTTGTATTCATTTATTTTTAAAATCTAAATGGTCTATTTGTAAAACCATTCACCTTCTTCAAGTTCTGTGATCTAAATTCTATTCCTAATATTACCAATCTATTATTATGTAGTATTGAGAAAATGAGGGCAATTTCTGTGTTTCTCAAATGAGCTTCATATTATCTGATAAAAGGATTTTTAAATCCGTAGAATGTGCATGGTATGCAGTTTTACTTTTATAATCTGTATTTACTTTTGTTCCATGACATTTTCACATTAGAAAATGTGTTTGTGAGTGATTATTAAATAAACTCTGTCTCATTTATCTTATATTTGTATAAGAATCATGAAAGGGAGAGTTGGTTTTTTTTTTAAAATCTAAGTCTCAATTTCCTTGTCTGAAAATGGCAAGAATAATAGTATTCATGGGGTTCCTCTGAGAACTAATGACATATCTCATTTAATTCTAAATCATTGATATAATTTCTCCTGATAAACATTCAGTCAAGGGTTATTTTTGTCATAATTATACTGATACTAACCTTTGGGTTCCAGGTGGACTATTACTGTGCTTCCATATGAGGTCTGTTCTTATTTTTTTAACCCACTCATCACCACTCATGCACACACAAACACACATACACACAAACACCACATACACACACACACCATGATCATAATTTTGAGGAAATAGGAAAAAAAGTGGCACAAAAAAATGGAAATAGAAAAGAAGAATGCAGAATTTATTCTTTTGACCTTCTTACTTCCATTCTTATGGAAGCTAACTGCTACTTTTGCGTATTTAAATGCCATTTTCAGAAGCAAATGGTGACAGAAGGACTATTTCAAAGAAGTAGAGAAAAGCTTAGTGTGTTCTGAGTGAATTGTTGATTAGAGTTCACTTAAATATTTTTTCTTAATTTTCTTCTCAGAGAAAATTAGTCATACACTTGATTATATGATTCATATAGTAATAAATAACTGACATTTTTAAAAATTATCTTGTTTTGAACTAGAAAATATTAGGACTGTAATTAAGCATTATTTACTATCAATTATGCTTTCCATTTGTTGTGGCATTTAATCTCTACTTAAAGTGCAAGGAATTTGCCTTCCAATCTAAGGAATGCTGTGTTACTACTTTTGATCTATACTTTAAGAATTTTTCACTTTGGCATAATACTAGTTTAGCTTTCAAAGTGCTGTAGATTCTACCTCTAACTGAATTGTTATCTCCTTGTTAGACCAATGTCATTTATTTTATGTGCATCCCACTGAGTGTGTAATGAAATATTTAGTAAGGATTACTGTCTGTTTTCATGGAAAGGTATAAGATTGTGATATAGCTGGGATTGAAAAATGCGTTTCTAGTAAGAACATTTTTTCCTACATTGATTGTCTTAAAGAACAGAGTTCTCAGTTATCTTACAGCTTTTACCAATGTTATCAATTGGTTAATTGACTGTTTTTGTATCTTTTAAGGAGAGGCCTTTACTGTTCTGATATTCCATCCATTCGTCCTATATCTGAACCCAAAGATTGCCATTTGCAGAGAGATGGTTTTTATGAATGCGTATTTCAGCCAATCTTTCTATTATCTGGCTACACAATGTGGATTAGGATCAATCACTCTTTAGGTTTGCTTGATTCTCCACCAACATGTTTTGTTCCTGATTCTGTGGGTATGTCAAACTGTTTGTATCTTCATTTTGCTAAGCAGATTTGGACTCAGAATGATTCCAGGAAACTCTTATGTTTTGTCATTTCCTGATCACACTAGATTTTTTGTTTTCTTGTTCAGCAAGGGATTTGAGGAGATAATCAGTCTTAGAAAGTTTTACAATTAAAAACATTTTCTTTATTGGAAGTAACATTGCATTATAGCATGTAAGTTTCAGGAATTCATCTTTGGGAACCAACATATGAATATACCTCTTTAAGTTCACCAAGGAAAGTCCAAATCACTCCTTTACATCCCTTTGTTCCAGTTTACTCACCCGCTTTGCCTTCCCTTCTGGCAATCACTAATTGGTCTTATAGTCCAAAAGTTTAATTTTTATCCTATTTAATTTATCTGTGTTTTTTTCTATATATCATATGAATGAATAATTTTATTTCAAGTTATTTATGACAAATTTTTAGCAATAGGGATATTTTCAGCATACTATTCCATGAATTATATTGATTACTGAGAATGAAATTTATTTTATTATTATTATTTAAAATAATGCACTATGAAGAAGAGAAAACAGACAAGGATGATGACATTCATCAGCATATTTAAAAAGATATTTGGCTTCAAAGGATTAAGAGAGTCCTTGGAAAATTTTTTTTTTTTTTTATAGAGGCATGTTATTTATTTATTTATTTATTTGTTCGTTTTGTTTTGTTTATACATGCACTGGGTACAGTCAGAAGCACTGGAGGGTGAGAGAATTCACCAGAGCCAGAGCGGGGAGCAGAGCAGGGAGAAGGACCGAAGTACACTGCTGAGGGGAGCAGCGGGCGGCAGGAGAGGTCTGGGCGCCATGTGGGACCCTCCTCCAGTGGCCGGGGAGCAGCCGGGGATTGAACCGGCGCGGCAGAGGCCGCGGGCAGCTTCGCAACCCTGCGCTCAACCGCTGCGCCACCGGGGAGGCCCAGTCCTTGGAAATTTTAACAAATCCTTCCAGGATTGCTGTGAAATCTTTGAGAAATGACCTACTTATGATTGTGCAGCAGACTTGAAAGTATATCTTTTGCTGCCCTATATTATTTTCTTGGGAAACCATGCAGAAGTGGTGTGGTGACATTGCATCTTAAGGTTGTGTGAACATGTTCCCCTACAACATATGCAGTGTGAACTAACAACATCTCAATAGATAGATGGATGGATAGATAGGTAAAGACATAATTAGAGCAAGGAAGTTATCACATGTTTAGTTTGATATATTTTTACATGCTGAACCAGTGACTCAATTTCTCATCATGTCTTACTGTTAATTTGTACAGTGACATGGACAATTATTGATTTTTTTCAAAATACTTCTGTATTTGCAAAATAGAGATAATCCCTTTCTATGTATGATATAAAGTTCATAGGGGATCAGCTGAGATTATGAATGAGAAAGTTTTGAAAAGGAGATAATTGCTTTATAAAGATAAGATTTGAAAGATTAATACCATAATGTTTTATAAGCATCAATGCTAGTTAAATTACTGTTATACAATACTGTTTTCTAAAATTTTCTAGTGAAACCACTGCCTCCATCCAGAGTGAGAGCAGAAATTACTGTAAATACTGGACTACTGAAAATATCTTGGGAAAAGCCAATCTTTCCGGAGAATGATCTTCAGTTCCAGATTCGCTATGGCTTAAGTGGAAAAGAAGTACAATGGAAGGTAACTTTACCTAGAAATCTCTCTAGCTTGCCTCACTAAATGTTATTTCCCATGTTTAAGAATTTATTGCATAAGATTTATTTTGTTGGCATAAAAGTCCATCCTCCTGAGAAAACCTAAATAAGGGACCAGGAAAAAGAATAACTATAATAAAGAAAAAATCAAAATCAACAAGCAACTATAAAACAGAGACACACTACGGGGTGTGGGCCGGGAGAGGAGGGATTGGGGTCAAAATAAGGGGGGGTGCAATTGTGTGAGGAATATAACCAAGATGAAAATGTGTACATTGTGCAAAAATGAAAAATGATGTAAGAAAAAAAATATATATATAAAAGTACATCCTCCTGTACTCTGTACCTATTTTTATCAAATAAATTGATCTAAGTCTAACCCTTTTAAGGAATTAAATTTCCTGCTCTCCATCATTTTGCAAAGTATGTTTTACAGAGCGTTGGTCTACAAAATGTTCCTTAGGGAAAGATCACTTGGCTAAATAAATTTAGGAAACTCTGTATCGCTCTTTGTCCCTAGAACATAGTCATGGTTTTGGAGAGGTCCTCCATTAAAGAAACATCTGTGGCTGTATTTCAGCCTATGTTTCTCAAACTCATTTTACTAAGAAACCGTTTTTCCCTTAACATCTAATAATCACATACTTTAGTGTTTGTATATTCAATGAAACGTTTTGCAAGAAGCCACTTTCATCAAACAATCAGACTAAAACCCATTGTGGCAAGTGTGCATATGATGGCTTACCATGTCAGTTTTCTGGTGGCAGCCTGCAAAGACCTGAAAATACCGGGAGCCCTAATATCATCATTTGATTACAGTGAGGGTTTGAGCTGAAATGAATGTAACTGTTTACCTGTTTACTGAAGACACTGAATATCAGAAATTCTCTACAGCAGGCCCTATTTAACCAGTAGGTTAAAGTTCTCAAAAGTCTTTGTGGACAGAAGATTATTTGTGAGTGGAGCAGAGATTATTAGTAGGGTAAGAGTAATTGGAAAGTGAGGTTACAGTGATCAGTTCAAAATCTTGTCATAAGCAAGGAAATATTAGGTGACTAAAATAATCTTTAACTTGACGGAGCTCACAATCTAAAGCTTAATCTGAGTATTTTTTTTTTAAAGATTTATTTATTTATTTATTTTTAGATTTATTTATTCATTTATACAAGCACTGGGTACAGTCAGAAGCGTGGGAGGGTGAGAGAATTCACCAGAGCCAGAGCAGGGAGCAGAACAGGCAGAAGGACCGAAGTACACTGCTTAGGGGAGCAGCGGGCGGCAGGAGAGGTCTGCGCGCCATGTGGGACCCTCCTCTGGTGGCCGGGGAGCAGCCAGGGATCGAACTGGCGCTGCAGAGGCTGCGGGCAGCTTCGCAACCCAGCGCTCAACCGCTGCGCCACCGGGGAGGCCCTTAATCTGAGTATTTTAAAAACAAATACACAAAGTCAGTGCTCTTTTAACTTTGGGATGGGATAATAGGTACTCCAGGGTTCTTATTTACTCACTTGTTATGATCAGTCTAATGCTTTGGCTTATTTTACAGATGCATGAGGTGTATGATGAAAACTCAAAATCCGCCAGTGTCCCGGTGCCAGACCTTTGCGCCATCTATGTTGTTCAGATGCGCTGTAAGAGGCTAGATGACCTGGGGTATTGGAGCAACTGGAGTGCTCCAGTCCACACCATTGTCACGGATATAAAAGGTCTGCAGAGCTTTTGTACATGTGTCTTAGAAATGCATGAGTGTGTCTTTTGAGGATGACTGAAAAACAATCCTCCCAAGACCACAAGTACAATTTGGGCTCCTTGTTGTTATACAGTTCCTACCAGAGGACCTCAGTTTTGGAGAATCATTAATGAAGATACCACTGAAAAAGAGAGAAATGTCACTTTACTTTGGAAGGTATTCCTGCTTTTTTGTTCTTCGTAATTTTTAGTTTTATACTTTTAAAAGATTTACTTTATTGTTCATAATCCTGCCATGTGTAGGCTCTATAACTTCATATTTCATTCAGTTTTGAGATGTTATTGCAGGTAACTAAGATACATAGTGGAGGGAACATTGGCATGGAATCAGGAGACTTTAATTCTGTTCTTAATTTAACATATAATAGTTATTTCTACACTATTTTGGCAAAGTCACTGAGATTCTTTTTTTTTTAATTATCGGTTTATAACATATACATATATTAAATTTAGACATATAGGATTACACCCTTCAGGTATATTACTTAGACTCTTTAACCTCATTTTCCTCATCTGAATAAATGTAGGACTGGACTAGATGATACCTAGTGTTCCTTCGTGTCCAAAAATTATATTTATATTAATTATTTTAAAAAAGATTTATTTATTTATGCATTCAAGAACTGGGGTACAGGCCAGCACTGTGGGAGGTGAGAGGATTCACCAGAGACAGAGCGGGGAACAGTACAGGCAGATAGACTAAAGTATACTACTGAGGGGAGCAGCGGGTGAATCAGGAGAGGTCTGCTGCACCATGTGGGTAGCTGCCTGGCTGGGGATTGAACTTGTGCTGCAGAGGCTGAGGACATCTTCACAGCACTGTGCTCAAACCCTTGTGCCACCAGGGAGGCCCTCTATTTATATTTATTCCTAAAAATAGTAAATGTGTCCATCCTCACATGTATCAGGTTACCAAGCCATAGAGATTATTTTGTGTATGTGATGGCATATAAGTAAGAGATGTTTTCATAATCAGAGGATATCCATCCTAGCAATCATCAGAGCATTCCCTCTACCATCGAACTGATTTCTATCCCAAGTGAATTAATAACTTGATCATATTTTGGCAAACATTATTTCATTAGGAATCATAAATTAAAACAAGATTTTAGAATGGTTAAAATTTAAAAAACTGACAAAAGTTGCTTATGATGGAACAAAGCAACAGGAACTTCTGTTCTTTGCTGATGGGAATGCAAAATGGTACAGTCACCTTTTAAGACCATTTAATCATTTCTTATAAAGCTAAACATATTCTTACCATATGACCCAGCACTGCCCTATTTATTTACCCAACTTGTGTCCACATAAAAATTTGCACATGTATAAAATAAGTCAGGCAGAGGAAGACATATATGTGGAATCTAAAAAACTCCAAAAACTGAACTAATAAATAACAAAGAATAGATTGGTGGTTGCCAGAGGCAGGGGGATGGGGTGAGCAAAAGTAACAAATTTCCAGTTATAAGATAAATAATTCCTGAGATGTAATGTACATTATGGTGGTAATAATTAACAATATGTATTGTGTTTTTTGAAAGTTTCTAGGATAGTAAATCTTAAAAGTTCTTACAAGAGAAAAAAATTTGTAAGTATGTGTGGTGATGTGTATTAACTTATTGTGGTGATCACTTCACAATATATACATATATCAAATATGTATATATTTGATGTTAAATATATACAACTAATACAATGTTATATGTCAATTATATCTCAAGAAAAAATTGCATATGAATATTCACAGCAGTTTTATTCATAATCATCAAAAACTGGAAGCAATCAAGATATCCTTCTATAGGTGAGTGGATAAACTATTGCAATTCCATTCAATGGATATTATACAGTAATAAAGTCACAAAATGACATAGATGAATCTTAAATGGTTGCTGCCAAGTGTTAGAAATCTGTCTGAAAAAGCCACATTATGATTCCACTTATATGATATTAGAGAGAAGGCATAATTTTAGATATTTTAAAACCATCAGTATTTTGGCTGATGGGGAAAGTTTTGAAAAGGTGAAAGAAACACAAGGGGTTTTTTATAGTGGTAAAACGAATCTCCAGTATTATTCTGGTGAGTTCATAGCACTATGTACGTGCCAAAACTCATAAAACTTTAGAGCACAAAGAACACAGTTATAATAAATATCTAAGAGGTTGGAGGATCCCAGGATGGAATCCAGACTTCAACAAGAGAATCTAATTACACTTCAAGTGTTTGAAACAATCTCACAAAGAAGGGGGAGAAAAAGATGCAGGCCTAAGTAACTTCATAAATGAGTAGATTCTTTCAACTAAGGGCAAAAGAAATTGTGCTTAAGTACTATGTTCTGGTTGATAAAGTTATTTCTCATGGGGTATTCATTAATTATTCTTATTCCATTATTATTTACAAGCTGAACTTCAACAATTATGTAAACAAATGTTGGAGGATAAGACTTACTGTTGGACCAGTTACAGACAAGCAAGGAGACCAGATTAACCCATTGGTGATGGGTTAGAGTTGGAGACATCAGTGTGAACTCTCGTGTAGCTTAATATGTATACTGATGGATTCATTTAGAAATATTTCTAGATGTGTGTGTGTGTGCATGTGTGTGTATTTAGATAGATAGATAGATAGATAGATAGATAGATAGATAAATAGATAGATATGAGTTGAAAAATAGGTGAAGAAATAGTGAGGAACATACCAATTTGTTCCTAATACCATTCTCCAATAGAAGGAACTAAGGCTCCTTGTGAAAATGACCAGTATAGGGCCAGGGCAAGAAATATCCAAGATGGCCTAGAGCAACTTGCAGTACCAGAAAGGAAGTTTATTATTTTTATTTGATGGTTACAAAAGTAACTATTTGTGTAAGATAACTGACATAGATTTTCAAAAACAAAATGCAGAATTTGCATGACTCCCCAGACATTTCTTTCTTGCAGTTTCTGCCAAAATCTTACTCCTGATCTACCCAGATTGTTTCCAGCCCTGCAGGGATACATGTCTACATGTTTGTGTTTATTTTTCTCTCTTATTTTTAGCTTAGAGGAATCTCAATGACAAAAACATGGAAAAGCACTGTTCTAAACTACTGTATAAATTCAAACTTTCTGTGGGTTGACAGTACTTAATCTTAATTGCAATAGGTGAAGGTGATAGGGGAATTAGGATATAATGTTATACACCATAGAATGGAAGAATAGAATGAACTCTATATGTATTTTATATTGTAATTGTCAATAATCTTGGTTTTTTTTAGCTTTAGAGCAGAAATTTTGGGCTGCCATATACTCGGTCCTGATAGCTCTGTTACTTGAAGGATTGAAGGATGAGCTATCAGGGGAAGAGGATATGAATAATAGATCTTACTGGGATTAATATAAGTGATGATTAATATCTTTTCAGCCCTTTTTGGTTGCTTTTTAAAACTAAAGGGTTAGTCCTTGTTGCTTTCCAGAGGAGAAAACTACTCCTTGCCTCAATTCTTTAGAGTGAAACTTTTTGTTAGAAAAGTATCCTAATTGTATCCATACATTATTACCTTCTAATGATTTATTCTCTGAGTCTTAAAAAAAACAAAGTGGGAAAGTAAATTTCCTGTACTCCATACCTAACAGATACCTTCATTGGGCCTGTTGTCAGAGGCACATCCTATCCTATTCCACCTCCCCAAATTGCATCCTTGAAATAGGCAGTGCTTGCCCTGATCTGACCCCAGGCTTCCTGTGAGAAGTGTATATTAAGAGTTCCTTAAGCTGGGATTGTATAAAAAGCATGCTGATACACTAATCAACTGTTATGTGTCCCGCAGCCTCTGATGAAAAATGATTCATTGTGCAGTGTGAGAAGCTACGTGGTCAAACATCATACTTCCCACAATAGAACTTGGTCGGAAGATGTGGGTAATCACACTACATTTACTTTCCTGTGGACAGAGCAAGCACATACTGTTACAGTTCTGGCCATCAATTCAATTGGCACTTCTCTTGCAAACTCTAATTTAACATTCTCATGGCTTGTGGGCAAAGGTAAGAAAAGGTATTGGGTAGTAAATCACTGTTAATATTTGATCTTTGCAAACTCCTCCCATTTGTAAATGAACTTTCAAGAAGCCTGTATGTCTCTGAATCTCAAATCTCTTTTATCTTTTCTTTATCTGAAAAATAACAAAACAGATTATGCCCTGGTTATGTAATATGGCCCTTGAGTTTTCATGTAATAGAATATTATTGAAATAGTATAATAGTATATGGTAATATTCTAGTAATGTAACACACATATGTAATTGTATGACACATATGAATGCAAGTAATTGATCAGACTTCAAAATTACCTTACACTTCATTTAATATGAGAGTGATGTACCCTCTTTCATTAATTTTGATATTTTTGATTAATCAGCAAATTAAGAAATATTTTCAATAGGCATTTGTTATCTGGATAATATATTTAAAATATAAATTTTAAATGGAAAATTCAAATTTCATATACCTCTACTAATCTATGAAGGCCTTTCCATGAAATCTTTGCTTATTACATCAATTATATATGCCCTGGCCTTCCTTTAAATCAGAGTGGTTTCTGCCTTTTAAAAAGTAATTTATATCAGGCCTCCCTGGTGGCTCAGCGGTTGAGCGCTGGGTTGCAAAGCTGCCCACAGCCTCTGCAGCTATGGTTTTGATCCCCGGCTGCCGGGCGAGGGTCCCACATGGCACGCAGACCTCTCCTGCTGCCTGCTGCTCCCCTCAGCAGTGTGCTTCATCAGTCTGCCTGTTCTGTTCTCCGCTTTGGCTCTGGTGAATTCTCTCACCCTCCCATGCTTCTGACTGTACCCAGTGCTTGTATAAATAAATAAATCTTTAAAAAAAAAAGGTAATTTATATCTTGCCTTATATTAATAATACTTTTGAACTTACAGTGTAAGCTTCTTGCAAGTCCCTTCTTGCAGAATCTAGCACAATGTTTTACACTTTAAAAATTTTCAACAAATGTGCTCTAGAAATATTTATTGAATATTGCACTGTGAGAAATGGTGAGAATTCCAATGTGAGATAAACTATAATGGTCTCAGTATTCAGAGCCAAAAGGTGAGACTGATGTTACTAAAGTAACCATACAATTGAATGACTGTTACAAACTGAGATACATGTTCCCAGGAAAGGCATATAATTTCCTAAAAGAAAAGGAAAGAGGAACCTGATCTGGAATGGAGGGCAGAGAGGCTATCTTAGGTAGCAGTAGAGGAATTAAACTTCCCCAGAAGTGGAGTGAAGAGCACTGGCTCCCAAGACAACAGTCTGACCAAGAGTCATTATGGCACAGGAAAAGAGATGAAGGAGTCCATCCTCCAGCAGCCGGAGAGAAGAGTTTGGAGGGAATTAGGTGGATAATTGAGTTGTACAATATTCCAGTGGAGGATATCATTGATCATCCAAATACCTGTGGTGGAATTTTAGGTAGAATCTTGTTTCTCAACACACTGTATTCCGACATGTTTCTCCTTGTTTGACGAACTACAAAAGTAACTGTCGTTATATTTATTTGTGTAAATGTCTTCCTTCTCTTCCTGCTCCCTTTTTCAGTAAGTTAGATATTCCTCAAGGATATTAGGAGATTTTTGTGAATTTTATATTTAAATATATTTTTCCTTCTTTTCCCCTCAGTAAATACTGTGCAGTCACTCAGTGCATATCCTTTAAACAGCAGTTGTGTGATTCTTTCCTGGATGCTATCACCCAGTGATTACAATCTGATGTATTTTATTATTGAGTGGAAAGTTCTTAATGAAGACACTGAAATTAAATGGCTTAGAATCCCTTCATCTGCTAAGAAGTGTTATATTCATGGTATGTTTATTGTACTTTAATAAATTTCTTTTATGTATTAATATAGGACAGATTATTAATTCAAATAATATAATGAGTTAATGAGAACTTCAAAAATATAGATTCTGCCAACTTAATCCATGTAATTCTATCACCTGATCATAGACATTTATTTCATTTGACCCTTTGACATCTAAATAATTTGTACTGTTGTAATCATTATTTTTTCTTTTTTTTAAATTAAGGTAAAGTTTGTTTACATCACTGTGGTTTTTTAGGAGTTATAAGTTCAAACCTCAACAAATCAATATTTTCACACCATACCCACCACCAAAGTAACCATAATAATCCTCCACCATGCTCCATTGGGCTTCCTCTCTCCCCTGCTCCTACCCTATCAGCATTTTATTCCAAAATCTACTTAATTTATTCATTTATTTGGGAATGTTTATGTTGTTTCCAACTATTATAACTTTTATGGTGGCTTTTGCTATCTACTGCCAAATTGTTTTCCTAAATTGTGTACCAACATATAAACCACTAGCCAGGAGAGGACGTGCCAGCCTGAAGGTTTGAGGATGTAGGACCTGGTAACATAGGTCAACATAGACTCCCCCATATAGACCAGTTGCCCCAGGAGGTGATTACAGTGCAAAGTAAAAGAGTACAAAAGCATTCCCAAGTCAGAGTAAAGTTCAAGTAGGGAAATGAGGGATCACCCTGACCTTACTATACAATATCGTCCCAAAGACTCATCATTTTATTTCTTCCAAAAACCTAGACTTTAGCAATCAGAGTAAATAGAAGCAAACTATTGATAGAGAACAAAATTTGGTTCATCACCAGGTGGTTAATCCCTGTTTTTCTTTAAATCATGTGGATATAGAATTTAGGCTCCAGGGCCTCCCTGGTGGCGCAAAGAGTTAAGTCAGCACTATGAAGCTATTGGAGCCACTGCAGCACGAGTTCAATCCCCAGCCAGGGAGGTGACCCACATGGTGCAGCAGACCTCTCCTGTCTTGCCCGCTGCTCCCCTCAGCAGTGTATTTCAGTAGATCTGCCTTTTTCTGCTCCCTCCTCTGTCTCTGGTGAATCCTCTCATGTCTCTGCGCCTCTGGCCTGCAACACAGCTCTTGTACGCATAAATAAATAAATCTTAAAAAAAAAAAAAAAGGAATTTAGGCTCCAGAGAGATTTATCTCCTTTGGAATAATACTTATGTATTAAAAGCACTTGTGAACCTCCCTGGTGGCCTAAGTCTCAGCACTATCATGCTATCACCTCTACACCTGATTTTAATCCCCCGCCAGGGAGCTGACCCACATGGTGCAGCAGACCTCTCCTGTCTCGCTCGCTGCTCTCCTCAGCAGTGTATTTCAGTAGATCTGCCTGTTCTGCTCCCCACTATATCTCTGGTGAATCCTCTTACTACCCCCACACCTCTGGCCTACACCCCAGTTCTTCTATGCAAAAATAAATAAAATCTTAAAAAATATATTAATAGCACTTCTCTAAATGATAGATCACTGATGGGTTCATTTTGAGCTTTGTCATGGAGGTGGTTGCCTCCTTTGATCTGGATCCCTGGATATTGCAAGATTTCTGCTCCCGCCTCCCTGCCCCCAATCTTCATTATATAGGATTTTACAAGACTTTATGTACTCTGTCAGCTGCCTTGGTTGAGGGAATAAAGTATACATAAGTTAAATCCTATGTAAAGGGAGTATTGCTGACTTGGGATATGGATGGGGAGGTCAAGCATGCTGTCCTGGACAGGGAAGTAAAACAACTCATCCACCCTCAACTTGAAGAAGTTGGCTGTCACTAGAACATGCCTTCAGAAAAGTTCCACTTTCTATCTGTAGTTAAAATCTGCAAGTTATTTGGAAATTATTGTCAATTCTAGTAGAACTAGGAGTGGTTATGTTGTTTTAGAAATTCCCTTAATCATCAATTTCAATCCATAAGTAGCAACTAATTTCTGTTTGGAAATATGAGAGTCACTTAAAAATTTTTACAAAGAATTCACTTGTTAATATTAATTCAGTGGGAATGACCTTTAATTTATTTTTCTTTTTAGATCATTTTATTCCAATTGAAAGTTATCAGTTCAGTCTTTACCCAGTATTTATGGAAGGAGTGGGGAAACCGAAGATAATTAGTAGTTTTACCCAAGGTAAAATTTTTACTTTTAGTTTTGTCTTGTGCAGATATATGGTTTCCTTCTTAGCAGTAATGTTGGCAACTGGTCATTCTCTTTCTGATGGAATCATGAAAGAGTTCAGAGTCTTATGTGGCTATGTCATGGGGATCTCCAGGAAGGGGTTGTGATTCCAAGCTGATAGCAAGAAGAATCATCAGGCATGGTGTTGAATTTTCATATTGTTAAGTAAAATTTTCACATTCAAGTTGCTATGTAATAACATACATCATTATAAAGATTAATTGGAAAATTGTAATTTTCTGTGAAATTCTTGTAAATGCATCTATCCCTAAACAATACATTTGGTAGCACATATTTATGAATCATTAAATTGTAATTTAACTTTTCTGATTTTTTTCTCTAAAAATAAAAAATGAGGAGATAGATACAAATTGACATAAGCTTACTAGAATTCTTAATTTCTGATTCATACGCAGTGTATCAACATTCTGATTTTGCTATGATACTTCAAAATGGCTTGAAATCCATACACTCCAGTAATATAATTTTGAGACAGAAACATTTTACCTGGTTCTTTAATTAAAATTATTATTTAAAAAAATCATTCATACCTTATTTACAAAATTTTAGTTTAATGCTGTTCTAAACTCAAGATTTTGAGTAGGGAATGTAAGCCTCTGCTCTTGCGAAGCTTAACCTCTAGTGTTCTAATGGGAGTGACAGACGATAAACAAGTATGTATAGTATGATGTCAGGTAGAAAGGGCCATGAAGCAAAATAAAAGTAAGATGAGGGGACAAAGTTAAAATTAATCAGAAATAGGTATTTAGTTAGAATGACCAGAAAAAGGTATTTTTTTCTCTGGAAATATTTGAGTAAGACCTTGCAAGTAAATGGTGGAAGAACAAGTCTGCAAAAGACAGCAAGTGCAGAGACCCTGAAAAGTGAGATCTCTGGTGGTTTAAGACACAGAAAGGAGGTTAGAGCTACTAGGTGAACCTGATCAAGATGGGCATGTGTTGCAATTTGGCTTGTCTGGAAGCAGATGCTGAAACAGTCGTAACAATATTAATCGTTTGACTTACATAACCTAAAAATGCATAGATGAAGAGAACTGGCAAACAAGTAATTTTGAAAACATGTTTTACTAAATTATAAGCATAATTTTGAACAAAACAATTGTTTTTATTAATGTGATCATAACTATAATTTTACTTCCCTTTTAAATTTTTATATTTTAAAGTTATTATGATTTATGATGAAATCAGAAAAAGTCTATTATAATTTTTGTTATAGAAAGTTATTATCTTAAGCTTCTGAGTTGTAAAAATGGCTTTTCTTTTTCAGATGGTATTGAAAAACATCAGAATCATGTGGGTTTATATGTAATTTTGCCAATAATTATTTCCTCTTCAGTCTTACTGTTTGGAACGTTGTTAATATCACATCGAAGGTATTGTACTTGATGTTAAGAATCTTCAGCATATTTAAACTTTGATTTAAAATACAGGCCAGAAACATTAAAGTATTCTGAATATTTTTATTTATAGTCCGTATACCAATAAGGAGACATAAAAAGAAAAGCTTCCTTTGAAGGATGCCACGTTTTGTTTTGCTAATACAACATAAACCTCATAGAAGATATTGGTTTTTTAAATGTATTATATATAAGGAAATAAACTTATTAGGAAATGCTTGGCAGTATGTTCTTGGAGGTGAAACAATGACTTTCAGAGCTGTGTATTTTGGATTGAGGACTTTAAGTGGTGAAGGGCAGTCTGTGCATTAAAGATCAGTAAGCCCTTTACTTTTTAAAAATTGGCAATTTGTGGTTACAGTCTTTCTTGCAATGACCATGAATATCTTGGATGACAAATGGGGGCCACATGACCCTCTCCAGAGGGGTCCAGACCAGTGACTTTATTTCACACATGCCAAATCGCTACAGAGACTTTTGTCTTCTAGCACATATAAAAGGGAGAGGAGATTTTAGAATCAGATTTTTATCTTTCACTCAAGTAAGCAAGTGAGGCCTTAATAAGTAGAATTGCTTCTGAAACTCAGTTATTGGCCATTTTTAATATTTTGTTTTCTCAGAAAAATCTATGCACTGTGCCTGGCAAATTTTTTTTCAATAAATATTGGATATTTTTATTACTGTAGTGATTGTTACTTTGGTCTAGACAGAACATTGGTGGAAATCTTCATGGGATAGCATGTGAAAATGAATCTGACCCTATTGAAGCATAGCTAGTCTGCTGGATTAATTTCTACTTTATACATCGGTAACTGTTAGCATTTTCAATATGGATGTTTTCTCTAATTCTAATGTGTTGTTTATCCTTTGTAGGATGAAAAAACTGTTTTGGGAAGATGTTCCAAACCCCAAGAATTGTTCCTGGGCACAAGGAATTAATTTTCAGAAGGTCCATTTTTCATTTTTTTTCCCCACCAAGCATATTACTGATTTTGGATACTATGTGTCTTCTAGAGTTTTAAACATTTTTAAGGTTTAAAAGTTCTTATTTAATCTATTTATTTTAATGTGATTCTATTTAGTCTATAATATATTTTCAAGAAGAGCAGGATGCAGGGATCTAAAATGAGGAGGAAACAAAATTCAGTAGATAGTTCATCATATGAGAGTTAACAATGGACATATTGCTTCTGTGTTAGATATTGATATATAATGAGATAAATGTCAGAATAATGAGTCAAATCTGAGGAGAATCAATATTTGGATACATTTTTTTTTTGGTACAAATTGATTGTCCTTAGACAAAAACCTAGAATCATTTTTAATTATTAACTTTAATTATTAATCCCAATAATTATTTCCACAATCATTTAAATAAATGAAAAAACTATACAAATAATCCTATCCTCAAACATTACAATCTGAAAAATATAGTTATCATACCAAAACTTTATTTTATGCAGATAGTCCATTCTTTATGAAATAAGCTAAAGTACTTCATGAAACAATTAGTCATTAATCGTAAAATAATTTGTACTTACATCTGCAATAGGCTTTCTCAAAAAGCTCTGCAGTTTAATGAATGTTTTACTAATTCTTATAATTTCCCTCAAATAAGGCTGAGTTTCCCCTCCTAAAATTGGGGAAAAAAACTTAGTTTTCGTGTCAAACTATCTACAAAATATTTTTAATAATAATCATACAGAAGTTTTAATGCAATCTAATAATTACATTTTAATCATTGGTCACTGAGGATAGTCTTGGTTTCCTTTAGCTACAAAATAAAGTCCCTTTCAGCTAGTACTCAATGACTTCTCTCTATACTCTATTATCAGCCTACATATCCAATTTTTTCTGTCCATGGGTCTTGATCATCTTTTTCTATTCCCTTCCACCTCTCCAGGCCCTTCTGTCAATGAAGACCTTCTGTCTAAGGCTCTTCTTTTCTAAGACTTCTTTCAGCAAATGTGGTTCAAAAGCATTACTCTCCCTCTTAGTTCCCAGAGCATTTAATTTATTGCGAAGCATACCCCAAGTTCAAGGGCTGTGTTTTGTTCATGTGGATATTTGTTGAACACCCCCTGTTCATATGGCATACAAAGTATTGAAGTAGGATTCATGGAAGCATTGCTGGTAATCGTAAAAACAATGTCCATTTATTTATGTTCAAATCACTGAGATATAATCTCATACATGCATTAATATTTACTTTATTTTCAATGACTTTTTCTGTAAAATGAGGTTGATAGAACGTCATAGGGTTATTTTGGGAGATCAAAGAAAATAGTACTTGCAATTGAGTAAGGTCTCATTAAATATCAGTTATCACTACTTTACATATTTCACATTATTCTTATGCTTTCACCTACCCTCTAAATACTTGTCTCCATTTTATAGAAGAGAAAATTGAAGCTTGTAGTGGTTAGGAAACTTGTGTTAGAGCCAAGTTTAGCTTGCCAATTTGTTTAACTTCGAAGACTGTTTTATTAATAACTGTTCTCTATGACAGTGACGTTCAGTTACTTTTTAACTATGACTCATATTAAGCAATATATTTTATGTTGCAACCTAGTATATGCATAGATGTAGTTATGCAAAATGAAAGAAACAATGCTGAAAACCCTTTTATTCTTGCAATTACCTTTGTTTTCAAAATTCTATTTCATTTTTTAAAAATAAAGATTGCAGCCCACTAAATTAATCCTACATACTAATTGGCCTATGATTTGCAGTCAGAAAAACACTGCTTTATGGCTTATTTATGAATGAACACATATGTAGTATTGTGGACATAAAAATTGCAGTCTTTCAGCAGAAGAGATTATCCTCAAACTAGGCAGCAGTGTAGTTTTACATATGATCATAGTCTTTGTAGAAATTTCTTTGAGTTTAGCCCCAATGCCTCCTCATTTCTCAGTTATACCTTTGCTCACTATAAGCCATGGAGTCCCTTAACAGCAGATGATTTTTTTTCAGTAGTAAAATATTTATTTCTCTTTTCTCCTTTCCATTCCCCTCCATTCTGAATTCATATGGTGACATTGCAGTTACAGTGCCATTTCAGCAATATAGTATTGTCATTCATTCAGTGAATGTACTAATATGTAAATCTAGGTCGCTGCTAGACTTTGGGAAAACAATTTTTTTTTAAAGATTTATTTATGCACACAAGAACTGGGGTACAGGCCAGAGGTGTGGGGGGTGAGAGGATTCACTAGAGATAGAGTAGGGAACAAAACAGGCAGATGTACTGAAATACACTGCTGAGGGGAGCAGCAGGTGAGTCAGGAGAGATCTGCTGCTCCATGTGGGTAGCTAGCTGGCCGGGGATCGAACTCATGCCTCAGTGGCTGCCAGTAGCTTCATAGGTTGCGCCTTAACCCCTTGTGCCACCAGGGAGCCCCGGGAAAACAAAATTTTGAGAAATATTGCTTACGATATAGGAAATGAGGTGGTGAGGTCATAGTGACTGGGTTTAATACATATAGAAAGAAGTTGTCTTCTTTCCATCTCCAAAATATTTATTTAAGGCCTCCCCTGGTGGTGCAGCGGTTGCATGCTGGGCTGCGAAGCTGCCTGCAGCCTCTACAGCGCCGGTTCAATCTCCGGCTGAATCTCTGGCTGCTGGCGAGGGTCCCACATGGCACGCAGACCTCTCCTGCCATGCCCGCTCCTCCCCTCAGCAGTGTATTTCTTCGTCAGTCTGCCTGTTCTGTTCCCTGCTCTGGCTCTGGTGAATCCTCTCACCCTCCCACGCTTCTGACTGTACCCAGTGCTTGTATAAATAAATAAGTAAATCTTTAAAAAATATACATTTTAATAATATTCATTATTTAAATAATATACATTAAATAAATAAATATACTTTAAATAATATACATTATTTGACATACACTATATATTACATATTATGGTAGTATAAATATTTAATTTATCTTAGCAATGTTGCAGATAATAATTGTAAGCTGCATGTTGTGAATGAGGGGAATTCAATGCTAAGAGTTCAGTGTGGATGGGAAGGGTGAGCAGGTAAAGATGTGAAAGCAACATTTGAGGTAAAGTCTGGAAGATGAATAGTCACTAACTAGATTTTGTGGTGGAGGGCTAAAGACCAGGCCAGGCCACTTACAGATGCAAAGCCATGTGATGAAAGGACCTTAGCACATTCACAGACTGGAAATAGGGACTGTAGACAGTAAAGAGTAAGGAGATATTTTTCTTAAATTTGAGGACTTTTTTTTTAATATAAGAGGCTTTTTTTGGTAAAGAATATAAATATACATCCAAATAAAATTTTAAGGGCTTCATTGTGATGTATATACTAATGCAGGGAAAACCCATCTTACTGCCTCTTTAATTGAAGTTAAAGTGTTCTCTCTTCATTAGGTTAAGCTCTGATATCTCCCCCCATGTACCACTATGACAATGACTTTTAATTACCTGGACAGTGAATCAGTCAGGCCTGCTTCAACAAAAAGCAGTCTGAATCTGCACCAAATAATTTTTCCCTTTTCTAGAAAATGCCTGGTACACAGGAACAAGGCAGTGGATGTAGGTTGAATCAATGAGTGTTTGTAGACTACCCCACTGCCTCATATATGCTCTGTGAAGATGAGCATAATGCCACAGCAGATCATCTGGCAAGTAGGGTGAACTATCACATTTCCTGAGGTTCTGGTAAATTAAAGAAGAGTACAGAATTTTTAATATACCTACAGTAGGCCTGAATATCTTTAATTGTAAGGCTGATTTTTTTTTAATTGAGGTAACATTGTTTTCCTATACTGTGTATGACTCAGAGGTATCTATATTTTATCTCTGCATATATTTGACTTTATAATCTCATAAGATGTTCTTTATGTATAACTGGCTCTCATAATGCTTAGCTTATTAATGGGGCTTGATAGGTCAACAAGTAACACATTTAGGAATAAATCATTTTGGGAATAACATGAATATATGAAGAGTGAAGAAGAATATATGTCATAGATTTTACTAAGATAACTTTCTAAAAGTTTAATTACATCCTGATTTCTGCTTTAATCTTCAGAGTAAGGAACATTTACTTTTTTAGAGAAAAATAATACAGTATAATTCATGTTTTATTATTTAAGAACACAAGGCAAATTTGTTATTTCCTCTATGTTTTCATATTTGTTATTTAATTAATTCATAGACCTAATAATAACCTTATATTTTTTGCTGACATAAGAGGCACAAAGTGGTTCAATAGTTTGTTTCATAAATCATAAAACTTGGTTCAAGTTTTTCATATATGGACAGGATTTTATGACTCAACTGATACCCTCCCTTCAATTCTATATTAACAATGTATTCTTCACATTCTTATTGCCCCTGAATTGTACACTGAAAAATAGTTGAAATGGTAAGTTTAATGTAGTAGAAAAGCTGACTGAGAGACTGGAGCATGTAAGCAAGGTTGATGCCCTGAGTGACAGGCAGGGTTCCCACCAGATGAGGAAAGATGTGCTCAGTGAGATCTATGCCCAAGCTGCTCGGTTTCTCCCAGTTCTTTAGTTGCTGTTGAGACAAACCCTCAATCTGGATGTGGAGAGTAATTGTTACAGGAAGGCTCTTCCTTGTGCAGCAAAGTAGAAGAGCCTTGTTCCATATGCAGTTTTCAATTTCTGCCTCAGGTCTCATATTAACTGGCTTTGTCTTCAGTTGGCCCAATTTCTGGTGAATTTCTGTTCTGTTGCTCCCTTTTTTGCTCATCTTCTTTGGCCTGTACTCAGTCATTTCTCATCTTTTAGAAATGATTTCAAATTATTCATTCTCCATTAGCCTTCTTGGATTATCTTTTCGTTGTGGGTCTGTGTTTGATTTATTCATGTACTTTTATTTCACCAGTATCTACAGAAACAAGAGTCAGATATAAATGCTGAGTCTGTATCTTGAACCAGAATTTTCCTTTTCTCTCTAGCATTTCTTTTCTTTTTAAAGATTTATTTTATTTATACAATAGCTGGGGTATAGGCCAGAGGTGCGGGAGGGTAAGAGGATTCACCAGAGACAGAGCGGGGAGCAGAACAGGCAGAGGGGCCGAAAGCACTGCTGAGGGGAGCAGCTGGCAAGACAGGAGAGGTCTGCCGCACCATGTGGGCATCTCCCTGGCTAGCTGGGAATCGAACCTGTGCTACAGAGGCTGCGGACAGCTTCACAGCTCTGTGCTCAACCCGCTGCGCCTCCGGGGAGGCCCTCTCTAGCATTTCTCTGGATATTTTTAAGAACTAGAATTAAACAAAAGTTTAATCATGCTTTATTATAGTGAGATAATAGTTGCTTTTTATCCTTAATAACATTTCACAGTGTTTCTCAGTTTATTTTTTGCCATTTTCTTTGGTGTTTTTGTCTTATCTATCATTTTTTCCCTCTGAATCCAAATAACTTGTGTGTTTTTTTTTTTGTTTGTTTGTTTTTTTGGCTGAAACTTGTTCCTTTGTCAAAATTTATGTCAATTTTTACAAGAATACTTTTTTAGGAATATGGAAACAAACCAAATGGATTTTTCCTTGGGATTTAAACACCATCCTAAATAACTCAGCGGCCTTAGACCCCCAAAGAAGAAACTCAAGTACCCAAGGACTCTCAGAACACTGTCCTAACAGATCTGAGGCACAAGACTCTTAAATTGATAGAATGATTTTGCAGAGGTGTGGAAGAGCTGGTGCAGTTTCAAGTTAGAAGTATTTAGAAGTAACCCTCTTCCCTGTGCTTATTTACTGGGTCTAGATGTGTATATTTCACTTGTTTAAAAGATGATTTTGGTTTTCTTTATTTTCTTGTTTTTCTTAATGTTTGTAGAGAGGTTTGCAAAATCTCCTCTAGGTTTTCAGGAACTTAAGGAGAGGATGAATTAATCAAACTCAACTTTACCACAGGAAGTAGAAAAGCGAAGCAAAAAAACAAGTTCTATCTCTTGCGTTTGGGCTATCTTTTCATCTTCTATGGTGTTATAGAAAGATTGTTGGACTGGTGAAAAGAACTAAGTCAGTGTCCTCATTTTTCTCCTTCATTTCACTGTGTAAATTGACTCATATCTTATTCCAATGGGTGTCAGTTGTTTTTTGTTGGTTTTTTTTTTTTTTTTTTTTTTTTTTTTTTTTGTGGGACCCTCGCAGGCGGCAGGGGAAGGAACCAGCACTGCAGAAGGAACCAGAGGCTGCAGGCAACCTCGCAGCCCAGCGCTCAACCGCTGCGCCACCAGGGGAGGCCCGGGTGTCAGTTTTGTCTACAAAAAGGAAGAGACAGAGACAGGAGAGACAGATTTCTTAGATCATTTTTCTCCATTGAAAAATCATAATTATGATTTTGTGATTCTGATCTTCATTATTTCAGCTCTTTTAATTTTTACATTTTGTTTTCACTGCTCTATTATTTCACTCTTTACAAACTGTTGCTGTTGTTCTCCCAATCCCTTTTTTATTTTTCCACCTCTTTGTTCTTCTCTTCTTCGTTTTCCTTATTTTGCTTCTCTATAGTTTCTCCTTTTCTGCGATAATGCAGAGTATCCCTAGATACAATATTGAGAAAGCTGGAAGAGGATGCTTTAATTAAAAAAATTTGCCTTTTAAAAAAGAAGTATTACTCTAATGTAGGACAAAGATTTATAGTCCAGAATCCTTGTCTGACAAAAAATATTTTTAAGATCTTATCTTTTGCTTTCTGAGTGATTTGTTTTTATTTTGCTTTCTTATTTTGTTTTATTTTATCTGAACAGAGAACGGACATTCTTTGAAGTCTAATCATGATCACTGCAGATGAACCCAATATACCAACTTCCCAACATTCTATAGAGTATTAGAAGATTTTTACATTTTGAAGAAGGGGAGAAAAATCTAAAAAATTTTGGTTGAACTATTGAGAACTAAAGTATGGTGGGTTATGTTGATTTAAAACTTCAAATTGATGGGTAAATTTGGGGTCCAGATAGAGGTCTGAGTCCAGTTCATTTTGGATTATGATTACTTTTCAGTTCATCTAAATTTAAAAATTTAAATTTAGATATCTGGTTTTCTATTTATCATTTGTCTGGACATAAAACATTAAAAACTCATGATTTCTCCCGCTACCACGTATCTACGCAATATCATCAAATAGATCATGAACAGTGCTGTCACTAGGTGAAAACTGCAACTACTGACACAGTTTTGCAAGTTCAATCACTAATCACTGAATGCAGTAAAAGTATTGTTTATATTTTAATTTCCAAAGTTTTCCATTTTATATTCTTTTGGAGATAACGCGCCACATAAACTGACCCACTTATGTGTTCTTTTTAATGTCCTGTAGCTTTTATGTGTGTCTAAATTTGGTCAGTCTGGGAATTTCAATTCTCAGTAGCCTTAAAAATGGCTTAAGTGCTAACTTCCATTTCCGTTCAAAGAAAGCCAGAAGTTGCGGTTTGTGCTGGTCATAAGCCCGTGGCAGTTACATTTCATATCAGGATGACCCAACATATTCAGGTCAGATTGACTAGATCAGAAAGACACATCAATCTCCAATCCTGCTTTCTTGTGAAATTCTTGCCTAAATCTAATTTTATTTATACTGAACCACCCAAAGCTTCTGGCAGAAAGGGAAGTTGGACAGTGACGCAAAAAAGGGAGACTTTGCAGTTTTATAAACAGTTCCTGGGGAGGCCTACAATTTTTCTTCCTGAAAACAGACAACTTGCTCTTTTTATGAATTTAGCACATTAAGCATGCTATTCTCACTTTCAAACTAAACCAAAGCCTTTGTTTGATGCTCTCAAATCATGTTCAGAATTAGGCTATATATGGATCACTTATATTTATATTTCATTCATAATTTTATTAGAATCTTAAAAAATAACACAAAATCAGAAAGAACATTCCAGTAACATTAACAGATGTTACTGGAATGTGAAATCCAAGTGTAAAATATTGAAAGGATTTTCTTTAATTCATAACAGCTGAATGCCTAGTTAATAAGAGCCAACATTTTGCTAAAACCTTGAAAAATTAGGTGCTTATAATGATTGAAAATAATTTTTTAAAAACATACTTTTAATAAAGATTTATGACCCCTTGAAAAAGTATATTTCAATAGTATGTGGGTGTTTATTTTTATTAGTGAAATCTGCCACCTGAATGTATTTGAGAACATGTAAAATTGTAGGTATCAGTAATTATTCACCAATTATGAAGTGTTTGAGGGCATGCATTGTGTCAAACACATCATTTAAAGAAAATATTTGAGGCTGACTGCATGCTATGAGCTGTTTGTGTGTATTTTTTGTTTTCATAGTTATTCCTTAATTTGATGATCTTAATACCTAGGTTCATTTAAATTTTAAGAAATGTGAAACACAGTGGCCTTTAGAGTAAATAAAATGAGCAAGCAAATATTTGAAAGATCATAAATCTAATTCATAGATTTCTTTCAGAAAGAAAATAGGCACAGGAACCAGTTTTCTCTTCATATATTATATTCATAGATAAAAGGTTGTGTTAACATGGTAATTTGTCATCATGCAGTATTTTAATATCTACTATTACATTAGTATTACATTAATATCTACTATTACATTACTATTACATTTTAATATCTCTATTACATTAGTATTATAGTGTTTGTTATATTCTTTTATGATTATAATCACCAATATATTTCACATAAGAGTTAAAAATGATGCCAAGTTAATTGTGTTTTTATTTGGAATATACTTACCATTTTGAATATTAGTTGATTATATCATTTCAGCAATAAATTTGAATTCACTAATTAGTTTAAAAGTTGAAAAATTCAAAAGGTCAATTATTTGTATGATAAAAATTGAACATATTACTCTATCACTTCATTTAGTTGTGATTTTTCAATGTGATGTATGCACAGTATTCTTTATTTTACATTTATTTTCTCAGTATTTTCACATTGTATGAGTTGAGCTTTTTGCACACAAATTATTGATTTGTGGCTGTTTGCAGGATTTTTTTGTTGTGATGTAACCACCATTCTTATAAAGAAATATGATATGCATTTGTTTGTGTCTTTGTCTTCATTCCACATCTCATACTATGTATTTTATTTGAAGTTATTTATAAGGAATAGTAATTTTAAAGTCTGTCTTACTTTCACCTTCATTGTTTTCAACAAATAAGTAGTGCTTAGTTCTCATTTTCACATAGTCTTAAACATTCTTAATATGATATAAAGCAATTATGTTCTTAACAGTCATAACAAATATTTTACCTTCATATCATATCTTATATCATGGAATAGTTTTTTTTTTAAATATTTATTTATTTATACAAGCACTGGGTATAGTCAGAAGCGCAGGAGGGTGAGAGAATTCACCAGAGCCAGAGCAGGGAGCAGAACAGGCAGACTGACGAAATACACTGCTGAGGGGAGCAGCGGGTACAGCAGGAGAGGTCTGCGTGCCATGTGGGAACCTTGCCTGGTGGCCAGGGATGGAACTGGTGCTGAAGAGGCTGCGGGCAGCTTCACAACCCAGCGTTCAACCGCTGCACCACTGGGGAGGCCCAGAATAGTTATTTTTAACTATCTTTGGACAATATTTTGTTCATTTGATTTTACTTCAATTAACTTTTTTTATTTGGGGTTTAAAATTTTTGTTTGTGCAACTCTAATTTATATAAAATATTATATAGGAATATGCATTAGATAGGAATATGTCAAAAGGTAACACTTTCCAATAACTATAATAAAGTCTCTATTGAGAGCTAAGTACTTTCAGATGCTATCAAATTTATTTCTTACCACAGTGCCATGAAGTAAATATTAAACACTTTATAAGAAATTGAAAGGCAACAAAGTGAATATACTTGTCCATAGTCACAAAAATGGGACTCAAACCTAAGTCTGTCACATCCACTTTTAAACACTTATCTTAGACTCCCATATGAGTTTTGGTATATTTCTGTCCAAAACCAATTAATTTGTGGTCAAAATATGTCCTTTATTAACCTTTCACACTTCCATTTCAGCAAGCATGTCATAGGAAAGCAAAAGAAAAAAAATAATACAATCTAGCATTAATATGTCTTTTCTTTTAGCCAGAAACATTTGAGCATCTTTTTATCAAGCATACAGAATCAGTGACATTTGGTCCTCTTCTTTTGGAGCCTGAAGCCATTTCAGAAGATATCAGTGTTGATACGTCATGGAAATGTCAAGATGAGATGGTGCCAGCACCTAAGGTCTCTCTACTTTTGACAACCCCGAATCTTGAAAAGGGTTCTAGTGAACAGCATACCAGTGCTAACTTTTCTGAGGCTGAGAGCACTGAAATAACCTGCGAGGGTGAAAGCAGGAGACAATTTGTTAAATATGCCGCCCTGGTCAGCAACTCTAAATCGAGTAAAACTAATGAAAAGCAAGGGCTTATAAATAGTTCAGTCAGCAGGTGCTTCTCTAGCAAAAATTCTCTGTCAAAGGATTCTTTCTCTAATAGTTCACGGGAAATAGAAGCCCAGGCACTTTTTATACCATCAGATCAGCATCCCAATATAATTTCCCCACCCCTTACATTCTCAGAAGGACTGGATGAATTCTTGAAATTTGAGGGAGATTTCTCTGAAGAAAATAATGATGAAAAGTCTGTCTCTTATTTAGGCGTCACTTCAATAAAAAAAAGAGAGCGTGGTATGTTTTTGACCAATGAGTCAAGAGTGTTAGGCCCATTCCCAGACCATTGCTTATTCAATGACGTCAGGGTCCTCCCGGACAGTTGCTCACACGTTGTAGAAAGTAACGTCAACTTAGGAACTTCTGGTCAGAAGACACAGAAGACTTTCGTGTCTTATGTGCCTCAATTTCAGACTTGTTCCACTGAGACTCAGAAGATAACGGAGAACAATATATGTGACCTAACTGTTTAAATTCATTCAGGAAATAGCTCAGATTTATGTTATGATGAATCAGATGAAGTGTATTGTTTTCCACTATAGGTATGGCTAGGAAAGAGAAAAGAACATGGTCAAATTCAATAATTATTGTCTGAACACTAATAATATCTTTTGTCCTTGCTGAGCAATATAAACAAAGAAAAATGTGAGGAAGATTTTACCAGCCTAGCCGCGTAGACTGACTCTTCTTATGATTCAACTAACATGTTACATGAGAAAATCTCCGATGGTTCAGCTAGAAATAAGTCCAATAAATATCATCTTTTGTGAACATTAGGCATGTATAGAAAAAGTTCATCTTCTGAATTAGAACTACATCCAAAAGAAGACTTCAGACTAATGCTTGTGTAATGTAATTGTTGTTGCAAGGGTATGGTGGTTTTGCCTTGAGTTGTCTTTGTTCTACACTAATTTAAACACACACACATGCACTCACACTTATACCTAACATGCATCTTTGTGCATTTTAAAAGTATGTAATGTATTTGTACTTTGTGCTACTACACTACGTGATTTGAAGATTTTTTTCAACTTAAACTTGCCTTGACCACTTACTCTGCAGTAGGCACTCCACTAAATGTTGCAGATAAATAGAATTTAACCCTGGTCTAGGGAATATACTTGTGAAGCGTTTCAAGCAAGCCAGTTTTTATTTATCAAGGCTAAGATATGTTCAAGGGAATGAAGCCACCTTATTGGAATGGCAATACCCAGAACAAGTATTTTGATGACAACAAATATTTTCAAAAATAAAATGTCTGTCTTGATTCTTCTCTGTAAATTATGTGGAAATGGTCACTTTCTGATACAGTTACATTGCCAGATGCTACTGTATGTCACTGGAGTCAAAGTGTTCCTCCATCCCCACTGTTTGTACACTGTTTTTTTCCTCACTGAGCATCCTTTCTATAAGCCAACCACTGTGCTGATACTTTCCATAAATTAACTCAATTATTAAAATGTATAAATCATATACTACTATTATACACCTTGTAAAAATTAAGAGATTAAGTAATTTACCCAAGGTCACAGAGTTAATGGATGGATGGTGGGATTGTAATTTTTATTTAAACCCAGATTTTTTTATTGCTAGTGATTTAGCCTACATTGCAATCCATAAAAAACTGACATGATGTCAAGTAAAATTAAGTAGAAATGTAATGCTGGATAAAATAAATGAGAATTAGTTAGATGTCATTTTTACCTTTAAGACTTGAGCATTCATTGTTTAGTTCAGCTTGTGGCATGGCAAGGAAGCTTAAAGACAGCATACTTGGCACACACTTGCAGGAATAGATGTTCAATGCCCATAAGGCGGAATTTCAAGATTATTAGTATCATTAAATACGTTAGTATTTATACTTATGGGTAGCGAAATATACTTATGGGTAGCTAAACATCACCAGCCTGACAGATTCTGTTGATTTTACTGTTACCCTAAATTCAAGTCCTATGCTCCATCTCCCTGCCAACTGTGGTCATATGAAGTGACCAGTTTATTTTTTTAATAAATTATTTTATATAATTCTTACATCATTTTTATTTTTGCACAATGTATGCATTTTCATTTTGGTTATATTCCCCATACAATTCCCACCCCCCTTATTCTGATCCTAATCCCACTTCTCCACCCACACCCCCCACCATAGTGTGTCTCTGGTCTATAGTTGCTTGTTGATTTTGATTTTTACTTTATTGCAATTAGTCTTTTTCCAGGTCCCTTATTTAGGTTTTCTAAATTCCTGCTATGAGTGAGACCATCCTACATTTTTCTTTTTCTTCCTAGCTTATTTCGCTGAGCATGATCCCTTCCAATTCCATACATGTTGCTGCAAATTGCATGAGTTTTATCTTTTTTGATTGCTGAGTAATATTCCATTGTGTATATATACCACATCTTCTTGATCCAGCCATCTATTTTTGGGAATTTGGGTTGTTTCCACAGTTTAGCTATTGTAAATAGTGCTGCTATAAACATTGGGGAGCAGGAGCCCTTTTGAATTAATGTTTCTGTGTCCTTTGGATAAATACCTAGGAGTGGAATTGCTGGATCATATGGAAGCTCTATCTTTAGCAGGTTAAGAAATATCCACACAGATTTCCATAGTGGTTGGACCAGTTTGCACTCCCACCAGTAGTGCAGGAGAGTTCCTTTTTCTCCACATCCTCAGGAACATTTGTTGTTGCTAGTCTTTTTTAATATGTGCCATTCTCACTGGTGTAAGATGGCATCTCATTGTAGTTTTGATTTGCATTGCCCTGATTACAAGTGATGTTGAACATTTTTTCATAGGCCTGTTGGCCATTTGCATTTCCTCTGTGGAGAACTTTCTTTTTAGCTCTTCTGCCCATTTTTTTGACTGGATTTTCTTTGTTTTTGTTGTGTCTCATCAGCTCTTTGTAGATTTTTGTGATCAGTCCTTTATCATTAGTGTTGTGTGCAAAATTTTTCTCCCCATCGGTGGGGTTTCTCTTTGTTTTTGTTATTGTCTCCTTTGCTGTGCAGAAGCTCTTTAATTTGATGTAGTCCTAGCTGTTTATCATTGCCTTCACTATCACTGTTTTGGGTGATGTGTCTGTAAAGATGTCTTTGAGGCACATGTCATGTAGTGTTTCGCCTATATTTCCTTCTATGTATTTTATGGTTTCAGGTCTTATGTCTAGTTCTTTAATCCATTTTGAGTTGGTTTTTGTGCATGGTGTGAGGTAGTAGTCAAGCTTCATTCTTTTGCATGTATCAACCCAATTTTCCCAGCACCATTTATTGAACAAACTTTCTTCGCTTCAGTGCATATTCTTTGCTCCTTTGTCAAAGATTAGTTGACCATAAATGTGTGGGTTTATTTCTGGATTTTCTATTCCGTTCCATTGGTCTGTCTGTTCTTGTTCCAATAACATGCAGTTTTGATGATTATGGCTTTGTAGTATAGTTTGAAATTTGGGAGTGTGATGCCTCCCTTCTCTTTTCAGGAGAGCTTTGGCTAATTGGGGTTTTTGGTGATTCCATATGAATTTCATCAGTAATTGTTCTATTTCTTTGAAGAATGTCATTGAAATTTTTATTGGAATAGCATTGAATCTGTAAATTGCTTTTGGTAAGATGGCCATTTTGATAGTTAATTCTTCCAATCCATGAGCAGGGGATGTCTTTCCATTTCTTTGTGTCTTCTATTTCTTTTAACAGTGTCTTATAGTTTTCTTTGTATAGGACCTTTACCTTTTTTGTTGGGTTTATTCCCAAGTATTTGATTTTTTTTTTGTTTCAATCATAGAAGGGATTTTTTTTTGATTTTTTCTTCTTCAGTTATATTGTGTATAGGAAGGCTACTGATTTTTGCATGTTGATTTTGTATCCTGCCACTTTACTGAACTGATTAGTTTTTCTGTTGAGTTTTTGGGTTCTCTATGTATATTATCATATCATCTGTGAATAGTGATAGTTTAACTTCTTCCTTACCTATTTAGATTACTTGTATGTCTTTCTTTTGTCTTATTGCTCTGCCTAGGACTTCCAGTATTATATGGAAAAGCAGTGGTGAGAGTGGACATCCTTGTCTTGTTCCAGATCTTAATGGAAATGCTTTCAGCTTCTCACCATTGAAAATGATACTGGCTATGGTCTTGTGATATATGGCCTTTATGATGTTGAAGTATGTTCTGCGTCTTCAAGAGTGCTTATTCCGTCTTCCATTTCATCCAGTCTGTTATCACCGCTTTTCTCAGAGTTCTTTAGCTCTTCCATTAATCCTTTGATCTCCTGCATTTCCTTCACTTCCCTCTTTAGGGACTCAATTTCATTCTTCCAAACACTGTTTTCCTTAATGACTTCTCTCAGTTTTTTAATCACAGCAGTTTTAAATTCTCTTTCTGGAAGGCTCAGAAGTTCTCCCAAGTCACTGTTGTCGCAATCTGGTGGGTGGTTTTCTTTTTGTGGTGTGTCTTTTTCCTGAGTACTTGTTTGGTTGCTTGTAGTTTTTCTTCTCCCTGCTGCTTGTTTTCTAATTTGTCCTATGCATTGGGACACTGTGCCGCTGGTACTGGCTGGCATCTTTCTGGTGTGCTTTTTCTGGGATGTCAGAAACTAGTGGTCTAATCAAGTCAAAAACTGTTATGTCTGAATTCTGAAAGGGCAGTAGTACTATGAATATGTTAGTGTTTGCTGTCACAGAGAATTTCCTCCTTCTGTATCTGTTTAATTCCACGAGGGCCTTATGGTCCCACAGTCTACCCTGTGGTGGCAGGATTGCCTGCTGGATCCAAATCGCTGGATCCCCCTCTGAGCTCAGACTGGTGGCCAGAAGGGGCTGAGCTTGTGGGGTTTTTTTTCAGCTCACTGGCTTGCAGGGGATTTTCTCCTCACCTCTGCTGAGAGGGCATCTCTCCCATAGCTCCAGGCAGTCTAAGTGTGTTGCAGACACACAAAATGTCCCTAATCTAAAATGGCTAATCGGGAGAGTCTTTCCGTGTACCCGCGGTCTGCCCCAGCAGTGACTGGATCCCCTTCTGGGCTTCGGTGGCCAGATGGGGACTGGCTTGTTGGTGCTTTTCGGCTCACCTCTGGCTGTGGCACAGCCCTTTCCCAACTCCACACAGTCTAGGTGTGTTGCAAACACGCCAAAGGTCCCCGATCTAGGATGGGGAGTCCGGAGGGCATTTCCGTCAGCCCGCGGTCCGCCCTGGCGCTGACTGGATCGCCTTCTGGGCTCCGGCGGCCAGACGGGGACTGGCTTGTGGAGTCTTTTCAGCTCACCCTGGCTGTGGGCACCTGGGACCCTTTCCCAGGTACATGCAGTGTAGGTGTGTTGCCGACACGCAAAAGGTCCCTGATCTAAAATGGCGATCGGGAGAGCCCTTCCGTGCACCCGCGGTCTGCCCCAGCAGTGACTGGATCCCCATCCAGGCTCCGGCGGCCAGATGGGGACTGGCTTGTGGAGTCTTTTCAGCTCACCCTGGCTGTGGGCACAGCCCTTTCCCAGGTCCATGCAGTCTAGGTGTGTTGCCGACACGCAAAAGGTCCCTGATCTAAAATGGCGATCGGGAGAGCCCTTCCGTGCACCCGCGGTCTGCCCCAGCAGTGACTGGATCCCCATCCAGGCTCCGGCGGCCACATGGGGACTGGCTTGTTGGTGCTTTTCGGCTTACCTCTGGCTGTGGCACAGCCCTTTCCCAACTCCACACAATCTAGGTGTGTTGCGAACACGCCAAAGGTCCCCGATCTAAGATGGGGAGTCCGGAGGGCATTTCCGTCAGCCCGCGGTCCGCCCTGGCGCTGACTGGATCGTCCTCTGGGCTCCGGCGGCCAGACGGGGACTGGCTTGTGGTCTTTTCAGCTCACCCTGGCTGTGGGCTCAGCCCTTTCCCAGGTCCATGTAGTCTAGGTGTGTTGCAGACACACGAAAGATCCCTGATCTGAAATGGCGAGCCAGGACAGCACTTCCGTGCGCTGTCGGTATGTTCCGGCGCTGACTGGATCCCCCTCTGGGCTCAGGCAGCCGGATGCGGATGCGGACTGGCTTGTGGCGGCTTTTCAGTTCCTCTCTGGCTGTGAGCACAGCCCTTCCTAGCTGCACGCAGTATAGGTTTGTTGCAGTGACACAAAAGGTGAAGTGACCAGTTTTAAGCAACAAAGTTCTCAGACTCCTTAAATATTGTTGTATGTCCCAAGATCTCATTCATCTGATGAGATTTTATAAAAGAAAAGTAGAAAGCCCATACCAACTCACTAAATAATTAGTGTGGCATGAAAAACCTGACTTCTATGCAAAGATAGAGGAAAAAAAAAATCACTGACTTTCAAGTGGTTTATTGATTCAAAACCAAATTATTACATGTATGGGACTTTTGGTAGAACTGACTATTATTTTTAACACTGCTTATAGAAAATGGACATTTAATTGAGGGTACAGTATGGAAGAGAGAAAATAATTTTGCCTCACTCTAAATATAATTAGAGATTAAACACGAAGCATCTCCACTCAGATGCAACACTCTCATGTGATCTGAGATGGAGGAAAACAAGTAAGACAAACTGATAGATGTTTCAGCAGCCCAAGGTTTCAGGCCCAAGCATGCTGCGTCGATGCTGCAATGAATTTAGAAGTCCTAGAATCACTGTGGTGTGCTGCTAGTCTAAATTAAAGAAATTTAGAGGTGGCACATTAGCCTGAGATCATTGCTACCATACTGGTGCCACTTTGGTTCCTAAATCAAGGAAATAAAAACATTTCAGAAACACTGAAATCCCTAAAGACTTTGATAGAGAGGGTTGAAGTGGTATAGTTTGGCCTATATTTACAGATTTAGGTCACATTTATTACCAGTGTGCTAAGACTATTTTCACTTTTGAAAGTTTAGTTCACTTTATATCTTACTATATATTACTGGGCATTTATGGAAACTATTTTCTATTAAGTAGTGTGATTCATTAAAATTTAGAACGTCTTATACTTCAGAATGGTCAGAATTTTTTACATTTCCTTCCTCCCCCAAACTTCTCTGAGAAAAACTTTAAGGGAGGAAGAAGCTAAAATACAATTTTTTTACTTTTTCAACTTGGGATAAATACGGGATTTTGATTACTTTATTTAAAGGTTTTAGATAGCAACATAAGCTACTAATCAGGTTCTTTAAACTTAGTGAAAAAAATCAGAAATTAATAATTTGATGATTGTCACGAGCGGGGAAGCAGACCCGCTTCCTTGGCAGGTGGGCTTCCTTGGCAGGTGTCGCCAATAAAGGTCTGACCATAAACGGTGCCTTTCAATAAACTTTATTCACACAAGTCGCACACAATCAAACGCCATGTCCAGCACTACCCTATCGCTGTGTCCCTCGAGCAATCGCTTACCGCAACGTCACTTTTAGTCGCCAGGCGTGGTCTGCCCGCTCAAATTCAATCTCTTAACTCGGCGGCTCGAATTCGGTCTGAGCTCCACAGAGACCACCGTTTGCTGCAGCCCGCGAACGAAGTTCCGGGTTTTCTTCCGTGGATCTCGAAGAGGTGAGGCGGCTCTCAGTCGCGCAGCATAACGTGCTGATCTGAGCTCACCTCAAAGCCGAAGTGCTTTGCGATTGCTCGGTTTATATACTTTCCCTACGCTAGGTTACATCATTTATTTTTCTCAACATATTTTCAATAACATTTATATCCCATAACATATGCACATATATTTTTACATCTTACTTTCACCAAAATATTTACTTCACTGCAAATTCATGATCAAATACATTTACTTTCACTCATCCTTGGACAGCTCGTGTCGGATAAGGATGTGCGTTTCATTACATCATCTACCAGCGTCGCGGTGCGCAGTATGCATCTGCGCAGTCTGCGTCTGCGCAAAACCGGTATCCGGTAAGGATGCAAGTAATGTTTACAATTTACATATTCGCTGCAATGTTGACTTCAGTGTAAACAATTGTTTGCAGATAAGTCATTTGTCAGGGTTAATGAGATGATAGTTTTCTGAGCTTAATCCCCCCAAGAACAAAGATGAAGGAAAATAATCAAGGCATAAGTTATCAGAGTAGAGGCTGTCTGTGAAGACTTGTGTTCCATTTAGAGATGAACTACAAATCCACAAGAGGAAGATGAACAGTTACTTTTTCGTTCTTAAACTCAGTCTCATGTAGTGAAAGCACTTGGGTGAAATTCCCAAATCAGTGGGTGATCCTGGATCTAAAATAAGGTTTTTTATAACATTCTTCTACTTCCTCTTATCCCTTTCCAAAAAAACCAACTCCCTCTTTCCAAATATCAAACATATGGTCATGTACCCTTAGGAACATCCATCACAAATACTCAAAACTGAGAGAAGATAAACTTGCTCCACAAATTGATACCAGATTCCAAAACATCTTTGGTTGGGGCAGTATCCAGTTAGACTGTAGGAGCTGGGCCTGGGAGAATGTACTTGGAGGACTAAGACACACTGCAGATGCAAAGCTGTGTCCCCCCCCAGACCTGGGGGACCTTTCTTCCAATTATTTCCTGTAGTCCTTAAAAGAAATGTGTTCCACTTTTCAGCTTTCAAGGGTCACCTTCATAGTTCCTTGAACTCTTCTGATATATTCATTATTGAGAAAATATTCTCAAATTTTAAAAAACAGAAATGTTCATTTTGATTCAAAGAAGCTGCATTTGAGAAAAAATTAAGCATAGTCACCAAAAAAGGTGAAGAAATATTTATAAAATTTTACTCTTTCTTGAACAACTGATTTAAGCCAGGAAAACCCTCTCGTCCTGAAACATGATGTTGGGGCAGCAGCTTAGAAAACACAGGTCTGTATTAGAACTGAGGTACTGGTACATGTATTTTCATGAGCAACAAGAAATTATTTTTATTGAGTTTTTCTACTGAATGAGTATTTTTATATAAAGTTTATCAATTTTTATTTTGGAGAGCTGCTAAAGATGTCTATTTTTAAAAATTGATTATGCTTAAGATACATGGCATTAAATTCAATTTTGTAAGGATCTTCAACAGGATATTTTAACTATAACATGTTCATTCAAAAAACTTGGACTTGAGTAAGAATTTGGAAGCTATTTAATTTTGTAGTGAGATTCTTATAGATCGTCTTTTTAAAACTTGTCATTACATATTCAACATGCAGGTAACACTTTCTCTAGTTATCACTGGTATGTTAACAGTTGTCATAAACACAAGTGCTGACATATGTATCATTAATTGTTCTCTAAAATTTAATTACTAATTCTCCTGTAGATTCCTAAAATTATTAAGTTGTGTAAATTATGACTGAATATTTTTTATCATTATGAATCATGTCAGAATTTTGAGAATGGAAAGTACAAATGGAATTATTATAAATTTAAGTTATTTTATCTATTGTATAATTACTACTTTTAGCAAACATTTGTTGTTTATGCAAATAAACATAACATTTTTATCCATTCTTAGCCTTTGTGTATTCAAAATTCTTACAAACATAATGCCTTGACTTTGCCCTTGGGAAGACATCTTGGATCTGAGTTGCTACATTTATTCTCTGGCACCTATTCTGTAGATCACATTACACTGAATTCTTGGTGGTGCTGTAGCCATTTGTGATAAAAATTATTCATTTTTATCATCAACAACTTTTTAGTTGCATTCTTTTGTTTCTTAAGAAATCTTATTTTACAGTGATTTATGAACATCTGTTTTGTTACTTGGGTTTCTAGCCATTTTGATTTTAAGCCACTTTAGGGCTAGTGTTCAAATACATTCCTTTTCTTACTTTTTAATTTTCAAATGTAATAAAACAAATACACACAGGAACAATTTCAAATATTACATAGTACTATGTTGGGATACAACTGAATGAGGTTAAAAACTAAGCTCCCACTCCTGACCCAGCAGGTAAGTTTGGAAGGCTGGACTAGATAAGGGAATTGATAAGGCGGCCTCGGTGACTAGGCCATAAAACTGCCCACCTTGACCAGAAGAACCAGGGCCTGCTCCAGGAATGCCACAGCAGAGGCCAGAACATATTTCTGTGTCAAAGGCCAGCACTGGGCACCAGTCATCCCAGCAGATAACTGGTGCAACTGATGCCCCAAGTTAGAAAGCCTGCAAAAACAGAGTATAAAAGCAAGACTCAAATCCTCATTCATGCACAAATTTCTCCCATCTCACCTTCAGCTTCCCTTAGCAGTGTATTTCAGTAACTCCACATGTTCCTGTTCTCCACTCTGTCTCTGGTGAATTCTTTCACCCCTATGCCTCTGACCTCACCCTGATCTCCCCTCAACAAAGTATAAAAAATATGTCTACTCACAGCTTTCAGTTTCTATTCTCCAAAATAACCTGTTGCTATTGTACCACAGATCTTTTAAAAATATATAGACTTGAAATCATTTTCTGCTTATGATTATAAAATTTTCCTCAATCTTTCTCTCTCAATATAGCTTGGTGATATTTTCATGTAAACTCAATAAAACTAGATTTTTCTAATGTTTGCAAAGTATTTCATTTGTCAAAATATAATGATTTATAAAAACAGTTCACAATTGGTGAATATTTAGGTTGTTTTTCAATTTTACTATCTTGAATGATACTGACATGCACATTCTTGTACATAATTATGTCCTGAATAATTTTTCAAATCTACTTGTCAGGACTTTTAATTGCAATTGTAAGAAACCAATATCAGTTCTCTTACGTACTGTTTAATATTTTAATTTAATGAATAAGGTGAGCATATTTTTGTGTCTATAAGCCATTTGCTTTTTGCTTGTATTACTTGCCTCATTTTCTTTTAGATTTTTATAATTTTATTGATTTAAAATTATTTTAATATATGTGATGTTTTTCTTAACTGAACTTATGTACTGTAAAGTGCACAAGCCTTCAGTGTATAGTTTAATCAGTTTTTACACATTTCCCCCTGAGTAGATACCTAGGAATGAAATTGCTTAATGGCAGCATAAGTTTTTGTTTAGCTTTAATAGATAGTGCCAAATAATGGTGGAAAAATTTGCGCTGATTTCAGTAATACAGATGAGTTCCAAGGTTCCAGATACTACATTCTAATCAATATTAACGTTGTTGGGCTTTTGAATTTTAGTCATTTTTTTGGTAATGGTTATTTGTGGTTTTAATTTGCATTTGAAAAAAATATTCTGATGACATGTGAACCAAAGTCAAAGTGTTGAATAATGTCATTGCTACAAGATTTAGTTGCCCAAGATTATTTGTTAATCCAACAATTTTGAGAGGAAAATATTACTCATATCTTCCTAAATAATTCATATCAAACCTATAATATTAAATTCTTCCTAGAATCCTTATTTCTTTTATGAATATGTAATATAGCATACCTCTCATTGTTTTAAATATCTCAGTTTTGATGACAAAGTATGTAGTCACACTAAGTGAGTAGCCCTGATGAGAATAATTGTTACTATCACTTTTATATCTCTCTTAAATGTAGAAGCAAAGGCTTCTGGTGTCTGAGGAAATCCACCTTCAGCCCAGAGGCAGAAGACGCCAAAATTCCAATGAGTGCTAACAAAATCACTTACGCAAGGACACAAGTTCCATTAGCGAGAGTCAGCAGGAACAATAGATGACAGTATTAGAACCATAAAGATGATAAAAATCAATACAATAAGCCTGAGGGGAAAGAAAAGGTTTGGTTGTTAAAGACCTTAGTGAACTGAATCAACACTGGTTCCCTACTTTGAACTTGTACCAGAAGATATACTTTTTTTTTCTGTCATTTAAGCCATTTTAGTTGGCTATTTTACTGGTAGCTGAAAGCATTTCAGTTGATACAGAGAAACAGACTGACTTGGGATGACTGTGATCACAAAAGTAGCAATATAATGTGACTGATTTGCGGAAGGATGGATGTTTTTTCTGTTTCCGGCGTTAGAAAACTAGCCCTACGAGACTGAAAAAAAATGTAAAAAAGACCAATTCTCAGATTGAACAAAACATACCATCTTAAAGATGACATACATCTTTAACCCAGATAAAACTGAAGAATATTTAGTATACATATTTTTCTTCTGTTAGAAATAATGGGTGGCATTCACATTTTTCTTTACTGAGATTACCAATCACAACAGCAAAAACAAAGGATTTGCTTAGGCCCAAGGGGCGTTTTTCACTCCCAGTTGTAATTTTTTCTTTTGGACTCAACTTTCTGGCTTTTTCTGTTGTGTTGATTTTAATTTCAAGAGCTCTCCTGCAGCTGCATTTAACAGTCTTTGGAACAGGGCCCACATGTAACAAAAGTGTTGCAGTTCCCCAATAGGGAGTTAAACCTCAGGGAAAGGAGTTTCACTTGGATAACACCAATGGAAACTATCAACAGCCTGATGTAGGTGGAGGTAGAGCTATTCACAGATGAAATTGCTTGCAATTTCACAGACTATATTGACAACACACTGGGATATGTATGAAGAATATATGTATATATATATATTTAAAGCAAGGCATATATATTATTTATATTTATAGATCTAATAGCACACCTTATGAGTGCATCAAATGTGTGCTGATGGCCCATCTTTATGAAAATCTCTTTAGTAACTATTTTGTCTATAGCTTCAAAGCCTGTTATTTGAAGGAACCATACATGGGAAGATTTTCAGGGAAATTTTTTTAATCTGTAATGTATAAAAACTTATTTAGTGAAACTATGCCAGACTCTTAAATTTCTCAAGGTGGCCAGATGTTGAACTTTCCACTGCAGGACCTTTAACCCTTTGCATTAAAGAGAACACTGGCCAGGGAATTTGACTCCATCATCTCTCTTACTTATCATAACAATATCACCTCATCCTATTGGTTGCATCTTCTGAGCATCTCCTAAATGTAGCCATGTTTCAACCCCCTTTAATCACCAGTCTAATCCAGGCTCCCATCATATCTTACCAGATGATGGCAATTGTCTATTTACTTCATATATTTGGGTGAGTGTGCAGTAATATGGTAGAGCTTTGTCCTTTTTTTTTTTTTTAAAGATTTATTTTATTTATACAAGAACTGGGGTATAGGCCAGAGGCACGGGAGGGTGAGAGGATTCACCAGAGACAGAGCAGGGAGTAGAACAGGCAGATGGACCGAAAACACTGCTGAGGGGAGCAGCGGGTGAGACAGGAGGTATCTCCCTGGCCAGCCGGGAATTGAACCCATGCTGCAGAGGCTGTGGACAGCTTCACAGCGCTGTGCTTGACCTGCTGCGCCACCAGGGAGGGCTGAGAATTAAGTGTTTTTTGGTATCGTCTAAGTTAAGGATATCTGTATTAGCTTTTTATTGTTGTGAACAAATCACTGTAAGTTTAGTAGCTGAAAACAACATATTTTAATTATATTTTCTGTAAGTCAGCAATCTTGCAAATACTTAGTTGGGTCTGCTAGTCAGAGACTTACAAAGTTGCTAGCAAGACTAGTATGGCATCTCAGCTGATGTTTAAGGCCCTCTTCACAGTTCATATGATCATTAGTAGAGTTTATTTTCTTGTGGCTATGGAATTCATGGTAGTGTGTTTATGCAGATCCCTCAAGGGAGAGAGGGACATCTTGCTGCTATGGGATGCTGTTGACCCTTAAATCCTACTTTATAAATAGCTCTTTGGTGAACTGAGTCAATTTAGGATAATTTGCCTTTTCATTACTCAATTGATCAGAGACGTTACATCTGAAATAATCCTTTCGCTGTTATCATATTCTGTCTGATAAGCTAGTTACAGATTCTGGTAACACTCCAGAGGAGGGACTTTGTAAAGGCATGAGTACTAAGGGGCAGAAATCAAGGGAGACCATCTTAGTATTCTGCTACCACAGTGTCTATTTTTTGCCCCATACAGACAGCTGACCCAGGTCGATTTATTGATCCATGAATAAATTACTTTCTCCATGAATGTCACATTTTTCTAACCATACATGTGTGGGTCTGTACCTGGACACTATTCTGTTCCATTAATTTGTTATGCCAATATCCACACTGTTTAATGAATATAACTTTACTATGAATCTCGTATCTGGTAGTTTAAATCCCTGTTTTGTTCTTCCTCAATATTGCATTAATTACTCTTGGCTCTTTACATTTCCATAATTAATAAAAGGTCTGTAGATCCTTTTGGATGTTCTATATATGTCATTTATGAAAAATGACAGTTTCATTTGTTCTAATTTTTTAAAAAAGTTTCTTATTTTTCTCTCATATTTCACTTTTCAGGTATAAATATTCTGGGACAAGCTATTTTACAGAAAAAAAATCTTTGGGCAAATGCGTACTTATTTCCTTAGGATGAATTTTAAAAAATATAAATCCTACGTAAAAGAGCATATATAGTTTTGAATTAATGTTTCTGTGTCCTTTGGGTAAAATACCTAGGTGTGGAGTTGCTAGATCATATGGAAGCTCCATCTTTAGCAGGTTGAGGAATCTCCACACAGCTTTCCATAGTGGTTGGACCAGTTTGCACTACAACCAGCAATGCAGGAGAGTTCCTTTTTCTCTACATCCTCACCAACATTTGTTGTTGCTAGTTTTTTTAGTATGTATCATTCTCGCTGGTTTAAGATGGTATCTCATTATAGTTTTGATTTGCATTTCTCTGATTACAAGTGATATTGGTCATTTGCATTTCCTCTTTGGAGTTTTTTTTTTTTAAGATTTATTTATTTATTTATACAAGCACTGGGTATAGTCAGAAGTGCGGGAGGGTGAGAGGATTCACCAGAGCCAGAGCAGGGAGCAGAACAGGCAGATGGACCCGGAAATACACTGCTAAGGGGAGAAGCCAGCGCTCAACCGCTGTGCCATTGGGGAGGCTCTCTTTCTTGTTTCTTGATGTGAGCCTCTATTGCTATATATTTTCCTCTTTTACTGCTTTTGCTGCATTCATACATTTAGGAAATTGATGTCCTCCTTGTTATTCAATGCACAGATTTTTTTAATTTTTACTTTGATCTCTTTATTAGTCCAGTGGTCTTCCAGTAGTGTGGGTTTCAATCTCCATGAGGTAGAAGAGTTCCTTGCCTTCTTTTTATGGTTTATTTCTAGTTTGATGCCTTCATGGTAAGAGAAGATGTTTGGTATGATTTCCGTCTTGGTGTTTCTGTTGATGTTTGTCTTGTGTCTCAGTATGTGATCGATCCTGGAGAATGATTTATGTACTCAGATTTTTTTGGGTTTAGTGTTCTGTAGATGTCTGTTAAGCCCATGAGCTCTAGATCCTTATTTAGAGCTTTAGTGTTCTTACTTATTTTTGTCTCGTTGATTATCCATTGTTGATAGTGGTGCATTGAAGTCTCCTACATATGTGTTTTCTCTGATGTCTGTTTTCAGAGATGGTAATAGTTGTCTGATATATTTTGGTGCTCCTTCATTTGATGAGTATATGTTAATGAGTGTTATTTCTTCTTTAAGTACTGTCCCCTTGATTATAATGTAGTGACCATTGGGGTCTCTTTGTACATTTTTGAGTTTGAAATCAGTTTTATCTGATATAAGTATAGCTGTTCCTGCCTTCTTTTTTGGTCCATTTGCTTGTAGGATTGTTTTCCATCCTATGACTTTGAGTCTATTTTTATCTTTTGTAGTTAAATGTGTTTCATGGAGACAAGAAAAGGTTGGGTTTTGTTTCTTAATCCAGCCTGCGACTCTGTGTCTTTTTATTGAAGAGTTTAGTCCAACTCAATATTAACATTTAGAGTTAATATTGACATGTTAGCATCTGTATTTGCTGTTTTGTTTGTGTTTCCTCTGGTTTTTATTTATTCTTTAATAACTTTTTTTCTTTTTTGCCTTGTTTTGTTGTTATTCATCCCTCTGTTGGTTCTGTCTTTAGGACTCATTGTAGTGTTTTTTGGAGTGGGGGTTTAGTCGTAATGAAATTCCAGAGTTTCTGTTTGTCTGGGAAGGTCCTTATTCTTTCTTCATAGAGGAAGGAAAGCTTTGCAGGATAGAGTATTCTTGGTTGGCATTTGTTGTCATGGAGTCTGTTGATTATGTCCCTTCACTCTCTCCTTGCCCGTAGTGTTTCTTCGGAGACGTCTGATGTCAGCCTGATTGGTTTTCCTTCGTATGTTATCTGTTTCTTCCCTCTTGTAAGCTTCACTATTTTTTTCCTTGTCTTGGATTCTTGGGAGCTTTACTATTATGTGTCTTGCTGTATTTTTCCTTTCATCATGGAGGTTTGGTGTTCTTCTTGCTTCTTATATGTCTATTTTCAGCTCTCTTCGGGTTTGGAAGTTGTCTTCAATTTTTTCCTTGAATAATTTCTCTGTTCCTAGGTCTCTCTTCTCTCCTTCTGGGATTCCTATAACTCTTATATTTCCTTTCCTCATGGAGTCAGATAGTTCCCAAAGTCTTTCTTCAGTCTTTTTCATTTGTACTTCTCTTTCCTTCTCTGTTTTGATTCTTTTTATTTATGTGTGTTCGAGAGTGCTTATTTGTTCTTCCATCACTGCTTTTCCCACGGTCTTTAGCTCTTTCATTAATCCTTTGATCTCCTGCATTTCCTTCATTTCCCTCTTTAGGGACTCAATTTCATTCTTCCGATCCTTGTTTACCTTAACGACTTCTGTCAGTTTTTTAATCACAGCAGTTTTAAATTCTCTTTCTGGAAGGCTCAGAAGTTCTTCCAAGTCACTGTTGTCACAATCTGGTGGGTGGTTTTCTTTTAGTGGTGTGTCTTTTTCCTGAGTACTCGCTTGGTTGCATGTAGTTTTTCTTCTCCCTGCTGCTTGTTTTCTAATTTGTCCTATGTGTTGGGACACTGTGTCGCTGGTACTGGCTGGCATCTTTTTGGTGTGCTTTTTCTGGGATGTTGGAAACTAGTGGTCTAATCAAGTCAAAAACTGTTATGTCTGAATTCTGATAGGGCAGTAGTACTATGAATATGTTAGTGGTTGCTGTCACAGAGAATCTCCTCCTTCTGTATCTGTTTAATTCCATGAGGGTCTTATGGTCCCACAGTCTACCTTGTGGTGGCAGGATTGCCTGCTGGGCTCCAAATCGCTGGATCCCCCTCTGGGATCAGACTGGTGGCCAGACGGGGCCAGGCTTGTGGGGGCTTTTCAGCTCACCTCTGGCTGTAGGCGGAGCCCTTTCCCAGCTCCACGCAGTCTAGGTGTGTCGTGAACACGCCAAATGTCCTAGATCTAGGATGGGGAGTCGGGAGGGCACTTCCATCAGCCTGTGGCCTGCCTGGGCACTGACTGGATTGCCTTCTGGGCTCCGGGCCAGCCAGATGGGGACTGGCTACTGGGGGCTTTTCAGCTCACTTCTGGCTGTGAGTGCAGACCTTTCCCAGCTCCAAGCAGTCTAGGTATGTTGTGAACATGCCATAGGTCCCTGGTCTAAGTTGGGGAGTTGGGAGGGCACTCTGAGCACCCTTGGTCTGCCCTGGCGCTGACTGGATCCCTCTCTGGGCTCTGGTGACCTGATTGGACTGGCTTGTGGGGGCTTTTCAGCTCACCTCTGGCTGTTGGCACAGCCTTTTCCCCGCTCCATGCAGTCTAGGTATGTTGCAGAAACACAAAAGTTCCCTGATCTCCATTTATTGCATTTTAAATTTCAATAACATAATTTTATTTAAGGAATTCTCTTTCAATGCATCTTATAATTTTTATTATATCATGTTTCATGCTTATTTTTCAAAAATATCAACATCTGTTTCCCACAGTTTATTAGTAACCATTTTATTATTTTATATTAGTAATCATTTTGCATTCTGTAGTTGATAATGACAGCATTTGATGTCTTTAAGTCATCTATATCTATTGTTATTTCTTCTAACACTTAGAGATTTGTTTACTTTTGTATATCTTTTTTAAATAATGGAATGTTGTTTGAACTTCATTTTTGGAAGCTTTAAGAGTTCTGAGTTAGGGATGCTTTCCCTCTGAGTGGGTTTGCATATTCTTCTGTCTGGATGCAGGAGCACTACCAATCTCTTAGAATTTTAATTTCTCAGATTATAATTTTACCCACCATACTGTACATACACATTTGAATTCCAGTTTTATGTTTTGATAGGGAGACTTATTAGGCCTACATATTTTTTTCTTTTACCCAGAGATGTAGGGGGGTGCAGGCAGATTTCAGTATTGGCTCTCTTTGACAGACAGATGGTCCTTTATTTTTGTGAAGTTCTCAGGCCAAGCTCCAACTCTTTGCATATACAAAGCCTCCTTTTCCGGTACAAGATAAGCATTAACTATTTGGCCCTGAGATAGGGATGACAGATAAAATACAGACCATCTGGTTATAATTAAATTTCAGATAAACAATGGATAATGTTTTTTAGTATGTTTATGTCCTATGAAATTTTTTTCTGCACAATTTGAAGTTGTTGATAAGTTAAAAAGTTGCTAATATTTAAATTTAAATAGGTGTTCTCTATTTTTATTTTTAAATCCAGTATCTGAATTTTGATTTTCTTATCTTTGCAGTTTCAATTCCTTGTTCACCTTTTTTTTTTTTTAACCTTGAGGATTTCATTAACATTTTGTCCAACATTAGGTGTTAGCTGTGGGCAGTTTGTTTGTGTGAGAATACCTGGTCTCTCCTGTTCAAAGCCCGGCCCCACTTGTTTTATGTATGTAGATTCCTTCAGTTAATAGTTTATTCAGTCTTGGATCCCATCCTGTTACTTTGAGGTGTTGCATATAACTGAGTGGAATAAGCTCTTTTGAATTCAAAGAATATTTATGCCATTTTGAGAAAATAAGTATTTATTTTAAGAAAATAACATCTTTTATGGTATGTTTCCCAATATACTGGGGATAATGGAACTGCAGAAGAGTCATATTTTTAATCCTGCTATTTTAATGTGTGTCTTCCTAACTCAACATGTTTTTATATGCTGGAAACTTTCCTACCTACTACTTTAGCTAGTTCCAACTGAGTGCAAAAGTCTTTAATCTTTGTAGAACCTGATATTATTTCACAAAGTAGATAAATATACTTTGGTTTTATTTTTTTAAATTATATTACTAATTAAGGAGGGTCTGGGTTCTACATCTCCTTTTCTTTGTTTTCCAGCCATCATCTATGAACACTCACCTATCTGGCCAAATGAAAGATAGATTGGAACTGAAACTAAAATTAGGCATGGATCAGAGACTAAAGCAGCTCCAGGGCACTTAATTTCATTATCTCTGGTCCAGTCCCCACGCAGGTGTCTCTATTTCTGAATATGTATAGATTCAATCTCTTCTCTGTACTCCACAGTCTTAATAACAGGAAGATGGTTTGATTGATTTCACTAACTTCCAAAATTCCTCTTCTGCTGTCCTTCATGCTCGCTACAGGCCACCTTTGGTCTTGTGCCCACCATTGACACAATCATTGCCCTTCACAGAGGAAAGTCTTCACTGTCATCTCTTCTCTGGGGTAGGGGTGGGAGAGAACTCTAAGCCAAAGGTCACCTTGAGTGCTAGGTGCTCTAAATACTTTAATACCATCTCCATATAGCACTATCACATTCTTTATACTTTTTTTTTTTTTCCTGCCTGTTCTGCTCTCCATTCTGTCTCTGGTGAATCCTCTCACCTCCTGTACCTCTGGCCTACACCCCAGTTTTTCTATGCAAAATAAAAAAAATAAATAAACATACAAATATGATGGAAGAAATAAAATTGTCAAGCAAGCAAGCAAGCAAGCCAGCAATGTGTCCAAAAAATACTTCTCAAATGACAGAGTATTCTCTGTAGGTTTCACTGAATGTCTACATATGCCAAAGGAATATTGAATAAGAGTAAAATTCAGCAAGTTATAGTTCATTTCTAGGTTACTATATTCCCCCCAAATTATTACCTGTTAACCGCAGCCCATCATTTCTGAGGCATCCTATATTAATTTATCCTTAAAGATTCAGAAAATATTTTTTTTTTTTAGTTTTTTCCCAACCATTTATTTTATTTTTTTATTTTTATATTCCCCATACAATTGCAACCCCCTTATTTTGACCCCAATCCCTCCCCTCCCGCCCCCTATCCCCCATAGAGTGTCTCTGGTTCATAGTTTTTTGTTGATTTTGATTTTCACTTTCTTATAGTTACTCATTTTCCTGGTCCCTTATTTAAGTTTTCTAGATTCCTGCTATGAGTGAGACCATCCGGTATTTTTCTTTTTCTTTCTGGCTTATTTCACTGAGCATGATCCCTTCCAGCGCCATCCATGTTGCTGCAAATTGCATGTGTTTATCTTTTTTGAATGCTGTGTAATATTACATCATGTATATGTACCACATCTTCTTGATCAAGTCATCTATTTTTGGGCATTTGGGTTGTTTCCAAAGTTTAGCTATTGTAAACAGTGCTGCTATAAACATAGGGGTGCAGGTGCTCTTTGGAATTGATGTTTCTGTGTCCTTTGGGTAAATACCTAGGAGTGGAATTGCTGGATAATATGGGAGCTCTATCTTTAGCTGGTCAAGAAATTTCCACACAGCTCTCCATAGTGGTTGGACCAGTTTGCACTCCCACCAACAGTGCAGGAGAGTTCCTTTTTCTCCACATCCTCACCAACATTTGTTGTGCTAGTTTTTTTAATATGTGCCATTCTCACTGGTGTAAGATGGTATCTCATGGTAGTTTTGATTTGCATTTCCCTGATTACAAGTGATGTTGAACATTTTTTCATATGCCTGTTGGCCATTTGCATTTCCTCTTGAGAGAAGTTTCTTTTTAGCTCTTCTGCCCATTTTTTGACTGGATTATTTTCTTTGTTGTTGTTGAGTCTCATCAGCTCTTTGCAGATTTTTGTGATCAGTCCTTTATCATTAGTGTTGTGTGCAAAAATGTTCTCCCAGTTAGTGGGGTTTCTCTTTGTTTTTGTTATTGTCTTTTTTTGCTGTGCAGAAGCTCTTTAATTTGGTGTAGTCCCAGCTGCTTATCTTTGCCTTCACTATCACTGTTTTGGGTGATGTGTCTGTAAAGATGTCTTTGATGTGAATATCACGTAGTGTTTCGCCTATATTTCCTTCTATGTATTTTATGGTTTCAGGTCTTATGTCTAGTTCTTTAATCTGTTTTGAGTTGATTTTTGTGTATGGTGTGAGGTAGTGATCAAGCTTCATTCTTTTGCATGTAGCGACCCATTTTCCCCAGCACCATTTATTGAACAAACTTTCTTTGCTCCAATGCATATTCTTTGCTCCTTTGTCAAAGATTAGTTGACCATAAATCTGTGGGTTTATTTCTGGATTTTCTATTCGATTCTATTGGTCTGTATGTCTGTTCTTGTTCCAATACCATGCAGTTTTGATGATTATGGCTTTGTAGTATAGTTTGAAGTCTGGGAGTGTGGTGCTTCCATTCCCTTCTTTTCTTTTCAGGAGAGCTTTGGCTATTCGGGGTTTTTGGTGATTCCATATGAATTTCATCAATAATTTTCTATTTCTTTGAAGAATGACATTGAAATTTTGATTGGAATAGCATTGAATCTGTATATTGCTTTTGGTAGGATGGCCATTTTAATAATGTTTATTCTTCCAATCCATGAGCAGGGGATGTCTTTCCATTTCTTTGTGTCTTCTTCTATTTCTTTTAACAGTGTTTTATAGTTTTTTTGTATAGGTCCTTTACCTCTTTTGTTAGATTTATTCCCAAGTATTTGATGTTTTTTGTTTTGATAATAAAAGGGATGGTTTTTTTGATTTCTTCTTCTTCAGATTTATTGTTTGTGTATAGGAAGGCCACTGACTTTTGCGTGTTGATTTTGTATCCTACCACTTTACTGAACTGATTGATGAGGTGAATTAGTTTTTCTGTGGAGTTTTTGGGGTTCTCTATATATATTATCATATCATCTGCAAATAGTGATAGTTTGACTTCTTCTTTTCCTATTTGGATTCCTTGTATGTCTTTCTCTTGTCTTATTGCTCTGGCTAGGACTTCCTGTATTATATTGAAAAGCAGTGGTGAGAGTGGACATCTTTGTCTTGTTCCAGATCTTAATGGAATTGCTTTTAGCTTTTCACCATTGAGAATGATCAACATGGCGGCGAGGAAACGCTGCGAGTAAGATCTCCCACTAAAAAAAAGTTAATAGGGAGGAAAAGCGGCAGGTCCCAGTGAGAACTGGGACATGGAAGATAAATGGATGACTCCAGCAAACTACCCGAAGAAGAAAGTTGCCATAAAAGAGGACTAAAAGGGAGGAAAGCTCAGAACCCTGCTACCCTCCTCCACCCACAAAGTTGGCACTCTCCGACCAACAGAAAGGAGGAAAAAACAAAATCTTTATACTTCTTAACCACAGGTCAGAACATCAGAGGAAGGGATGATTTGTACTTGAAAAATGAGGCCATTGAAATAGGAAAATGCTGAAAGGAAATGAAATCTTGGTGAAGTAGATAAGGGGTGCAGGGGAGGTTTTCCTTTCTGAGCTGGGAAGTGTTGGATCTACAGGAGAGGGCACTTGGAGAGAGAAATAGTAATGATTTTCCCAGGACAACTGACCCATTAGAGTCCTTGAGCAAATTGATTTCTCCACATTACCTAATTCCACTTTTAACAACTTCAGCAATATGTTTCCAGCCTAGGCTTTCTGCCATGCACTCTCTCGTCACAAACAGAGAGAACTACTCCCGGCTGAGATTTATGACTGGTTTCAATAGCTCAGCCAGATGTGGAGGCCAGGAGTGGGGAAGAATACGGGAATTAGAGACCTGTTGTCGCTGTGGAAAAAGCAGTGTGGGAGAGAGAAAATCAGCCCAGAAGAAGAGATGCTCAGTAGTAGCTGGAGGTATGAGTTGCAAGTCAGCCATATCACTCTTAACTTCACCAGAGGTGTACACCTTAGAGGCAGAAAAATACTCTTAAGCATTGCATTTGAAGAAATAGCTTTCTAAAGTAAAAATCACTTCTAGACATGTGGTGCTAATATTATTTAAAACAGATAACAAATGATGATGATTACTTCTGAAATCCTATCCAGTTAAGGAGTAGCATCCTCACCAGGAGGCATTTACCAGGGATGTATGAATTGAAAAAATGTAGCCAGTGGCTTTGTAGCAATGGCCAAGTATTAGCTGAAGCTAAAATTTAGTTTTGAATGGCTTGATTTAATCAACCCAAGAAGATGTTTTGTGGGTTTGAATCATCTGTTTTATTGTAGTTAGGTTATGCGTTATTTCTAGACCAACTTACTCTACCACAGTGTGGTTTATTCAGGAGTTGACCTGATAGGTGTGTGTTCATGAAGCCTAATGGGAAATGAAGAGGGGCTGGCTTGAGACTAAAAGTATTTTATTTATTTAATTTATTTTTTGAAGATTGATTTATTTATGCATACAAGAGCTGGGGTATAGGCCAGAGATACAGGGAGTGAGAGGATTCACCAGAGAGAGAGTAGGGAAAAGAACAAGCAGACTGACTAAAATACATTGCTGTGGGGAGCAGCAGGCAGGACAGGAGAGGTCTGCTGCACCATGTGGGTTGCCCCCTGGCCCCTGGGGATCAAATTGGTGCTGCAGAGGCTGTGGATTGCTTCATAGTGCGGTGCTTAACCCCTTGCGCCACCAGGGAGGCCCTGAAAGTATTTTAGAAGGTAATATTTGTTTTTGTGCTTGTGTTGTTTTTCTGTTACAGTGTCCATCCCAGAGGGCTGGTACATTCAATGTCTGTGATGGCACCCAGGACATAGTAGTAGGCTGGTAAATTTTTATTGAATGTCATCGAATAAAGCCCATTTGAGTCAAGTATTTAGGGCACAGAAGTGTTGATATTGCTTGCAGGAAAATAAAAAAATGCAAAAGAAAATTGTGATTTCGGAATAATTATTTTTACCTTTTTAAAATTATTTGGAATGACCCTCCCTCTCCTCCCCATAACAAATATTCTCTTTATTCACCTACTTTAATTTTGGCAACGTAATGGGGCAACGTAACCGGAAATTATTGAGGACCCCCCCGTTGTGGCCAGGGTTGTACTGGTGATACTCTCTCATTTTAGTCCATGTAATGGTTAATATGCTTTGTGGGAAAGCAGTCATAGTGAAAGCAAAGATCAACAGCTGGGACTACATCAAATTAAAGAACTTCTGCACAGCAAAAGAGACAATAACAAAAACAAAGAGAAACCCCACTGACTGGGAGAACATTTTTGCACACAACACTAATGATAAAGGACTGATCACAAAATCTACAAAGAGCTGATGAGACTCAACAAAAACAAAGAAAATAATTCAGTCAAAAAATGGGCAGAAGAGCTAAAAAGAAACTTCTCTGAAGAGGAAATACAAATGGCCAACAGGCATATGAAAAAATGTTCAACATCACTTGTAATCAGGGAAATGCAAATCAAAACTACCATGAGATACCATCTTACACCAGTGAGAATGGCACATATTAAAAAACTAGCAACAACAAATGTTGGTGAGGATGTGGAGAAAAAGGAACTCTCCTGCACTGCTGGTGGGAGTGCAAACTGGTCCAACCACTGTGGAGAGCTGTGTGGAGATTTCTTGACCAGCTAAAGATAGAGCTTCCATATGATCCAGCAATTCCACTCCTAGGTATTTACCCAAATGACACAGAAACAGTAATTCCAAAGGGCACCTGCACCCCTATGTTTATAGCAGCACTATTTACAATAGCTAAACTTTGGAAACAACCCAAATGCCCAAAAATAGATGACTGGATCAAGAAGATGTGGTACATATACACAATGGAATATTACTCAGCAATCAAAAAAGATAAACACATGCAATTTGCAGCAACATGGATGGAGCTAGAAGGGATCATGCTCAGCGAAATAAGTCAGAAAGAAAGAAAAATACCGGATGGTCTCACTCATAGCAGGAATTTGGAAAACCTAAATAAGAGACCAGGAAAAAGACTAATCAATGCAAAGTAAAAATCAAACTCACAAGCAACTATAAACCAGAGACACACTATGGGGGTGGAATTAGGGAGGGAGGGAGAGGAAGAACTAGAGTCAAAATAAGGGGGGGGGGTGCAATTGTATGGGGAATATAACCAAAATGAAAATGCATACATTGTACAAAGATGAAAAATGATGTAAGAATTATATAAAATAAAATATTAAAAAAATACATGCTTTGTGGGAAAAACCAAAAAAAAAAAAAAAAAAAACCAAAAACCAAACACAAAAATGGGGACTTAGTAACTCTTCCAACAACTCAGAACCAGTCAGTGGATAAGTAGGAATTGTCAAGGTTTAAAGGCATGTCACTATCAAAACCAGCTTGTTGAATATTAACAGTTCTGGTAGGTTAGACCCCCTAACTTAGAGATGTGAAAACCTAAATGCGCATTATGAGGACAGAGGATACTTAGACGTCAAATATCTAGGAGGTTAGAAAACAGTCAAGGTCTGGCAAATTGGAACAGGACTTCAGTTAACTGTGAAGTGTAACAAAACAGTATCAGTCAATCAATCAAAAAAAAAAAAGGTATGATGATCCCAACATTTTCCACAGATCTGGACAGTTGTCCTTCTGATTTGCATTGTACTCTGCTGCCACCTGCAGGTCATCAATGGGAAGTCAGAGGTAGCTTTTGTGGGTCTTTGTCCTGCAGAGCCCTGTACAGTGGCCACAGCGTTGCCTGCAGTTGCTCTCAAGGACCTTTTTCTGAGATCCTTAGCTTGTCTTTTTTTTCCCCAGGTGAATCTGAAGGGTTCTGAGTGAAGAAATATCTGCCCTCAAACCTGGAGTTCCAGCCTTCAAAAAAGATGTGGATATAGGCCTCTTCCCTGGGTTCTGGGAATCTTTGGAAGCAGGAACTGGCAGAGTCTGGAGATCAGGCAGTGCCTGACAGTGCTTAATGGCCATTTTCCAAATGGGAGTTCTTCTTTCTCTCATGAAAAGCTTGTCCCCTGCAGCCCTCCCATGTGGAGCACATTTAGAACCTGAAATAGTTCTAAGGATTTGGAGCCTGATGGATTCAAGCTACAATTTGTGCAAAATTAAGAGACTACCCATTATTTTCCCACCCTAAATTGGGGGGGGGGCAGACATTAAGCTATAACATATATACATATGTGAACACTTATGCAAAGAATAGAAAATTCCCAATCTAAGACCAAACATCAATAGTACTTTTCTGAGGGTGATGAAATTATTGTTTCCTCTTGACCACATTTTCTGGTTTTCTCCTACAGTGAATTTTTATTACTAATGTAGTATTACTAATGTAAGTTTCTTAATGAGAGACTCAGGGTATCTGTGCCTGGAAGTTTTGGCTGTGGATAGGATGGATGAAGGTCTCCTAGGCAGATGAGAACGCAGAAAGGGGCAGCTCTTTTTCATTACTGTAGCTCCCTTATATCAGCAGCTTGAAGACTGTGGTCAGAGTTAACTGGCTTCTCTGATGCCACTGCCAGCTTGGTTGGGTTAGGGCTCTGCTGGAGTCAGGAACCCTGTACTTCTGTCATGTCCCCACCTGCTCTCATCTCTGTCACTACTTCTGTCCCAGCCCCTCCTTGCACACAGTAGGTAGCATGCCCTCATTCCATCCTCTCTTTCCATTGATCAATTCGGTGGTATTGTAGACATCATCCCTTCAGTATTTAATCAAGGGAGAAAGAGAGGAAACCAGACTTTTTTTTTCTTTTTTTCCACTGGAGAGTTTGAGAATATCAGAGTCTACAACTTACTCACCTACACAGTTAATTTGAACTGAGAGGAGCTGAGGTCTAGGCTCTCTTTCTGTTAGCAAATGAAACACCATATAACTAAAATCAAGTTCAACTTCTTATCTCTCTCAATAAACTCTCTCCTCTTTCAGAAAACAGAGCAATCATCCTTTCAGAATCTTTAAGAATAACAGTTTTGACTCTTTTTCCTCATTTAAGCAAGTGTCCAGTCCTGAAGATTCTGTCCCCAGGGTATCTCTACCTTCCATCCTTCCCACTGTAGTTTCCCTGCTTCATGCCATTGCCCCTGCTCATTTCTTGGCTTTGAATTAAGAGATTTCATGCTCCCACTCTGTCCTCATCTAGGCAGTCTGACTTAGAGATGCTTTTTTCAGCCATCTGAGAGCCAGTTTTGACTGTCCTGCTAAAAAACATTGAAAAGTTATCTACTATTGGCCAGTGAAATCTGGATTCCATAAACTCAATGTCTAAGTCCCTCCACAATCCAACCCCAGGCTTACTGCCTTCTATTCCCCTCCTTGTAACCTAGTCAGCAGCCAGACTGATTCATATTCCAAGCACTATAATTGACACTGGGCTATAGAGACAGTGAGATACAGTTCTTGCCCTCTGTAGCTCCAAGCCTTGTTGGAGAAACAGTGAATAGTGGAGTCAAGACTCTAGAGGGATGCCCAAGGCTCTCTAGAAGTTTAGACCAGAGAGTATCAGGAAGGCTTCCTTAGGCAAAGGGCAGATAAGAATGGGAATTAGCTAGCTGACTTAGGGTGGAGATTGGGGCTGGGGAATTTTATGCAGAGGCAACAGCCATGCAAATGCGTGGAATTGCAAGAATATGGACAACATGCGATATAAATAGTTCAGAATGACTGCAGCTTAGGTTGCACGAGAGAGAAAGCAGTTGAAGATGATGCTGGGGATGTTGAGATAGCACTAACGTTACTATCTTCCTAAGGGCTCTGTATTTTGCATAAAACTTTTCATGGACTATCCTATTTACTTTTCACAAAACACTGTGATATTGATATAGTTTGTTCTGCTACAATATGTGTTTCTGTAATGCCAGGTAATTTATGCATGATTGAAAAATAGGAGAATAATTTCAGCATAATGAAGTTGAGTGATTCAAGCACATTTTTTTTTTTTTTCCCTAGGCTAGGGTAATGGAAGAGCAGAAGTAAAATGAGAACTTTCAGGAGGAAATGAGAAAGCCCTCAGCTCAACTGTGACTTAGGCAGGGGCCCTTCCTGCTTTATTTTAAGAAAATTAAAAATGGAAGCCTTGGGGCTCCCTTTCTAGAAAGTCCAGCTTTGCATGGGCTCCCGTCAGGTACACATCCCTCTCTGTGTTCATCACTGCAGCCCCCTGGCTCGGAGCTCTGCTTCTATCTGCCTTTTCTCAGCTCCTGTATGGTAATATCTTCACTCTATAATTTTATGCTTTGAAAATATCCCCTGAAGTAGCCATCAGCATTCTGAATAGCCTGCCTGCATCATTCAAGTTATCTCCTGAAATTCCAATTATTTTTTTGTTAGTGCTCTGGTTGCAAAGCATCATAGGTTTGGGGAGATCTGTCCAATTTTATTTTTCCCTTCAATACTTTTATTTTTAGTGTGTGATTTTGTAGAACAGGAAATTTTTCAGGATCAGTATAAGTAGTGCAACAAGAGACAAGTATGTTCAGATTCTCATGTTATGGAAAAGGAATTAGGAGCTTAGATGCTTGTAACTCACTTGTGTTTGCACAGATGGTAAATGATAAAGCTGGATTCACAGCTCAAGCTACATTGTTTTGTGGTTGCAGATTATGCAGTATTTTACGTCCCATGTGGGCTGGTTGATGAAAATCTGTTATCTCTCAGCAACAAGACACCCTTTTATACTGATATATGGTGGTGGGACCCATACTTTGCAAATTTCATTTCCCAAAACCCTTTGCCAGCTGCTGTCCTGTTGGCTTTTGCCAATGGGAAGCACTAGAAACAGACCCGAGCGAGAGGAGGAGAAAGTTGACTCCCTTTCTGTTATCCTGTTCTTTCCCATGCTTCATAAAAGTCACAATAGTTGGCTCCAGTCTTTCCATGGCCTTTCCATGCAGCAGGGAGGCAGCCCTTTTCACTATCAATAGCCATTCTATGCTCCTTTCCAGATTGGCTTCAAAATTCCTTGATAATCCAATCTCTTCTTCCCTTGTGAATTGAGTACCAATTTTCCAGACCTCCTTCTGAGGAGGTCTGAATGTCAAGTCCCCACAACTTTTCCTCCAAGCTCTGCAGCTCTGGAAACACCATCTTTCAACATTAGAGTTCCCATTCCTAGGAAAAGGGTTTGCTTTCTGCAGTTTATAATCTCAGGATTATTGCTCTGTTCCTCCTTGCTCTTTCAACCTTCTAACATTTGCATAACCAGTTCCTGGCATTAAATGTCCTATCTTTAGAAAAGTTAATGTGTTCTCTTTCCTTGAACAGGCACTGATTGTCACTTCATGCTCATAAATAGTTCTCTGGAAAAGGTGAGTCTTTGGAGGTATTTAAACAGAAACCCACCTTATGCCTTGCTGCATGTCTTACTTTGTTTCTTTGGCAGCATTTTACTCTATTTTTTTTAAATATATATTTTATTTTTATATTCCCCATACAATTGCAACCCCCTTATTTTGACCCCAATCCCTTCTATCTGCTCCCCCACCCCCATAGACTGTCTGGTTCATAGTTGTTTGTTGATTTTGATTTTCACTTTCTTATAGTTATTCATTTTCCTGGTCCCTTATTTAAGTATTCTAGATTCCTGCTATGAGTGAAACCATCCAGTATTTTTCTTTTTCTTTTTGGCTTATTTCACTGAGCATGATCCCTTCCAGCACCATCCATGTTGCTGCAAATTGCATGTGTTTATCTTTTTTGAATGCTGAGTAATATTCCATTGTGTATATGTACCACATCTTCTTGATCCAGTCATCTATTTTTGGGCATTTGGGTTGTTTCCAAAGCTTAGCTATTGTAAACAGTGCTGCTATAAACATAGGGGTGCAGGTGCTCTTTGGAATTGATGTTTCTGTGTCCTTTGGGTAAATACCTAGTAGTGGAATTGCTGGATCATATGGAAGCTCTATGTTTAGCAGGTCAAGAAATCTCCACACAGTTCTCCATAGTGGTTGGACCAGTTTGCACTCCCACAAACAGTGCAGGAGAGTTCCTTTTTCTCCACAACCTCCTCAACATTCGTTGTTGCTAGTTTTTTTAATATGTGCCATTCTCACTGGTGTAAGATGGTATCTCATGGTAGTTTTGATTTGCATTTCCCTGATGACAAGTGATGTTGAACATTTTTTCATATGCCTGTTGGCCATTTGCATTTCCTCTTCAGAGAATTTTCTTTTTAGTTCTTCTGCCCATTTTTTGACTGGATTATTTTCTTTGTTTTTGTTGAGTCTCATCAGCTCTTTGTAGATTTTTGTGATCAGTCCTTTATCATTAGTGTTGTGTGCAAAAATGTTCTCCCAGTCGGTGGGGTTTCTCTTTGTTTTTGTTAGTATCTCTTTTGCTGTGCATAAGTTCTTTAATTTGATGTAGTCTCAGCTGTTTATCTTTGCCTTCACTATCACTGTTTTGGGTGATGTGTCTGTAAAGATATCTTTGATGTGCATATCATGTAGAGTTTTGCCTATATTTCCTTCTATGTATTTTATGGTTTCAGGTCTTATGTCTAGTTCTTTAATCCATTTTGAGTTGGTTTTTGTGTATGGTGTGAGGTAGTAGTCAAGCTTCATTCTTTTGCGTGTAGCGACCCAGTTTTCCTAGCACCTTTTATTGAACAAACTTTCTTCACTTCAATGCATATTCTTTGCTCCTTTGTCAAAGATTAGTTGACCATAAATCTGTGGGTTTATTTCTGGATTTTCTATTCGATTCCATTGGTCTGTGTGTCTGTTCTTGTTCCAATACCAGGCAGTTTTGATGATTATGGCTTTGTAGTATAGTTTGAAGTCTGGGAGTGTGATGCTTCCATTCCCTTCTCTTTTTTTTTTTCAGGAGAGCTTTGGCTATTCGGGGTTTTTGGTGGTTCTATATGAATTTCATCAATAATTTTCTATTTCTTTGAAGAATGTCATTGAAATTTTTATTGAAATAGCATTGAATCGGTATATTGCTTTTGGTAGGATGGCCATTTTAATAATGTTTATTCTCCCAATCCATGAGCAGGGGATGTCTTTCCATTTCTTTGTGTCTTCTTCTATTTCTTTTAACAGTGTTTTATAGTTTTCTTTGTATAGGTCCTTTACCTCTTTTGTTAGATTTATTCCCAAGTATTTGATTTTTTTTTGTTTTGATAATAAAAGGGATGGTTTTTTTGATTTCTTCTTCTTCAAATTTATTGTTTGTGTATAGGAAGGCCACTGACTTTTGCATGTTGATTTTGTATCCTACCACTTTACTGAACTGATTGATGAGGTGAATTAGTTTTTCTGTGGAGTTTTTGGGATTCTCTATGTATATTATATCATCTGCAAATAGTGACAGTTTGACTTCTTCTTTTCCTATTTGGATTCCTTGGATGTCTTTCTCTTGTCTTATTGCTCTGGCTAGGACTTCCAGTATTATATTGAAAAGCAGTGGTGAAAGTGGACATCCTTGTCTTGTTCCAGATCTTAATGGAATTGCTTTCAGCTTTTCACCATGGAGAATGATAGTGGCTGTTGTCTTGTCATATATGGCCTTTATGATGTTGAGGTACGTTCCTTGTATCCCAAGAATTTCAAGGGCTTTTATCATGAATGGGTGTTGCACTTTGTCGAAAGCTTTCTCAGCATCTATTGATATTATCATATGGTTTTTATATTTCTTTTTGTTGATGTGTTGGATAACGTTGATTGATTTTCGGATGTTAAACCATCCTTGTGTCCCTGGAATGAATCCTACCTGGTCGTGGTGAATTATCTTATGGATACAGTGTTGGATTCTGATAGCTAAAATTTTATTGAGGATCATTGCATCAGTGTTCATTAGGGAGATTGGCCTGTAGTTTTCTTTTTTTGTGTTGTCCTTGTTTGGTTTTGGTATTAGTGTAATGTTGGCTTCATAGAACGTGTTTGGTATTATCCTTTCCTTCTCAATTTTTTGGAAGAGTTTGTGAAGGATAGGCACTAATTCGTTTCTAATGTTTGGTTATTCATTTGTAAATCCATCAGGTCCTGGGCTTTTGTTTTTGGGGAGGTTTTTGATTACCATTTCAATTTCGCTGCTTGTAATTGGTCTGTTTAGGTGTTCTATTTCTTCTTTATCTAGCTTTGGGTGATTGTTGAGTTGTAGGAATTTGTGCATCTCTTCTAGATTGTTGAACTTGTTTGCATTTAACTGTTCATAGTAGTTTCTGATTGTTCTTTTGATTTCTGCTGTGTCCGTTGTGATTTCTCATCTTTCACTTATGATCCTGTTTATTTGTGCTTTCTCCCTTTTTCCTTTGTGAGCCTGGCCAGGGGTTTGTCTATTTTATTGATTTTTTCAAAGAACCAGCTCTTGGTTTCATTGATCTTTTGGACTGTTTTTTTAGTTTCGATTTCATTTATTTCTGCTTTGGTTTTTATAATTTCTTTTCTCCTACTGGTTTTGTGTTTTTTTTTTTTTGTTGTTCTTTTTCTAGATCTTTGAGCTTCGAGATTAGGTTGTTTCTTTGAGTTCTTTATTGTTTCTTGATGTGAGCCTCTATTGCTATATATTTTCCTCTTATTACTGCTTTTGCTGCATCCCATACATTTAGGAAATTGGTGTCCTCCTTGTCATTCAATTCAAAGAATTTTTTAATTTCTTCTTTGATCTCCTCGTTAGTCCAGTGGTCTTCCAGTAGTGTGGGTTTCAATCTCCATGAGGTAGGAGAGTACCTTGCCTTGTTTTTATGGTTTATTTCTAGTTTGATGCCTTCATGGTCAGAAAAGATGGTTGGTATGATTTCAATCTTGGTGTATCTGTTGATGTTTGTCTTGTGTCGCAGTATGTGATCGATCCTGGAGAATGATTCATGTGTGCTTGAGAAAAATGTGTACTCAGATTTTTTTTTGGGTTTTGTGTTCTATAGATGTCTATTAAGCCCAAGCGCTCTAGATCCTTATTTAGAGCTTTAGTATCTTTACTTATTTTTTGTCTCGTTGATCTGTCCATTGTTGATAGTAGTGTGTTGAAGTCTCCCACTACATATGTGTTTTCTCTGATGTCTGTTTTCAAAGATGACAATAGTTGTCTGATATATTTTCGTGCTCCTTAGTTTGGTGAATATATGTTAATGAGTGTTATTTCTTCTTGAAGTATTGTCCCCTTGATCATAATGTAGTGACCATTGGGGTCTCTTTTTATCTTTTTGAGTTTGAAATCTGTTTTATCTGATGTAAGTATAGGTGTTCCTGCTTTCTTTTTTGGTCCATTTGCTTGTAGGATTGTTTTCCATCCTTTAACTTCAAGTCTATTTTTATCTGTTGTAGCTAAATGTGTTTCCTGGAGACAGCAAAAAGTTGGGTTTTGTTTCTTAATCCAGCCTGCGATTCTGTGTCTTTTTATTGAAGAGTTTAGCCCATTTGCATTTAGAGTTAATATTGATATGTTAGCATCTGTATTTGTCATTGTGTTTGTCTTTCCTTTGATTTTATTTATTTATTCTTTTTATTTTTATTTTTTTTGGCCTTCTTTCATTATTATTCGTCCCCCTGAGGTTCTGGCTTTAGGACTCCTTGTAGTTTTTTTTGGAGTGGGGGTTTAGTTGTAATGAAATTCCAGAGTTTCTGTTTGTCTGGGAAGGTCCTTATTCTTTCTTCATAGAGGATGGAGAGCTTTGCGGGATAGAGTATTCTTGGTTGGCATTTGTTTTTTTGGAGTCTGTTGACTATGTCCCTGCACTCTCTCCTTGCCCATCATGTTTCTTCGGAGAAGCCTGATATCAGTCTGATTGGTTTTCCTTTGAATGTTATCTGTTTCTTCCCTCTTGTCAGCTTCATTATTTTTCCCTTGTCTTGGATTCTTGGGAGCTTTACTATTGTGTGTCTTGCTGTATTTTTCCTTTCGTCGTGGAAGTTTGGTGTTCTTCTTGCTTCTTTATATCAATGTTCAGCTCCTTCTTCACGCTTGGGAAGTTCTCTTCAATTATTTCCTTGAATATTTTCTCTGTTCCTACATCTCTCTCCTCTCCTTCTGGGATTCCTATAACTCTTATATTTCCTTTCCTCATGGAGTCAGATGGTTCCCGAAGTCTTTCTTCAGTCTTTTTCCTTCGTACTTCTCTCTCCTTTTCTGTTTTGGTTCTTTTTATTTCTGTGTCTTCAAGAGTAGTATTCGTTCTTCCATTTCATCTATTCTGCTTTCATTGCTTTCCCAGAGTTCTTTAGCACCTCCATTAATTTTTTGATCTCCTGCATTTCTTTTACGTCCTTCTTTAGGGACTCAATTGCATTCTTCTGACCATTGATTATTTTCCCCTTATCATTGTTTTCCTTTATGACTTCTGTCAGTTTTTTAATCATGGCAATTTTAAACTCTCTCTGGAAGGCTCAGAAGTTCTTCCAAGTTACTGTCATTCGAATCAGGTGGGTGGTTTTATTTCTGTGGTGTGCTTTATTCCTGAGGCGTTGCTGGGTTGCATGTGGTTTTGTACTCCCTACTGCTGTTTTTTACTTTTCCATATTCCTGGGACACTGTGTTGCTGGTACTCGCCGGCATCTTGGGCGAACTTCCCAGCTCACCTCTGGCTCCTCCAGGAGCCTTGTGCTGGTTTCAAGCAGTCTTTATTGAAGAAAGGTCCCTGTTCTAAAATGCTGATGTGGGGACGCACTCCCCTGCACCCCCATTCTGCCCCAGGGATCCATTTTACTCTATTGACAACTTTTTTTTTCCTTTAAACCTGATATGATGTTGACTTCTGTAATGTTATATTCTTGTGGATCACCATTCTCTCTGGCCACTCTTTCTCAGTCTCTTTAAAGGCTCTTTTTCTTTTATCCTCATATTTCGTAGAACCCTGATAGAGACAGTTTTATTTGTTCAATCTACACACCTCTTTTCCTGGAGCCCCATGTCCATTCCCATAGCTTCTGTTACTCTCTGCCTTCTGCTGGTGCATAGAGGTTCATGTCTTCAGTCCAAGCATTCTTCTCAGTTGTAGACCTATTTCTCCAACTGCCCTCTGGGCATTTCTATTTGAATGTCCCTGTAGCTAGCATTAAATACCCTATATTGTCACAGAGAGGCAGAAAACCTTCTCTGTAGCTAGGAAGCTTTCCTGATTGTCATTAAACACAAGCATCTCAAGCTAAGTTCATCATCAACTGTTTCTCCCACTACCCCTTCTCTCCTCTGTGTTCCTAGTATTGTGGCTTTCTCCAGAGGTCTACCAGTTATAGACCTGCGTATCCTACTTCTCCTTTTACCATAGACAAATAAATCCAACAGATTATATTTCTTAGTTCAATTTTTTTGTTCTGTCATCTCTGTCACCAGTCTGTCCTGCCAAAATTTCTAACAATTTCTTATTGTTATTCAAGTTTCCAATTGTGTTATTTTAAAGTTCAGTTTCCATACAGGACAGTAATTACCCCTGTCCCCCCTTGACCCCCCATAATAATCGAAAAAGAATCTTCTAATAAAATTCCTTTAGTTCCAATTCACCTTCTAGAATTAAAGTACAAACTACCAACATAGATTATCATACCCCTTATGATCCTGTAGTGGGATGTGTTCAGGTAAGGACTCTATTTTTTTTTTAAGCCAGGAAAGTTGCCATTTAAAGACTTTCAGTTTTAATATGTCTAGGGATATTAAGAGACCCAAGAAACATATTAGTAAAATTCAATATGTGGACCTTTCATTATAAAATTTCTTTTTAGAGTATGAGGATAAAATCAACTATAAGTTGGTAATTATATGATGTTAAGGATCTTTAACACATTTTATTTGGTTTGGTAATGGTATTGTGAATACATTAAAGTAAAAGGTCTTATCTGTCAGCCATATGTGGTGAGGTGTTGATAGTGAAATATCATAGTATTGGGATCTACTTTAAGAGGGTCCATCAAAAGGAAAAAAATTGTGTGTGTGTGTTTGTGTGTCTGTGGGATTAGGTAATGATGAAATAATAGCAATGGCAAAGTGTTTACATTAGTTGAAAGTGATTGTTAGGTACCTCATGATGCAGAAGCCTGAGCTTTCTCTCAGCAGATTCACCCCTACATGTCAGCAGGCAATCCTGCAGAAAAATATCAGGGAGGCTAAACTCAGTCCAACCACCACTTTCTAATTAATAGCCTTATTCATTGTCTATTCTGGCTTGGAACAAGGATTAAAGTTGAAATCTCTAAGACTAAACACTTGACAAGATTTGTACTTGAAAAACCTGTGGGCTTGGGTGAAAGGCAAGTCATTTATTATCTTCATAATAGGTATTGAAAGCTTAGGAGTCATTAAAATTCACTACAAAGATAGGAGAGTGTGACTGAAGATGAAGACTCGTCCCTGAGAGGAAGCTCGGGCTTCTGCATCATGAGCCTTTAACCTTATCCCATTCAGAACCTCAGCAACAACTACAGCCATCCTGTCTTGGAAGGCAGTTCCTTACCTCTAAAGCACTTCTAACCACTTCCTACAACCTGCTTAATTCTACTTGGGTATATAAAATCCTGACTTTAACCCAAGAAGGATGAACATTTTTTGAAATTCATCTGCCTGGAAGGGGTAACTTTGTTCAATTCAGAAAAAGATAACAAATATTGTATGATAGCCCTAAAGCTAAAGGCTTGCCTGTTTGCCAAGAACTTATAAAAATGTTTGAAGTTTAAACAATGCAAAATTATGGCCTCAAACACACAAAGAAAACTCAAAACTGAAATGAATAACTTTAATTAAATGTCTTTCAAAGAAAACAGCTTATCACTTACTGAAGCATGATATATACACATTAAAATGTAAATGGTATGTGGCTGCACCTTAATATGCTTAGCATTGAAGGGTGGACTATTTAAAAGTAAGAGAGCTCAGGGATGCTCAGCGAAATAAGCCAAAAAGAAAAAGAAAAATACCGGATGGTCTCACTCATAGCAGGAATCTAGAAAACTTAAATAAGGGATCAGGAAAATGAATAACTATAAGAAAGTGAAAATCAAAATCAACAAAAAACTATGAACCAGAGACACTTTTTGGGGGGTGGGGGCCGGGAGGGGAGGGATTGGGGTCAGAATGGGGCATGTGCAGTTGTATGGGGGTATATAAAAATAAAATTTATTATTTAAAAAAAAAAGATTAGAAAATGGTCCTGTAGTACCCACAGCATTAGAAGGTCTCACTTTTCTGGAACCAGTGTAAACCACATCGAGAATCCCTCAGGCTTAAAGTGGGCATTGCTCTCCATTCTGGGGTTTTGTCATCTGTTATTCAATTTTGCCCTGGTTTCATGTCTTTCCCTTTCAGGGTTTCCATTTCCTTCTCAAAGAAGTAGACTAGGTTCAGAAGGAAGTCTAGATCCTGGGAACAGGAAGAAGAATCATTTCAGGTCAGAGTTCAACTCACTGTCCAGTCAGTGGAGGCAACTTGGAGCGCAAGGCTTTTCACCCTCTCAGAAGCAGTCATGAAGCCAATCTCCTCATACCTCCTAATCTCCACCCCACCTCCACCCCACCAGAGACTCAAAGAAGCCCAGTTAGCTCCGAGTTTCTAATGTAAACAAACTGTCTAAGTTGAATTTCTGCATTGGGACTCTAGTCAGAAGCTTTTATACCCGGACCTGCAACTAGGTCCCAAAGTGATTTAGTCTGGTTTCATTAGTCATCCAAAAGAGCAGCTAATTTGTGGGTCATGGAGAAAAGAAAGAGTAAAGTAGCAATGTGAAAACAGCTTGTTCCTTTTTAATGCCTCATTTAACAAATAAATTGTAACCAAACACCTACTCTGTACCAGGATCCTTCTTGCTTATATCTCCTGGCCTTTCCCAAAGCATCAAATCTCTCCTTTTGTTTTTATTTATTTATTTATTTATTTATTTATTTATTTATTTATTTATTTATTTATTTAATAAAGAATCATTTATTTATTTATACAAGCACTGGGTACAGTCAGAAGCGCAGGAGGGTGAGAGAATTCACTGGAGCCAGAGCATGGAACAGAACAGGCAGACTGACGAAATACACTGCCGAGGGGAGGAGTGGGTGAGGCAGGAGAGGTCTGTCGTGCTGTGTGGGACTCAACCGCTGAGCCACCAGGGGAGGCCCCTCTCCTTTTGTTTTTAAGCCAAGTATTTGCTTTAATACATCAATTCCTATTGTCTACTTATTCCAAGAACAATGGGAAAAAATGAAGCTTCCTGAAATATCTGGAAGATATTTCAGAAATATCTGAATAGACCTTGTGTGGAATTCACATTTGGGGAGTCTCCATTTCTTGGAGATTATGGGAGCAAGATGGGCCTTAATGGGCTTTAGACTCTTGCAGAGTATTTGTGCAACTCCTGTGATGCCAGTTATTAGCAGTGGGATCACTTACATTCCTTAATTTTTTCAGTTTTAATTTCATCTTTGAAAGTTTGGTGACAATGATAATATTAACTACCAAGAACTACCTGTTATATGTGTATGAATTGGTGGCCCAGTGTAAATTCTTAGCAATTAACCTGTCCCTCAACCTCCAGTATGATCTTCACTGACTATTCACATTATGCTGCAAAAGTACTCTTAGCTGAAAAAAACCAGACTGATTTTAGTACCAAGATCTATCCTATAGCAAATATGTAAATTCACTTTCATATGTACTCCAACAGGAATGAAAAGTGAACAGGAATAAGGAAGATGGTATTATAGTCACTAATGAGGACGGATTGGGGTGATACATATTAATTTACCAGGTACTTGCTTTTTATGAAACAAATATATGACCAGGAATGCTACAAAACTGAGTGTTATGTCCCTTGACTTCTGGTGTTTGTCCTGTGGTTTCTTCTTGACTTGGGATTAGTTGTTGCATCCTCAATGATGTATGCACTTGGCCTTGTGGGTGAATTTTTTTTACTCTTAGAAAGATGCATATCCTCTAGTGAGTAACTACATCATCATGATCAAAAAGCACATCAGGAAGTTCCCTATTTATAACCTTTTCTTAAGGGTGTTTTGATCATACACATGCATCAAAAATCTTGAGGATGTTACTTATATATGTGGAAGGAGCTATTCATGTAACTTAGGCTATGTTGCAAATGTCTTCTCTGCTAACTTACATATCTGGATCAGGATGTGTGTAGTATAGCATAACTTCTGTGAAGGGTGACTAGTGTGTGGTGAATTCATATCATCCAGTTAGAAAGAACTCTCTAAGTACCCACCTTATAACCATCTATTATTTAAATAAGCTTTGTCTTTGAAAATAAAACAACTGACAAAGCTTGGACACTTCAATTGCTTGATGAACCAGAAAAATAGCTTCCATTTACTAAATATGTTCTAACTGCAATTTTATCATTTATTTGATATTCATTATGTCATTTGATTCTCAAGACAACTCCATCAAGTAGGCACCATTTATGTCCATTTATAAAAGTGGCTCAGAGTCTCTGACTTGCCCAAGGTGACTCAGCTGATAAGAAGCATGGTCAGAATCCAAACCAGTCCATCTGACTTCAAAGAGCACACTTTTGAATACTGTTAACTGGACCCTTGCATTGTTTTCCAATCAGAGCACTTTTGCTATTCAGCACTTGTTCTGTCATCGCAGGCAATTAAGAAATATTTGTTTAATGAATTAATGCAGTAGTAAAAAAATAATGATCTGGGTTATGAATAACCAAAACAATAGAGCAATCTCTTCTTCAATACCTCTCGGCTCTATTTCCTTTTTTCCCCAACTCTACTTTCAGCACTAGCCTAAGCCATCAATCATTTTATTTATTTATTTATTTATTTTTATACAAGAGCTGGGGGTACAGGCCAGCGTGGGAGGGTGAGAGGATTCACCAGACACAGAGCAGGGAGCAGAACAGGCAGATGACTGAAATACACCGCTAAGGGGAGCAGTGGACAAGACAGGAGAGGTCTGCCATGCCATGTGCGAATCTCCCTGGCCAACCAGGAATCGAACCCGCGTTGCAGAGGCTGCAGACAGTTTCACAGTGCTGCACTCAACCTGCTGCGCCATTGGAGAGGCCCACCAATCATTTCATCTGTGCTTCTTCAACCACTTGCTGCCTCCACTTTATTCTTACAGCAGCAACCAGAGAGCACCGAAATGCAAAATCTTTCCCTGTCACACTAATAAAAAAATCTTCAATGGTTTTGCATTGCTTCTAGAATTGATACCCAAATCCTTACCACTGGATAGAAAGCCCTGCCAGCCTCATCTCTTAGTATGTCCCTCTGCCGTCAGACACTTGGATGCCTTCTTGTTCTCACGGTGCTGCTTCCCACCAAAGAATTCACCCACAGTTTCCTCTGTTGGAATTGCCCTTTCTTTTCCCCTTCATGCCCTGGAATTCTCTCCCACCTTTTAGATCCTAGGTAAACTATACTTATTCAGGAAAGAGCACCCAGATCCCTCAGTGTATATTAAATCCTTCCAAAATTACCCCCCCACCCTTTATGAAACCTTGAACTTCTCATTTTTAGCACTGATCACTAATACAAGATTATACTCATTTATTTTCTGCCCCCTCATTTAAATGTAAATTCCACAGGGTAGGAACTATATTCATATTTTACTCAGTTTTTTTTTTTTAAGAACATCAGTGTCTCTCCCATAGTAATCACTCAATAGCTATTTGATTTAAATATTGGTGTGAATGTGTGAAAATAATGAAGGTATTGTGAGGTTGGGTTTTCTTATGTTCTCATTCTCTATCCTTACGGTTATTATCTACATTTTTGGAGTAAGTGTTTTGCTCAGTGCACTGTGCTGCTTAGGAAGGGTTTTTATACTTTTAACACTTGCATTGCCCGGGGCCCACCTCTAGGGAAGCACATGGAGGTGGGATTTCAGCAAGCAAAGCACATATGTGTTGGGAAGTGGCAGTCTTGGAATAGCAGGGTCACAATGTCTGGGTCACTGACCACCTGCAGACTGCCTTTGTTCTGTTCTCATTACCACCTTCCATTTTCCTTCAAGTGGGAGAAAAGGGAAGTAGAGTACAGACTGCCTGCTGACCTGGGTGCTGCAGAAAGCCACTGATTAGAGCTGGAGATGAAACCCTTTTTCTCAGTTTCATCTTCTTGAACCTAATACTGGCTGTGTTTCAAGCTGAGGTACCACACTCCTGCTGGGAAGCTGTTTGCTACCTTGTGCTATGAAAATGATGACATTTCCTCCTTCATGTGAGAGAGGTGATCAGCTCTTTAAGAGCCCAGAGGGGGGAAAAAAAAATGTTTTTATTAGGTGTATGCCTTTCACCTTCTGACCAATGGAAGAAGGGTTAAGAATGAAAGCACAAAGGCGCGCGCGCACGTGTGTGTGTGTGTGTGTGTGTGTGTGTGTGTGTGTGTGTGTGGTGAGCAATGTTAATCTGTGGTTTCCTATTTCCAAAGCATCTGTCACTGTGGGCAAATTCAATTTCATGAAATTGAAATGGTGGGTGCAGTGCTGGTTTGTGAAGGTACCAATGGCCTCAAGCCCTGGAGTCTTTCATATACTTTGTCTCTGAACCAGCTGTTTCTATTTGTAAAACTAGAATCTAGAGAGGCAGAGTATACACTTCCTCCTCAGCCACATTGTTAAAAGTGTGATTCCTTACCAAAAAAGGACAGAGAAAAGAATAAATCTTTCTCTACATGCACAGCATGCTTACTTTCTGAGACCATTCAGCACTCATGCTAGGAAAAAGAAAGAATTGAGCATGTAGTTACCTTTCTAAGGGAAAAAATGAAAGGTATGAAGATAGATATTTCTATGCAAACTTTGCTCATTCCATCTCCCTATATTATTAGCATTCTCAAGCAGTATAAGTTTTTATTTATTTATTTTAAAAGCTTCACTTACGATTTGAATTTAGAAGTGTTACAATGCTAGGTGTTACCTGGGTTTGAAAGTTTTGGGATCAAATTGTGAAATTTATAACCTAAATATATCTCATTCTGATTTTGTGAGTGACCAAACTGGATTGTATTACTCACATTTGGAAAGCCAAACTCTGGACCACAAGATTGTTTCAATAAAGGAAGCATTTTATTAGTAAGTAGCACCACGTGGGGAAGACAACAGTCAGCACTCAGAAAAGGCTGCCTCCTGTGTGTCAAGTGAAGGAAGATTATATAGGATAGAAACTAATGTGGGAACATGTAGGAGTGGGGAGTGTCTTCATTTTCAGGTTGGGAAGGTGCAGTGGCTGTCCGGGGGTAGTTGATCCCAGATTATTGATAATATTTCTAGAATGGTTGCTCTATTCTGTGTTATCAATTAAGATGACCCTTGTTGTTTGTCAGGCACAGATGCTATCAGCATCCTTGGAAGGAACAAAAATAGCTTATTAAAGCATCAGGCAGTCCACTATCATGGCTCTGACAAATGGGTTCTAAAGCAGGGCTTCCATTCCTGATTCAGGTCAACCACAAGTTCAAGAACACTAGACAAATTATCAGAAATTACCAGTGGCTTATCAAAATAAATAGCATTTATCTTTCTAGATTGCCAGTGCTTGTTCTTAATACATGGTAAATTTGGACTAGAGCACAGAATTCTGGATCTCCCAGATCACATCTGTCTTGTTCTCTATTGAATTTTTATTATAAAGTATGGTACCTCAGTTATAATGAGTCCTCAAGAAAATATTTTAATGGAGTAACCGTTCTTTCAACATCATCATCAACACTATCTTCCCGAGCACCTGATTTTTGCAGGGAGCTCAGCAAAGTCGTTTCTCCATCTCTACTTCGTCATAGACAGCAATGCCCATCAGCCTGTAGATTAGCACCCTCCCCAGTCCCTGAGTCTGTGTCAGAAGACTTTGGCACATGATTCTTCCTTATCAGTGGGTGGATTCTGGAGTACCTCTTTTTGCTATAAGTGCAGCATCTGCAATACCTGGATAAAACCTCAGAGTGAGATGCTTGTATGCTTAGACCTCCCAGCCTCATTCCTGTGCTTGGAGTATATCCATCTTCTTCTGACTGGCAGGGGTTTTGCTTCAACAATGATCAACCAGAGGACAGTCTGACTACAAGTTCCTCTACCTGGTGCCTTATATTTTGCTTCATGCACAGACTGGACCCTTCTACTATGCTGCATGCACAGACTGGCTTGGATAAATTAATATTAACTGATTATGTGCTTGGCATAATTCTAAATGTGTTGCCTTTTTTAGAATTTCATCTTAATCACCACCCTATGAAGAGAATACTATTGTTATACTCATTTTATTTTATTTTTTAAGATTTATTTATTTATTTATACAAGCACTGGGTACAGTCAGAAGCATGGGAGGGTGAGAGAATTCACCAGAGCCAGAGCGGGGAACAGAACAGACAGACCGACAAAATACACTGCTGAGGGGAGCAGCGGGCACAGCAGGAGAGGTCTGTTGCCCCATGTGGGACCCTCCCCTGGTGGCCAGGGATCGAACCGGTGCTGCAGAGGCTGTGGGCAGCTTCACAGCCCAGCGCTCAACCGCTGCGCCACCAGGGGAGGCCCTATACTCATTTTAAAGATAAGGAGATTGAGTACAGAAAGTCAGAGAAAATTTCTCTGAGGTTAAACAGCAGCATGATTCAATTTAGGTCATCTGATTCCAGAGGCCATATCCCTAAGTAGCATGGCCTAACTAGTATCCCTTTATGCAAGGAGAATGTGCAGCCATTACATTAAACCATTGCAGCTGCTGGATATTCTGTTTTGTTGGGAGGCCCTGTGAACATGCTGTAAAATGGCTGGGAACGACCTCTCCCTTCTTTAGCAGACAAGAGAGCAAAACTACCTGCATAGACTTGAAGTGTGTGAAACAAGGATGCAAAATCTGTGCCTGTGGGTAAAGTCATCTTTTCACTCCCTACTGGTAACCAAAGAAGATTTAAATAACTGGCACCCAGCCTTTGTGCCTCCACAGTGCATTCTTTACAAAGGAAGGACATTGCCCCCCTCTGCACATAGATAGCATCAATATATCTTTAGGTCAGAGCAACTGAGAACAACCCCCCCCCCCTGTGAAGAATAATTACAGTTTTAATGTAAATGACTCATTGTTCCTTCCTATTTAAAATAAACTCAAACTTCTGTTTGTGGAAACAGTTCTCACACAGTAAAATCTACTGGACTGCTTCCTGGGTTAGAAACATCACTTTGATTATCTAATAAACTAATTATCTAATTGTCATTGACTTATTTCCATTACAATGGTGTCATTAGCTTAATATCATTACAACCTAGTATTTTGAGTATCAGCTCTTCCCTTTGGGCATGGTCAGGGAGATTCTTGGCCATCTCTAGCAACCCGCTATGCAGCTAAGCTCTGTGATGCCATTCCTCCTGTTTCTAAACTCTATTGCTCCTAACTAGTTCCACAATAGAGGGTACAGCAGAGGCTAGAGAAGCTATTAAGAGAAACGAAATAAGGCTTTTGGTCCCAATTTTGTTAGAGAGACCTTGCGTGTAACAATAGATAATGCCTGATTTGAGGTAGGTTACATAAGATACCAGTTAAGAGGAACAGGCAAAGTCACACAGAAGTTCAAAGAAGGAAAAATCACTGAGATTGCTCACAAAGGAGGTGGAACTTGAGTTGAATCTTGAAGGAAAAATTGGGTCAATAATATGATGAAGAGATACTGTGAACACCATGTATCCAACAACCAGCCTAAAATCAACCAAGGCTGTCGGCAGAAATGACTGATAATCAGCAAAGTTCAAACTCTAGGTTGGTGTTGATTAAATGTGAAAGTGAAATTCTTTCCTGAATATATCTTTTCTGAACATGCACACACACAAAAAAAACAACTTTCCTCTTATGTTTAAAACTAAGAATAGTGAAGGTTTTTAAGTTCTTCTAGCAACTCTGACTCATACATGTACAGGAAGAGGATGACCAGATGAGTTCTTGCTATGTCCAAGAAACTGAAATAGAATCCCAAATATAGGATACTGTTGGGACCAAGACAGACTGCCGCAGGATGTGCCTTAGTGGCATGTGATTAAGAGACAGAAGATCCAGAAGGATGTTTTACTTATCTATCTCCCCCAAACTGGGAAAAATCTGATGGTTTGGGAAGTGGGTGATAGCTTTATAACCTTACCCCATGTCTGTTTTTGGTCCATATGTAGATGAACCCTGCAAATTAAATTTTCTTTAAATTTAAATTTTTTCCCTTTTAAACTTATTGCACCCTTTCTAGAGATAATATAACTTTACCCACATGATCACGGGCTCTCTGGACATAAAATTGAAATTTGTCATTTCTCTTGTTAATCTCTCTGGTGACAATTATTTTCCAGTCCACAACTATAAGGGTAGAAGGAGATTATCTCCCTCCCTGACATTATCTAGGGGTAAAAGTGTATGTTCATATGTTCATATGGGGAAGATAGGTGAGTTGACTTCTTTAGAGCAGAAGGGTTGCATGTGCAGGAAAGTACTCAAATCCAAGAGACTAGATTTGAATTCAGTCTTCAACCTTTGTTAAGACTTTCAGATATATCACTTAAACACTCAGTCTTAGGCTGTTACACCTGCTGTAATAAAATACAATAAACCAGGTGGTTTATAAATACCAGAAATTTATTGCTTATGGTTCTGAAGGCTAGGGAGTCCAGTGTTAAGGTGTAGGTATAATCGGTGTCAGGGAACCCACTTTCTTGGTGTTGTCTTTTCTGCTACACTTTCACATGCCAGAGGGACTAAGGAGCTCTGTGGGATCTCTTTTATAGCAGCACTAATCCCATTCATGAGGACTCCACTCTCATGACCCAAGCAACTCTCAAAGACTCCTCCCCTGAATACCATTACCTTGGACATTAGGTTGCAATATGATTTTGGGAGAACATAAACATTCAGTATATCCTTCATAGGGTCCCAGTTTATTTTACTGTGAGGAAGTGCAGTGGTTGAATACCGATTGGGCTTTGCTACCAGCTGCCTGAGTTCAAATAGCCAACTCTGCAATGTCTTAATGGCAAAATCTTTTTTTTTTTTAAAGATTTTTCTTTTTTTTTCTTTTTTAAATATTTATTTATTTATTTATACAAGCACTGGGTACAGTCAGAAGCGCGGAAGGTGAGAGAATTCACCAGAGCCAGAGAGGGGAGCGAGCAGGCAGAAGGACTGAAGTACACTGCTGAGGGGAGCAGCGGGTGGCAGGAGAGGTCTGCGTGCTATGCGGGACCCTCCTCCGGTGGCTGGGGAGCAACCAGGGTTCGAACCGGCACTGCAGGGGCTGCGGGCAGCCTCGCAACCCAGTGCTCAACCGCTGCGCCACCAGGGAGGCCCAATGGCAAAATCTTGAGGAATATTTTTTTTTATTAATAAATTTTATTTTTATATTCCCCATACAATTGCAATCCCCCCATTCTGACCCCAATCCCTCCCATCCCCCCCCCCACCCCCCAAAAAGTGTCTCTGGTTCATAGTTTTTGTTGATTTTGATTTATTTTCACTTTCTTATAGTTATTCATTTTCCTGGTCCCTTATTTAAGTATTCTGGATTCCTGCTATGAGTGAAACCATCGAGTATTTTTCTTTTTCTTTTTGGCTTATTTCACTGAGCATGATCCCTTCCAGCGCCATCCATGTTGCTGCAAATTGCAAGTGTTTATCTTTTTTGAATGCTGAGTAATATTCCATGGTATATATGTACCACATCTTCTTGATCCAGTCATCTATTTTTGGGCATTTGGGCTGTTTCCAAAGCTTAGCTATTGTAAACAGTGCTGCTATAAACATAGGGGTGCAGGTGTTCTTTGGAATTGATGTTTCTGTGTTCTTTGGGTAAATACCTAGGAGTGGAATTGCTGGATCATATGGAAGCTCTATGTTTAGTAGGTCCAGAAATCTCCACACAGTTCTCCATAGTGGTTGGACCAGTTTGCACTCCCACCAACAGTGCAGAAGAGTTCCTTTTTCTCCACAACCTCGCCAACATTTGTTGTTGCTAGTTTTTTTAATATGTGCCATTCTCACTGGTGTAAGATGGTATCTCATGGTAGTTTTGATTTGCATTTCCCTGATTGCAAGTGATGTTGAACATTTTTTCATATGCCTGTTGACCATTCGCATTTCCTCTTCAGAGAAGTTTCTTTTTAGCTCCTCTGTCCATTTTTTGACTGGATTATTTTCTTTGTTGTTGTTGAGTCTCATCAGCTCTTTGCAGATTTTTGTGATCAGTCCTTTGTCATTAGTGTTGGGTGCAAAAATTTTCTCCCAGTTGGTGGGGTTTCTCTTTGTTTTTGTTATTGTCTCTTTTGCTGTGCAGAAGCTCTTTAATTTGATGTAGTCCCAGCTGTCTATCTTTGCCTTCACTATCACTGCTTTGGGTGATGTGTCTGTGAAGATGTCTTTGATATGCAAATCACGTAGTGTTTCGCCTATATTTCCTTCTATGTATTTTATGGTTTCAGGTCTTATGTCTAGTTCTTTAATCCATTTTGAGTTGATTTTTGTATATGGTGTGAGGTAGTGGTCAAGCTTCATTCTTTTGCATGTAGCGACCCAGTTTTCCCAGCACCATTTATTGAACAAACTTTCTTTGCTCCAATGCATAGTCTTTGCTCCTTTGTCAAAGATTAGTTGACCATAAATCTGTGGGTTTATTTCTGAATTTTCTATTCGATTCCATTGGTCTGTATGTCTGTTCTTGTTCCAATACCATGCAGTTTTGATGATTATGGCTTTGTAGTAGAGTTTAAAGTCTGGGAGTGTGATGCCTCCATTCCCTTCTCTTTTTTTTTTCAGGAGAGCTTTGGCTATTCGGGGTTTTTTGTGATTCCATATGAATTTCATCAATAATTGTTCTATTTCTTTGAAGAATGACATTGAAATTTTGATTGGAATAGCATTGAATCTGTATATTGCTTTTGGTAGGATGGCCATTTTAATAATGTTGATTCTCCCAATCCATGAGCAGGGGATGTTCTTCCATTTCTTTGTGTCTTCTTCTATTTCTTTTAACAGTGTTTTATAGTTTTCTTTGTATAGGTCCTTTACCTCTTTTGTTAGATTTATTCCCAAATATTTGATTTTTTTTTGTTTCAATAATAAAAGGGATGGTTTTTTTGATTTCTTCTTCTTCAGTTTTATTGTTTGTATATAGGAAGGCTACTGACTTTTTGCGTGTTGATTTTGTATCCTGCCACTTTACTGAACTGATTGATGAGTTGAATTAGTTTTTCTGTGGAGTTTTTGGGGTTCTCTATGTATATTATCATATCATCTGCAAAGAGTGATAGTTTGACTTCTTTTCCTATTTGGATTCCTTGGATGTCTTTCTCTTGTCTTATTGCCCTGGCTAGGACTTCCAGTATTATATTGAAAAGCAGTGGTGAAAGTGGACATCCTTGTCTTGTTCCAGATCTTAATGGAATTGCTTTCAGCTTTTCACCATTGAGAATGATACTGGCTGTTGGCTTGTCATAGATGGCCTTTATGATGTTGAGGTACGTTCCTTGTATCCCAAGAATTTCAAGGGCTTTTATCATGAATGGGTGTTGCACTTTGTCGAAAGCTTTCTCAGCATCTATTGATATTATCATATGGTTTTTATATTTCTTTTTGTTGATGTGTTGGATAACGTTGATTGATTTTCGGATGTTAAACCATCCTTGTGTCCCTGGAATGAATCCTACTTGGTCGTGGTGAATTACCTTATGGATACACTGTTGGATTCTGATAGCTAAAATTTTATTGAGGATTTTTGCATCAGTGTTCATTAGGGAGATTGGCCTATAGTTTTCTTTTTTTGTGTTGTCCTTGTTCGGTTTTGGTATTAGTGTAATGTTGGCTTCATAGAATGTGTTAGGTATTATACCTTCCTTCTCAATTTTTTGGAAGAGTTTGTGAAGGATAGGCACCAATTCATCTCTGAATGTTTGGTAGAATTCATTTGTAAATCCATCAGGTCCTGGGCTTTTGTTTTTGGAGAGGTTTTTGATTACCATTTCAATTTCGCTAATTGTAATTGGTCTGTTTAGGTGTTCTATTTCTTCTTTATCTAGCTTTGGGTGATTGTAGAGTTGTAGGAATTTGTCCATCTCCTCTAGATTGTTGAACTTGTTTCCATATAACTGTTCATAGTAGTTATTAATTATTCTTTGATTTCTGCTGTGTCCGTTGTGATTTCTCCTCTTTCATTTATTATCCTATTTATTTGTGCTTTCTCCCTTTTTGCCCTTGTGAGCCTGGCAAGGGGTTTATCTATTTTATTTATTTTTTCAAAGAACCAGCTCTTGGTTTCATTGATCTTTTGGATTGTTTTTTTTAGTTTCGATTTCATATATTTCTGCTTTGGTTTTTATTATTTCTTTTCTTCTACTGGTTTTGGGTTTTTTTTGTTGTTCTTTTTCTAGATCTTTGAGCTTCGAGATTAGGTTGTTTCTTTGAGTTCTTTCTTGTTTCTTGATGTGAGCCTCTATTGCTATATATTTTCCTCTTATTACTGCTTTTGCTGCATCCCATACATTTAGGAAATTGGTGTCCTCCTTGTCATTCAATTCAAAGAATTTTTTAATTTCTTCTTTTATCTCCTCGTTAGTCCAGTGGACTTCCAGTAGTGTGGGTTTCAATCTCCACGAGGTAGGAGAGTACCTTGCCTTCTTTTTATGGTTTATTTCTAGTTTGATGCCTTCATGGTCAGAAAAGATGGTTGGTATGGTTTCAATCTTGGTGTATCTGTTGATGTTTGTCTTGTGCCCCAGTATATGATCGATCCTGGAGAATGATCCGTGTGCGCTTGAGAAAAATGTATACTCAGATTTTTTTGGGTTTAGTGTTCTATATATGTCTGTTAAGCCCAAGCAATCTAGATCCTTATTTAGAGCTTTAGTGTCTTTACTTATTTTTTGTCTTGTTGATCTATCCATTGTTGATAGTGGTGTGTTGAAGTCTCCCACTACGTATGTGTTTTCTCTGATGTTGTTTTCAGAGATGCCAATAGTTGTCTGATATATTTTGGTGCTCCTTCGTTTGGTGAATATATGTTAATGAGTTATTTCTTCTTGAAGTATAGTCCCCTTGATCATAATGTAATGACCACTGGGGTCTCTTTTTATCTTTTTAAGTTTTAAATCTGTTTTATCTGATATGAGTATAGCTTTTCCTGCCTTCTTTTTTGGTCCATTTGCTTGTAAAATTGTTTTCCATCCTTTAACTTTGAGTCTATTTTATCTTTTGCAGCTAAATATGTTTCCTGGAGACAGCAAAAGGTTGGGTTTTGTTTCTTAATCCAGCCTGCAACTCTGTGTCTTTTTATTGGAGAGTTTAGTCCATTTACATTTAGAGTTAGTATTGATATGTTAGCATCTGTATTTGCCATTGTCTTTGTCTTTCCTTTGATTTTATTTATTTATTCTTTTAATAACTTTCTTTGGCCTTCTTTTGTTGTTATTCGTCCCTCTGAGGTTCTGCCTTTAGGACTCCTTGTAGTATTTTTTGGAGTGGGGGTTTAGTCGTAATGAAATTCCAGAGTTTCTGTTTGTCTGGGAAGGTCCTTATTCTTTCTTCAAAGAGGAAGGAGAGCTTTGCGGGATAGAGTATTCTTGGTTGGCATCTGTTTTCTTGGAGTCTGTTGACTATGTCCCTCCACTCTCTCCTTGCCCGTAGTGTTTCTTCAGAGAAGTCTGATGTCAGTCTGATTGGTTTCCCTTTGAATGTTATCTGTTTCTTCCCTCTTGTTAGTTTCATTATTTTTTCCTTGTCTTGGATTCTTGGGAGCTTTACTATTATGTGTCTTGCTGTATTTTTCCTTTCATCGTGGAAGTTTGGTGTTCTTCTTGCTTCTTGTATATCAATTTTCAGGTCCTTCTTCGCGTTTGGGAAGTTCTCTTCAATTATATCCATGAATATTTTCTCTGTTCCTACATCTCTCTCCTCTCCTTCTGGGATTCCTATAACTCTTATATTTCCTTTCCTCATGGAGTCAGATAGTTCCCGAAGTCTTTCTTCGGTCTTTTTCCTTCGTACTTCTCCTTCCTTTTCTGTTTTAGTTCTTTTTATTTCTGTGTCTTCAAGAGTACTTATTCGTTCTTCCATTTCATCTATTCTGCTTTCATTGCTTTTCCCAGAGTTCTTTAGCGTCTCCATTAATTCTTTGATCTCCTGCATTTCTTTTACTTTCCTCTTTAGGGACTCAATTTCATTCTTCTGGTCATTAATTATTTTCCCCTTATCATTGTTTTCCTTTATGACTTCTGTCAGTTTTTTAATCACAGCAATTTTAAATTCTCTATCTGGAAGGCTCAGAAGTTCTTCCAAGTTACTGTCGTTGCAATCTGGTAGATGGTTTTCTTTTTGTGGTGTGCTATTTTGCTGAGGAGTTGCTGGGTTGCATGTTGTTTTTCTACTCCCTACTGCCTGTTTTCTAATTTGTCGTATTCCTTGTGACAGTGTTGCTGGTACTGGCCGGCATCTTGGGCAACCTTCCCAGCTCACCACTGGCTCCTCTGGGGAACTTCTGCTGGGTTCACAAGTCTCCAGCAAAGAAAGGTCCCTGCTGCAAAATGGCGATTATGGAACGTGTTCCCCTGCACGCCCGGTCTGCCCCAGCGGTGGGTGCTGCTCCCCTCTGGGCTGGAACTGCAGGCTAGAAGGCGCCCCGCATGGGCAAGCCTCCCAGCTTACCTCTGTCTTCTCGGTGAGCCTTCTGCTGGGTTCACACAGTCTCCAGCAAGAAAGGTCCCTGCTGCAAAATGCCGGTGCCGGGTTGAGGAATATTTTTAAACCTCTTAGGGCTCCTATTTTCTCATCTGTAAAATGGGGTAAATAATAATGCATAATATTATTATGGGAATCAATGGCTTAATTTAAAAATTGAAATAATGCCTAGCATAAACTGCTCAACAGGTGTTAGTTATTATTAAAAGCTGCCAAATGGAGATAATGGCAATTACTTCTTTTTTTAAAGATTTATTTATTTATTTATTTATACAAGAACCGGGGTATAGGCCAGATGTGTGGGAGGTTGAGAGGATTCACCAGACAGAGTGGGGAGCAGAACAGGCAGACTGACAAAATACACTGCTGAGGGGTGCAGCGGGCATGACAGGAGAGGTCTGCAGTGCCATGTGGGACCCTCATTGGCCGGCTGGGATCGAACCAGTGCTGCAGAGGCTGTGGATAGCTTCACAGCACGGTGCTCAACTGCCTGTGCCACTAGGGGAGGCCCACAATTACCTCTGAATTATCTTCTTTATGAGAATTCTACAAGGTAATGAAATCATCTGGTTTACAATAGGTGTTCGGTAATAGTTGAGTCCCTTTCATTACCAAAATCTATACTAACTCCTGGGTATCTATAGAAAATATAAAAAAAATCAAGGCATTTTTTATTAGCATAAGTGTTAGCCTATGTTCACATTTCATTGTAAACCTCTCTTGAACTAAGTTTGAATCACTGGCAGAAGATGTATTTTTTTTTTGTTTTCATTTATTTTTAATTTTTGTTTTTAAAGTACTTTATTGAGGTATAATCTTCATATGAAATATTCCATATTTATTTGATATGTATACTTTGATGAGTTTGGACATATGCATGTATCCATGAGACCACCACCAAGTCAAGGTGATAAGCATATCCATCTCCTGCAAAAGTTTCCTCATGCTTCTCTCCCCCTTTCTTATGTGATAAATATACTTAACAGGAGATCAACCCTCACAGTAAATTTTTAAGTGCACAATATGCTTCTGATAATTATAGGCACTGTTGTATCTTAGATCTGAACTTATTCGTCTTACAAAACTGAAACTTTATATCCATTGAACAATACTTTCTTTTTTCTCCCTGCTCCCAGCCCCTGGCAGCCACCATTCTACATTCTGCCAGCCACAATTCTGCATTCTGCCACATATAGGCAAAATTGTGCAGAATTTGTTCTGCCACTGGCTTATATCATGTAAGTATTATGTCCTAAAGGTTTGTGTATGCTGTCACACATGTTAGATTTGTTTCATTTGTGAGGTGAATAATATTCAATTATATGTATATCCCACATTTTCTTTATTTATTACTGATGGACACTTGAGTTGTTTCCATATTATGGCTGTTGTGAATATACTGCAATGAATATGGGAGTTCAGAAATCAAAGAAGACATAAAAATGGCCAACAGGCATATGAAAAGGTGCTTTACATCACTAATAATCAAAGAAATGAAGCCAAAACCTTGAGTATTGGGACACAAACTCAAGCCTTTATAATCTGAAAATGACTACCATATGCAGAGGGCAGGGAGAGACTATGGATGAGGTACATCACTTCAGATTGGTAGGTGGTGGCTTTATTAAGCAGGGGGCTGACTCATGAAGTTTTACTATTGGCAGCCACAAGAAAAGAGTTTCAACACATCCAAATCTCAAAGAATTTATATAGAGGCTTTAATTATGATTAGTCATGTGTGCTGTGCAGATAGCCTCAACAACACGTCACATTTTTCCCCCCCAAATTTTCAAAATTGAAACAGCTCTGGGAAAGCACATTCCCAGGATAAGGAAACCGGAGGCCTCTGGTTTCTGAGTACAGGTTGCAGGTCAAACAGGTGGTCTTATTCTTTTCATTGTCTTTCCTAACAATGAGGCAACAACCTCATACTCTTTAGGATGGATTTTCTGAAAGCTACAAAATATAAGTGTCCATACGGATGTAGAAAAAACAGCTTTTGTATACTGCTGGTGGGAATGTAAAATGATACACCCTCAATGCAAAATAGTATGGAGGTTCCTTAAAAACTTAAAAATAGCACTGCCATATGATTCAACAGCCCCACTTCTAGGTATATAGCCAAAGAAATTGAAATAGGAATTGTCTCTTTCCCCTCATTTCCCTTAGATTTCATATGTATCATCCACAGATGCTCATTATGGTTGTGCATATGCAACATTTGTAAGGAAAAGATCACTACATTTTATCTACTCTTCAGAACACTTTAGTCATTTTGCTTGGAAAACATGATCTTTGCTCCCCAAATTAATGATCATTAGCAGGCAAGGGACCCCAGGCAATTGGTGATATTATGCTAGATGCCTGGAAGGATGATGGATTATTCTGGTTCCTAAAACCCCCAGAAGCTTTTCCTCTACAACTTTCCTCCAAGAAGAGTTTCCAATATTTGTGCTCTATAATTTTTAATTGATATATCCAATTTTGGAACTTGATGGGCTCTGGAATTGGATCTCTAATATCTAAATTACATCTCTGCTACTTAGCTGTGTGACTGTCTTCAACTCAGTTAAATTCTTTGTGCCTCAAAGCTCTCATGTGTAAAATGGGAACAAAAATAATGCTTGCCTTCTGGGATCATTGTGAAGATAACAAGAATTAAATTCTCAAGTATTTAGAATAGTACCTGGTACATAAGAAGCCCTAGATATTTGTTAGCTATAATTAAATCTGACATTGTTTCCTTAAACATCTTTTTCTCAGGGAGGGAATATTGTCCTTTTCCTGGATAAAACTGTGTCAGATTCCAATAAAATTCAGTCTCTTTAAGTTTCAAATCAATTGATACCTGCCATATTTAACATTAGTTAAGACTGAGATTAAAAGATCCCATTTTAACATCGTATTATTTTTTAAAAAAACATTACTGGGAGCAAGAAAGTTCACAGAACTCTGTTTTCTTCACATCATCTCATGCTGCTAGAGATTCAGCACCATGAAGAAAAATGTCCGGCAATCTCTATTTTGAAGAATACTGGAGAAGAATCACCTATATCGAAGCAATTAGTAGTAAAAGAAGAGCTGGGTCAAATCTCAGTCAGAAGATGGCAGAAGTCCCAAGTCTTAAACTGGCGACTCAGTATCAGTCTATTTTCTTTGTTTTTATTTCATTAAATCACTGGTAAAGGATGCCAATATTCAGCCCTAGGGAAATGGTTAAAAGCTTTCTAGATTGATAGCTGCAAGATCTTGAGTTGAATAACATTCTGAGGTTTAATAGTGGTTTTCTGAATACAAGTAATACTTAATGCTTTTAATTTAGCTACAAGAATAATCATGAGTATGGATTTATATGAATGCAAGTTGGACATTTGTGGTAGGATTCATGATGGTCCAATAAGGGAATGGCTAAGAATCATTTTGCATTCACAATCATCATCATCATCATCATCATCTTCCTCCCTTTGCCCTTTTGAAATCCATATCCACTACTTGTTAAGTAGTTCTTTTATCACCAGAAAAAAATTATAGTATTGTGTAGTGATGAATGTTAATTAGACTTATTGGGGTACTCATCTTACAATGTATAAAAACATTGAATCATTGTATTGTGCACCTGCAATTATTATGGGATATGTCCAATACACTAAATGTGCCACTTAGAAAGAAATTAACCTAAGTATGGGCCTCCCTGGTGGCACAGCGGTTGAGCGCTGGGCTGCGAAGCTGCCCGCAGCCTTTGCAGTGCTGGTTCTATTCCCGGCCACTGGCGAGGGTCCCACATGGCGCGCAGACCTCTCCTGTTGCCTGCTGCTCCCCTCAGCAATGTATTTCATCAGTCTGCCTGTTCTCTTCCCCGCTCTGGCTCTGGTGAATTCTCTCACCCTCCCGTGCTTCTGACGGTACCCAGTGCTTGTATAAATAAATAAATCTTAAAAAAAAAAAAGAAATTAACCTAAGTAAAAAATACTTGGCATTGCTGAGGCAAGAGTAAATAGGTGCTTTTATATAATCCAGGTAGAAGTGTAATTGTTAGTCTTTTTAAAGAATAATTAGATAAAAGAAAGTGTTATCAATTTCCTCTTAAGGTAAGGGTCCATTCCTGGTGATCAAAAACCAAAAACTCAGAAATCAGATTCTATTTAACAGATGAAGAACTTTTTTGCTTGAATAGAAATGGTGAAGGATGAACTTGTGTTCACAAGCACATTTTTCCCGAGCTTGAGGGAGAGATTTCCTTTAATTTGGCAGACTGTTGAAAAAAACCATGCAAAGATATTTGTTCAAAGGCAATTTTGTAAGTGAAGGCATTTTAATGTTTAACAATAAAGGACTTACTAAATTATCATATATGAAAGTTATGGGAACTTTATGAAATCCTTTAAAATTAGGAAATAAGCCTATATTTGTCAAAACAAAAAATGTTCAAGGAGGCATATGTACAGTGGGATATATGGAATTAAATCTTTTTTTTTTGTATATTTATGTATAATATGTATTGGTCAGGAAAAACTGCTATCTTCAGAGTGGTTTTTTATGAGTAGTGGAATTTTGAATGATTTCCCCCTTTTCAATGCCTGTTTCTTCAAATATTAATTATGAACATTTAAAAAGAAGTAACTAGAAGAGTTTTTCTGTGATCTAAAAACAAGATATATAGTAAAGGAGAAAACTATACACCCACCCAAATTTAAATACATCAGAGTATAAGAGAAAAATATAGCTTAGTACTAATGGAAAAAAAACAGAAATGGAATCTTCTTGTCATGAATGTTATTGATCATCTGTTAATTGTATGGTTTATGAAGCAGAGAAGATACCTAAGATACCTAAGATAAGAACGGTAGGAAAAGGAGCTTGTTTAAAAATAAGGACACAGTAAAGTATATTTTGATTGGAGAATTTAATAACATTTTCTATATTCTGAATAATGCCTATACCTAATTATACATCTACTAATATCAATATATTTTGAATTACATGTTACTACTTTTTGATTGAATTGGGGAAAGTTGGTCTTTTATTTTTGCATGTGGTCCTTCTGCAATAGAAGATATCAGTAATGTACAATGAACATGAGACATAATAATTTCAGTTCATTTGAGTTAAACTCTCCAGAATGAACTTTATACCAAAATCTTTCATTTGCACTGCAAATGAATATATATATATACACACATATATATATGTATATATATCCCTCTGTAAGGAAAATATTTCTAAGGAAACTTTATGAAAATGGAAAAGTTCCAGATGTAATTTCTTATAGTTGAGGAAGAAAATGACATTCTCATTAAAAACAAATGGTATAGTCTCATGCCAAATGAAACAAGTGTTTGTTGTTGCTATTCAGGATGGAGACCAGCAGTAAAAATAGGTGCCCTAATGCCATTATGCATGCCAAAGAGAGAAACATGTTCACATTATCTCTTAGCTGTAAACCATGAATGGGAGAAAGTGTTTGTGGGAATAAATGGAAAATCATTAGTGCATCTCTTTTAGGAGGGCAAGGGAAAAAGCTAATGCATTAAGGTCAAACTGGCTTCTCATAATATGCTTATCAAACTTATCACGTGGCCCTGCAACCCTCTCATATTCTGTCTTTTTCTTTCCATTATCTGAAGTCTCAGCTTGTAAGAGAGAACAGTATGTCATACCTAAATTCTGTGTTTGAAAAAACTGAACCCACACAGAGCCATTACAATATTGAAGAACAAAGTTGGAGGGCTGATATTACCTGACTCCAAGTCTTATTCTAAAATTATAGTAATTAAGGCAGCGTGATATTAGCAAAAGAATAGACAAATAGATCAATGGAAGAGAATAGAGAGACCAAAAATAGCCCCCCATATATATGTCAACTGATCTTTGACAAAGGAGCAAAGACAATATAATAGAGAACAGAAAGTCTCTTTAACAAGTGGTACTAGAACAACGGGACAGTAACATGCAAATTTATACACAGACCTTACGCCACTACAAAGTGAATTCAGAATGGATTCTATACCTAAGTGCAAAAGGATAACTCTCCTTGAAGATAACATAGGAGAAAACCCAGGTGACCTTGCAACATCAAAGTCAGTATTCCTACAGAAATAATTGATAAGCTGGACTTCATTAAAGTTAAAAATGTCTGTCTGCAAAAGGCAATGCCAAGAGAATTAGAAGACAAGTTACAGACTGGGAGAAAATATTTGCAAAACACATCTGATGAAGGACTATTGTCTAAAATATACAAAGAACTCTTTAAAGTCAAAAAATAAAAAAAATAACTCAATTAAAAAATGGGCCAAAGACCTTAACAGCTACCTCACCAAGAAAGATACACAGATTATATATAAACATATGAGAAGGTGGCCTGATGCTAGTTTTGAAAATAAAGTTTTACTGGAACACAGCCATTTTTTTTTTTAAACATATGGTCTAGTGTGCCTTTTTTCTACAATGGCAGAGTAGTATGACAGGAACAATTAGGTGTGAAAAAATCTAAAATATTCACTATTTTCAGATGGTGATTTCCAGTCACTAATCTAGAAGGAGATGAGGGCAAGAACAGTTAAGAATACATTGAAATAAAAAATGAAAGAGAGCATGTATTTATCTTTTTAATTCACAATAAACAGCTTAAAATTCAAAGTTTCTTGTTTTCAAGAACGCATATTTTCTCACATTTTCAATGTCCTGGACTTAATGTGAATGTTACAATGGCTGTCAAAATGAACTTGTCATACACCAGATAGAATAGGTGTGCCAAGGTTGTTGCTGCCTATATTTGTACAAATTTAACACTCTATAGAAAATCTTTCACCTTTGCCATTTTATTGAAGTCACTTATGTGGCTAGTTGTATGCACTATTCAGTTGTAAGAAAGATGAGTTTATTTCATGATATCAAAAACAAACAGCCTATGAAAATATGAATATGTTCTAGGGAAAAAGCTGTATACTTGCATAAAGTGAATTTATAAGGATAATAATGCAAATGCTGCAGGCTACAAATGGCAAATGTGATCCAGCTTCTATTAAGTGAGATTTGTATGCTTGTTTTTCTTTTCTAGTAAGGGAATAAAAGTCAGTACTTTTTGTAATATTTTAAGGACATAGAAATTCAGTCTTGCTTACATGAGACATTTACACCTGCTTTATCAACTAGCCATGCAGGTGAGATAAAATGGATACTTCATCTCAATTTACACTGTCACAATGTTGGTTTATGCCTTGCATATAACTGCTCAGATCACTGAAAGACTAGAGCAGGAAATAAATGAGAAGTATACTTGTTTCTTTATATACATTTCTACTTAGTCATCTATTTCTCTACAACAAATCTTACCATTTTTCTGGAAGGATATACAGTAAAATATGATCAGATTTCTCCAAGTTTGGAAATTGCCAGAAACCTTCCACTTTTTCTTATACTTCTAGTTATTTTCTGATTAAAAAAATGGTGTGTATTATTAAGTGGAATAAAAGGAATATAAAAGGAATAAAAATTTTCATTAAAAATAAAAGGCAAATGGCAAATTGAAATTTTTTGTAGCAGATATAACAAATAATTATTATCCTTCCATATCACATATTACAAATTCACCACAAAACATGACTCTCCAGTATAAACATAGTCAAAACTCATGGAGACAAAATTCATAAAATAATTAAAAAAAAGTTAAGGTAGGGCCTCCCTGGTGGCGCAGGCGGTTGAACACTGCACTGTGAAGCTGTCCACAGCCTCTGCAGTGCGAGTTTGATCCCCGCCGGCCAGCAAGAATCCCACATGGTGAAGCAGACCTCTTCTGTCTCACCCGCTGCTCCCCTCAGCAGTGTATTTCTTCAGTCTGCCTGTTCCGTTTTCCTGTCTGTCTCCAGTGAATGCTCTCACCCTCCTGCGCATCTGGTCTGTACCCCGGTTCTTGTATAAAAATAAATAAATTAAAAAAATTTAAAAAAATGTTAAGGTTTCTGGCTATCAAAGTAATGCAATAAAATGAGATTCTAATTTTTCCCTGTCAACGTAGGAAATTATTTTTTAAAGCTAAACAATTCAGTGCAGAGTATTTGCAAATGTTTGGGCAAAACTTCCATTTGTTTTGACTCATGTTTACACATGGAAGAATTTCAGCTAGACTAACACTTCTGGTATCTCTCTTCCCAGAGCTCTCACTCTCCCCTGCCTTTTCTGGGAAAAGGAGTTGGTTTTCTCCATAAAAGGAGGAGGTACCATGTTTCCCACCTCCCACTTAATGAGAGAGTTGCTGAGTTAGCAGGTGAAGCTATATAACACACCAGGCAGGAAATACACTTGGAGAAGACTGGCTTGCTTGCTTCTCTGCTTTGGATTTGCACCAGGGACTTGGGGTCCACAAAGGTGACATGAAAAAAGACACGTGGGGAGGCTGACAATGGCGGCTGTTATCTTGAGTTGTACTTTGATTTTGCTCCTTTTGTCTTAGACTTGCCTGGCCCCTTTCAATCCCTTCCTATGGTTCCCTGCCATAAGGTGTCTTAAACTTGTAGCAATCTTTTGGGCCTCAACAGCCCCGCAGCCCTAATTTGGCTGGGTATTTGCCCACAGGGGGGATAGATAACTTTGGGTATTTTATTGGGAAATTATTATCACTTCTCTTCTCTCTCTATTCACACTAATTCTGTTAAAGTTCTTTTACATAAAGAGTTGCTTTGTCTATGTGCCAGCTAATGGTCAGACCCCTTTAGAGTGTGCCCATTTGAGGGCCCTGGGGTACGCTTCAGTCTGCCAGCTGTTTCTTCTCAGGTACAGAAGACCTCACTTGATATTAGTTCCACATACTAATGTGACATGTATCAAAAAAAGCTTGTTCTAGACATTTGGGAAAAAGACAATCTGAACTTTTGGGGGGCAGGTAATTTTACAATACCAATTTCACAATGTATTTATAAATCTTATAAACATGAATAATAATACAGAACATGTAAAATATTGATAGTATCTTTTGGATTATAGGAGATTTTGCTCCTTTTTTGCTTGACTTTTCCAGTTTTCTATAGTTCACATTAATGAGATAATTAGCAAAATTTTATTAAAATGTAACTGAATGGTAGATGTAGCAAATTAATAACTCTGATTTATGATTCTATTTATAAAACCTTAACCTATAATAGCCGTTGTTAAAAATTATTTTCATGTCTAAGAGAGTTTTTAAGTGTAAGGAAGAAAAAATTATAATAAAAATGAGTAGATGTACCATTGGTCAAAAATAACTGGGCTAATATCCTGGCTTTGTTATCTATATGAACTTATATTTCTAAATATCAAGAGATTATAAGACATACCTCACAGAACTATGGAGAATGAAAATCATTTATAAATCAATAAGCCTGAGCTTTTCAACAAGTGGTAACTTAGGTTATAAGTAATATATATATATATATTTTTTTTTTTTTTAAAGATTTATTTATTTATTTATGCAAGCACCAGGTATAGTCAGAAGCGTGGGAGGGTGAGAGAATTCACCAGAGCCAGAGCGGGGAACAGAATAGGCAGACTGACGAAACACACTGCTGAGGGAAGTAGCGGGCGCAGCAGGAGAGGTGTGTCATGCCTTGTGGGACTCTCGCTGGCAGCCAGGGATCGAACTGGCACTGCAGAGGCTGCAGGCAGCTTCTCAGCCCAGCGCTCAACCAGTGCGCCACCAGGGGAGGCCCTAATATATATTTTCAAAGGGTTAAGTGTGGTCACACACTAAGTCCCCATTCCTCTAAAGTATTTATTTAGCAATATTTCCATTTAATGAGGAAGGCTTAGAAGCATGAAAATAGAATTAATACTGAATGAACACCAGTTATGGGCCAAATCTAGTGCTAGGCAATTTTCACATGCTGTCTTGTAAACCTGTATAGTCCTTTGATTCAATTTAAAAGAAATCTTCCTTTAAAATAATACTTTCAAGGATTCCTTTATTTAGTTCCCCCTGAATTTTTACCCTCTGGCCAAGTGTGGCAAGGTAAGATTCTGGATGGATAAGGGACAGACACTTTTTTTTTTTTTTTTGTAAATGAGAAAAGGTGAAAGGGAGAAGGGAAGTGGAAAATACAAACCTGTATGATCCTAGGAAATAGTATGCATAGAGGTAGAGGGTCTGAGAACACATTTCTTTGCAACTATCAATAGAAATATCCCATTTGGAGTATTCAAGTGCTCTTTGGGAGAAACACATTCCAGTCTGAATACAAATCTAGGAGAATGGAATGGCTTTGCCCAACATTAAATTTCAAGAGGAAGCGCAAAAAGGAAAGAAGCCAATTAGTACTGTAGATTTATAAAAGAGATAATGATTCATTCATACAATAGTTAGAACAATTAATATCTAGTTAAATTTATAAATAATATTAGTATAAGCAATCTCATTGTGTCCTTATGTGAATACAGTGAAGAGATTTGGATAATATCATTTGTTTGAAAAGAAACAGTTTAAAGTACTTGCCTACGCTCATACAAAATTAAGTGGCAGAGCCAGAACAATGCAATCTTCAGGTTCTAAAGATCCTGTATACTAGAAACCATTTGCTATCTGTTACTATATAAGGACTGCAACCATTTGACATGGTTATATTTTCAAAGATTTATTTTATTTAAAAAATTCTAAAAAGAATATCACAAATGTTTTTAGTAAAAACAGTATGTGGAATATATAGATTTGTTTTCTTATTGCTCATGTTTTTATTTTCTGAAGCATCAAGCTAAAATTTCTATTGCTATTATACTTTTAAATCTATGAAGCTTTATTTTTTTATTATTTTTTTTGTTTTTTTTGTTTGTTTTTTATTTTTTTAATTTTTTTTAATTAATAAATTTTATTTTTATATTCCCCATACAATTGCAATCCCCCCATTCTGACCCCAATCCCTCCCCTCCCGCCCCCCACCCCCCAAAAAGTGTCTCTGGTTCATAGTTTTTGTTGATTTTGATTTTCACTTTCTTATAGTTATTCATTTTCCTGGTCCCTTATTTAAGTTTTCTAGATCCCTGCTATGAGTGAGACCATCCGGTATTTTTCTTTTTCTTTTTGGCTTATTTCACTGAGCATGATCCCTTCCAGCGTCATCCATGTTGCTGCAAATTGCATGTGTTTATCTTTTTTGAATGCTGAGTAATATTCCATGATATATATGTACCACATCTTCTTGATCCAGTCATCTATTTTTGGGCATTTGGGCTGTTTCCAAAGCTTAGCTATTGTAAACAGTGCTGCTATAAACATAGGGGTGCAGGTGTTCTTTGGAATTGATGTTTCTGTGTTCTTTGGGTAAATACCTAGGAGTGGAATTGCTGGATCCTGTGGAAGCTCTATGTTTAGTAGGTCCAGAAATCTCCACACAGCTCTCCATAGTGGTTGGACCAGTTTGCACTCCCACCAACAGTGCAGAAGAGTTCCTTTTTCTCCACAACCTCGCCAACATTTGTTGTTGCTAGTTTTTTTAATATGTGCCATTCTCACTGGTGGAAGATGGTATCTCATGGTAGTTTTGATTTGCATTTCCCTAATTGCAAGTGATGTTGAACATTTTTTCATATGCCTGTTGGCCATTCGCATTTCTTCTTCAGAGAAGTTTCTTTTTAGTTCCTCTGTCCATTTTTTGACTGGATTATTTTCTTTGTTGTTGTTGAGTCTCATCAGCTCTTTGCAGATTTTTGTGATCAGTCCTTTATCATTAGTGTTGTGTGCAAAAATTTTCTCCCAGTTGGTGGGGTTTCTCTTTGTTTTTGTTATTGTCTCTTTTGCTGTGCAGAAGCTCTTTAATTTGATGTAGTCCCAGCTGTTTATCTTTGCCTTCACTATCACTGCTTTGGATGATGTGTCTGTAAAGATGTCTTTGATATGCAAATCACGTAGTGTTTCGCCTATATTTCCTTCTATGTATTTTATGGTTTCAGGTCTTATGTCTAGTTCTTTAATCCATTTTGAGTTGATTTTTGTATATGGTGTGAGGTAGTGGTCAAGCTTCATTCTTTTGCATGTAGCGACCCAGTTTTCCCAGCACCATTTATTGAACAAACTTTCTTTGCTCCAATGCATAGTCTTTGCTCCTTTGTCAAATATTAGTTGACCATAAATCTGTGGGTTTATTTCTGGATTTTCTATTCGATTCCATTGGTCTGTATGTCTGTTCTTGTTCCAATACCATGCAGTTTTGATGATTATGGCTTTGTAGTAGATTTTGAAGTCTGGGAGTGTGATGCCTCCATTCCCTTCTTTTTTTTTCAGGAGAGCTTTGGCTATTCGGGGTTTTTTGTGATTCCATATGAATTTCATCAATAATTGTTCTATTTCTTTGAAGAATGACATTGAAATTTTGATTGGAATAGCATTGAATCTGTATATTGCTTTTGGTGGGATGGCCATTTTAATAATGTTTATTCTCCCAATCCATGAGCAGGGGATGTTTTTCCATTTCTTTGTGTCTTCTTCTATTTCTTTTAACAGTGTTTTATAGTTTTCTTTGTATAGGTCCTTTACCTCTTTTGTTAGATTTATTCCCAAATATTTGATTTTTTTTGTTTCAATAATAAAAGGGATGGTTTTTTTGATTTCTTCTTCTTCAGATTTATTGTTTGTATATAGGAAGGCTACTGACTTTTGCGTGTTGATTTTGTATCCTGCCACTTTACTGAACTGATTGATGAGTTGAATTAGTTTTTCTGTGGAGTTTTTGGGGTTCTTTATGTATATTATCATATCATCTGCAAAGAGTGATAGTTTGAATTCTTCTTTTCCTATTTGGATTCCTTGGATGTCTTTCTCTTGTCTTATTGCTCTGGCTAGGACTTCCAGTATTATATTGAAAAGCAGTGGTGAAAGTGGACATCCTTGTCTTGTTCCAGATCTTAATGGAATTGCTTTCAGCTTTTCACCATTGAGAATGATACTGGCTGTTGGCTTGTCATAGATGGCCTTTATGATGTTGAGGTACGTTCCTTGTATCCCAAGAATTTCAATGGCTTTTATCATGAATGGGTGTTGCACTTTGTCGAAAGCTTTCTCAGCATCTATTGATATTATCATATGGTTTTTATATTTCTTTTTGTTGATGTGTTGGATAACGTTGATTGATTTTCGGATGTTATACCATCCTTGTGTCCCTGGAATGAATCCTACTTGGTCGTGGTGAATTACCTTATGGATACACTGTTGGATTCTGATAGCTAAAGTTTTATTGAGGATTTTTGCATCAGTGTTCATTAGGGAGATTGGCCTATAGTTTTCTTTTTTTGTGTTGTCCTTGTTCAGTTTTGGTATTAGTGTAATGTTGGCTTCATAGAATGTGTTAGGTATTATACCTTCCTTCTCAATTTTTTGGAAGAGTTTGTGAAGGATAGGTACCAATTCGTCTCTGAATGTTTGGTAGAATTCATTTGTAAATCCATCAGGTCCTGGGCTTTTGTTTTTGGGGAGGTTTTTGATTACCATTTCAATTTCGCTAATTGTAATTGGTCTGTTTAGGTGTTCTATTTCTTCTTTATCTAGCTTTGGGTGATTGTAGAGTTGTAGGAATTTGTCCATCTCCTCTAGATTGTTAAACTTGTTTCCATATAACTGTTCATAGTAGTTATTAATAATTCTTTTGATTTCTGCTGTGTCCGTTGTGATTTCTCCTCTTTCATTTATTATCCTATTTATTTGTGCTTTCTCCCTTTTTGCCCTTGTGAGCCTGGCAAGGGGTTAATCTATTTTATTTATTTTTTCGAAGAACCAGCTCTTGGTTTCATTGATCTTTTGGATTGTTTTTTTAGTTTCGATTTCATTTATTTCTGCTTTGGTTTTTATTATTTCTTTTCTTCTACTGGTTTTGGGGCTTTTTTGTTGTTCTTTTTCTAGATCTTTGAGTTTCGAGATTAGGTTGTTTCTTTGAGTTCTTTCTTGTTTCTTGATGTGAGCATCTATTGCTATATATTTTCCTCTTATTACTGCTTTTGCTGCATCCCATACATTTAGGAAATTGGTGTCCTCCTTGTCATTCAATTCAAAGAATTTTTTAATTTCTTCTTTTATCTCCTCGTTAGTCCAGTGGACTTCCAGTAGTGTGGGTTTCAATCTCCACGAGGTAGGAGAATACCTTGCCTTCTTTTTATGGTTTATTTCTAGTTTGATGCCTTCATGGTCAGAAAAGATGGTTGGTATGATTTCAATCTTGGTGTATCTGTTGATGTTTGTCTTGTGCCCCAGTATATGATCGATCCTGGAGAATGATCCGTGTGCGCTTGAGAAAAATGTATACTCAGATTTTTTTGGGTTTAGTGTTCTATATATGTCTGTTAAGCCTAAGCACTCTAGATCCTTATTTAGAGCTTTGGTTTCTTTACTTATTTTTTGTCTTGTTGATCTATCCATTGTTGATAGTGGTGTGTTGAAGTCTCCCACTACATATGTGTTTTCTCTGATGTCTGTTTTCAGAGATGCCAATAGTTGTCTGATATATTTTGGTGCTCCTTCGTTTGGTGAATATATGTTAATGAGTGTTATTTCTTCTTGAAGTATTATCCCCTTGATCATAATGTAATGACCACTGAGGTCTCTTTTTATCTTTTTAAGTTTGAAATCTGTTTTATCTGATATGAGTATAGCTGTTCCTGCCTTCTTTTTTGGTCCATTTGCTTGTAGAATTGTTTTCCATCCTTTAACTTTGAGTCTATTTTTATCTTTTGCAGCTAAATGTGTTTCCTGGAGACAGCAAAAGGTTGGGTTTGTTTCTTAATCCAGCCTGCAACTCTGTGTCTTTTTATTGGAGAGTTTAGTCCATTTACATTTAGAGTTAGTATTGATATGTTAGCATCTGTATTTGCCATTGTGTTTGTCTTTCCTTTGATTTTATTTATTTATTCTTTTAATAACTTTCTTTGGCCTTCTTTTGTTGTTATTCGTCCCTCGAGGTTCTGGCTTTAGGACTCCTTGTAGTATTTTTTGGATTGGGGGTTTTTCGCAATGAAATTCCGGAGTTTCTGTTTGTCTGGGAAGGTCCATATTCTTTCTTCAAAGAGGAAGGAGAGCTTTGCGGGATAGACTATTCTTGGTTGGCATCTGTTTTCTTGGAGTCTGTTGACTATGTCCCTCCACTCTCTCCTTGCCCGTAGTGTTTCTTCAGAGAAGTCTGATGTCAGTCTGATTGGTTTCCCTTTGAATGTTATTTGTTTCTTCCCTCTTGTTAGTTTCATTATTTTTTCTTTGTCTTGGATTCTTGGGAGCTTTATTATTATGTGTCTTGCTGTATTTTTCCTTTCGTCATGGAAGTTTGGTGTTCTTCTTGCTTCTTGTATATCAATTTTCAGATCCTTCTTAGCGTTTGGGAAGTCCTCTTCAATTATATCCATGAATATTTTCTCTGTTCCTACATCTCTCTCCTCTCCTTCTGGGATTCCTATAACTCTTATATTTCCTTTCCTCATGGAGTCATATAGTTCCCGAAGTCTTTCTTCGGTCTTTTTCCTTCGTACTTCTCCTTCCTTTTCTGTTTTAGTTCTTTTTATTTCTGTGTCTTCAAGAGTACTTATTCGTTCTTCCATTTCATCTATTCTGCTTTCACTGCTTTTCCCAGAGTTCTTTAGCATCTCCATTAATTCTTTGATCTCCTGCATTTCTTTTACTTCCCTCTTTAGGGACTCAATTTCATTCTTCTGGTCATTAATTATTTTCCCCTTATCATTGTTTTCCTTTATGACTTCTGTCAGTTTTTTAATCACAGCAATTTTAAATTCTCTATCTGGAAGGCTCAGAAGTTCTTCCAAGTTACTGTCGTTGCAATCTGGTAGATGGTTTTCTTTTTGTGGTGTGCTATTTTGCTGAGGAGTTGCTGGGTTGCATGTTGTTTTTCTACTCCCTACTGCCTGTTTTCTAATTTGCCATATTCCTTGTGACACTGTGTTGCTGTTACTGGCCGGCATCTTGGGCAACCTTCCCAGCTCACCACTGGCTCCTCTGGGGAACTTCTGCTGGGTTCACAAGTCTCCAGCAAAGAGAGGTCCCTGCTCTGTCTCCTCGGTAAGCCTTCTGCTGGGTTCACACAGTCTCCAGCAAGAAGGGTCCCTGCTGCAAAATGCCAGTGCTGGCGACACGCTCCCCTGCACGCCCGGTCTGCCCCAGCGGTGGGTGCTGTTCCCCTCTGGGCTGGAACTGCAGGCTAGAAGGCGCCCAGAATGGGCAAGCCTCCCAGCTTACCTCTGTCTCCTCGGTGAGCCTTCTGCTGGGTTCACACAGTCTCCAGCAAGAAAGGTCCCTGCTGCAAAATGGCGATGCAGGAACGAGCTCCCCTGCACGCCCGGTCTGCCCCAGCGGTGGGTGCTGCTCCCCTCTGGGCTGGAACTGCAGGCTAGAAGGTGCCCGGTGTGGGCAAGCCTCCCAGCTTAACCTCTGTCTCCTCGGTGAGCCTTCTGCTGGGTTCACACATTCTCCAGCAAGAAGGGTCCCTGCTGCAAAATGCCGGTGCCGGCGACACGCTCCCCTGCACGCCCGGTCTTTTATTATTATTTTTTAATGATAAATTTTATTTTTATATTCCCCATACAGTTGCAATCCCCCCTTTCTGATCCCAATCCCTCCCCTCCTGCCCCCCCACCCCCCCAAAAGTGTCTCTGTTTCATAGTTTTTTGTTGATGCTGATTTTCACTTTCTTATAGTTATTCATTTTCCTGGTCCCTTATTTAAGTTTTCTAGATTCCTGCTATGAGTGAGACCATCCGGTATTTTTCTTTTTCTTTTTGGCTTATTTCGCTGAGCATGATCCCTTCCAGCGCCATCCATGTTGCTGCAAATTGCATGTGTTTATCTTTTTTGAATGCTGAGTAATATTCCATGGTATATATGTACCACATCTTCTTGATCCAGTCATCTATTTTTGGGCATTTGGGTTGTTTCCAAAGCTTAGCTATTGTAAACAGTGCTGCTATAAACATAGGGGTGCAGGTGTTCTTTGGAATTGATGTTTCTGTGTCCTTTGGGTAGATACCTAGGAGTGGAATTGCTGGATCATATGGAAGCTCTATGTTTAGTAGGTCCAGAAATCTCCACACAGCTCTCCTAAATCTATGAAGCTTTAAAGGGTACATATAATGACTTGCAATTCATGACACCACAACAATATCAATGGTCATTGTTTTTAATTTTCACATAAAATATTCAGTACCTTAGTTTCAGATCTGAAGTCTGAATGAATATGAAGTTTATGAGAGTTGGCTGAGATCTAACACTTTCAATTAATTAGGAATTAAAGCTGATAAGTTAGTTTACAAAATACTCTTGTATTTCATGAATTTTCTCTCATTGAAAATAATTGATATTATTTGTCTATTGCTAATTAAGGATTATTGAAGATAAGAAGATAATAAGAAAATTTTGAGAATAAATACGTGTTAAAATCCAAGCATTTTGCTAAACACAGTTTATTTTGGTGAAATAGAAGTTTCAAGAAATATTTTTTGTTATTTAATGACTTATTGGTTGTATATCTATCTCAAAGACCCTTCAAGATATATCCTATGCATCACATAGGAGGTCCCTTTTGGTGGCATCAAGGTGTAAAGGAAATCATTTATTACCCTCTGGTATTATCTAGGCTGGCAAATTTATACAAGTTTGATAAGAGAAAAGACCAACAAGATATTTAATAGTAGTATGTATTCATCCTCTGTGCAGGGGGTTAGGGTATGGGTGGAGAGACCCAACATAAACAAGCAACTCACCACATGACTTCAGAATCCTTTTTAAGCAGCTCAGTTAAGAAAAGTGAGGTTATGTGGAGGGGAAAAGGCAGTTCAATTAGGGAGTTTACCAAGGAAGGCACTGTAAGCAAATGTATGCAGATTTACATTCTGTCTTCACCAATGAAAAGAAATAAGGAGATTAGGTCTTTCCAGTTCAGTGAAATATCCTTACAGAGAGAAATTTACATATAATGTCTTTCTCAAATGCAACCTCCACCCAGTCTGCAGACCCCTTCCTATGAAATCATCCTTTGCCAAAGACATGTTTTGGGGTAGCAGATTTTTGCTCCCATACAGGAGCATGGATGACTCCTTACATCCTATCACCAGTAACTAAATAAGGAATTAGAGCTTATTTCCAATCTATGAAAGCCAATGGTAGAGTCATGAATAGTATGGGATATTTATTATACTGCAACTTATACATTTGTGATCGTTAATTTTATGCATCAGCTTGACTGTCCATAGGATGCCCAAGTAGCTGTGTGTCTGAGAGGGGATTTCTTGTAAGGGGTTAGCATATTATATTTTTTAAAAATTAGATTTTTTAACTTAAGGTAATGTTGGCTTACAATGAAAGTCATTGACAACTTAAAAACAACCTATATAAGAGATTAGCATTTTAATTGGTGAACTGAATGAAGCAGAGGGGGAGGCCCAATGTGGGTAGACATCATCCAATCAAATCCAAAACTGAGCCTAAATAGAAGGAAAAGGCAAAGAAAAGCTGAATTCTTTCTTCTCCTGACTATAAAAAATGGGACATCCATCCTTTCCTGCTTGGTATTCCTAGTTTCATACTGGAATCTACTATACTGGCGCATTGACTTTAAACTATACCACTGTTTTTTTTTTTGTTTTTGTTTTGGTTTTGGTTTCAAGGTTGTAGATAGTAAGCTATGCGCTTCCAAAATCAAGTAAACATCTTATAGTAAATCTCAATATTTCATTGGTTCTATTTCTTCTGAGAACTCTGGTTAATATATTATGAGAAGGTGTAGCATATTAGAAATCACAGTTCATTACCAAGGACATAGTCATGCAAATTATAAACACTCTTTCAGAAATCTAGAAGTATGGAATTTCTTCACTTTAAGAATAATTTTAAGCCTAGAGAATATCTAGAAGATGATCCCTTCATGAGTAAATTGAAGGGGATTTAATAGAAAATATGAAGATATTTCAGAATTTAAAATGGAAAACAATTACAGAAAATGATGAAATAGAATAATATAAAGAAATGTATATCAAAACACTAGGCCAAGGACACCTGTGATTTACTGATTAAAGGTGAAATAAGAGGAAAATTATACTAGAGTGAGTTTTTCATAATGTTAATTTTAAAAATATGATAAATTCTGAGCTGATGTCTTTCCTAACTTTTTGCTTCATTAGTGTTAAAATTATTATTTAAAAAATGAGATGATAATGATTAAAATGGTGATAGTTCCTTTTTATTTAGTGCTTTTACTTGACCGAAAAATTGACATTCTTCTGTGGGCTGCTTTCTACTATTCACTGACCTCACATGCATATTTAATATCATAGTATCCAGAGTCTGGGAATCACATGGGATCTGAAGATGGAAATCATAAGCATATGCTATCAAAGTCCTTTTGATTTCTTACCTTGCCCTGAGAGTTCCCACATGGCCCTCTGTTTGCTTACAATATGGTCTTATCTCTCCCAATCTCCTCATTTTTCACTGAGCTCTAGCCACACTGGCCTCCTTTTTCTTTACTTAATAATCAAAACTGTATGCCTTGCAGCTTTTGAACTTACTGCTTGCTCATTATGCTTTCCTTATAGCTTTTCAAATGGCTGACTCCTTTTTATATTCAATTCTCAGCTCCCTTACTACCCTTTCTGAAGTAGCACCTTCTTATCCTTTAGTCACTCTCTAAGAAATCAACTAGTTTATTTCCTTTATTGCACAAAGTACTAATTAAACTATTTGTTTATTTTAAGTATTTGTCTATTTTATCCAGCTAGAATATATGCTCTAAGACTGCAGAAGTTTTGTCTTTTTTTGTTCTCTATTTTCAAGAAAAGTATCTGGTAATAGTCACTGGGTACCATTAATAAGAAGGAAGGAAGGAAGGCTAGGAGGAAGGAAGCAAGGGAGGGTAGAAGATTGCAGTAAGATTGAAAAGAGCGGGAGGAAGAAAAGTTGTTTTTTTTTTTTTTGCCCTTGGCATGAGTTTAGGAATATTTTAAATCTTTATCCATTAGTTGTCTGTAATATCCTCCAAAATGAAAATTTTCTAAGTATGAGGACCTTGTCACATTTTTCACTGTATTATTTACAGTGTTTAAAATAGGGCCTGACACAAAGCACTAAAATACTTGGAAGCTATTTTTTTCTAGCATTTGAAATTAAAAAATACATGAAAAATATATACATAATATTGAAATAGGTCCAGTAAACACTTCTAGGACAATGTTTCAAATGATCACAAAAGATTTTATATGAATTTCTCAGATTGCCTTTGTCCCAAACTGAACTAATAAGGAAAAGAGAATATTTATTAGCTCTTAGTGTGGTCCAGGCATAGTGTCCCGCATTTTCTTTTATGTTTTTACTGGGTCCTTATAACAGCTAAAACATGTATTTCATGCATAAATTAGGGTATTTTGGTTAGGAAGATACTGATAGGAAATAAAATTAGAATGTCCTATCATGTCCAGGCAGAATGTAAGGCACAGAGTTTCCTGGCAAGTGGAATTGGCTGATATGCCACCCTGACTGTATCCATTTACAACCCCAAAAGAGTTGAGAGTGTCTGGGTGAAGGGCTCAAACCTGTTTCAAGTGTATGTGGATATGCTTGACAGATTCATGTGACCCTGAAAAATACCATCTTACAAGGATCAAAATGGAGCCCTTGAGAGTGAAATTGCTTTAAGAAGGAAGGGAAGAATCGACATTATAAGCTAAACTTAGCAACGTGGCCTATTCTCCCAAGGGTCATTCTGGGTTCTGCAGATATCAGTGTGGTATTGGTAATAGAATTTTGTCTCACCCAGCTATTTTGTTCCGTTGTTGTACCCTGGGGAATAACAGGCTGTATATCAGTCAGGGTTTCAGTTCTAGAACATAGACACTACTTTAAACATTAAGTGACTTAACACATCCAAAAATATTGGAGGCACCAGAGGTCCCAGCATTAGACTGAGTTTGTAGGAATGATGTCCTGAACAATACTGTAAAGCCGACCATGTAGATTATCATTGTCACACCATGAGGAGCCAGAAGATGCTACCATCACTGTTGCCTCCAGCTCCACTTTCACCTCAAGCATGATCCTCACCAGTGAAATGCCCAATGCCCTGCCTCTGGGCATTACAAAGATAGGGACCCCTATTATTACTGCTGTAGAAAATTCTAATGCCTCCATGATCATGCTGCCCAGCAAAATAGCAAAAGCAGCAAAAGTGTAGTCTTCACATCATCGCCTCTTCTAAATCTCATGTGGGTGTCTCTGCTTGATGAAGTTTGGTTATATACAGAACCTGAACTGAAGAAAGGAATCTTTGACATGTTATTTTAATTTTCTAGCCTCCAGAATGCAGAAAACCAGCTTGTAACACTTGTTACAGATCCTGTGAATTGAAAATTGTGTTTCTGGATGCTAAAACACCTGGGAAGGCTAGCAATTTTGGTGTGAGACAGATTAGAAGGGGCATTCTTTGGGACTCAATTAACCATGTTGAGGGAACCTCTTTGATTGAACACACAAAGGCCATTCATTTCCTTATTTTGGAAGAATGGTGTAGGGTAAGGAAAAAATGTCAAGCTTTTCTGCCCTCCTGTCATCAGGATAGATGATGGATCCTTGCGGTCCTGAATGCATGCTCGATGGCAGACACCTGGAATAGGGTGTGGACCTAGGTAGATGGGATTCACCTGGGCTAAGATTGGGCTTTTAAGGGCGGCGTCACAGGGACACCAGCAGCAGCAGAAGCCATGAGAGAAGCAAAGCCATGAGAAGAGCAGAGAGAATGTGAGAGGTCAGAGAGCCCAGAGTGAAGACTTACCTCCCAGCCCCCCAGCGCCCCTGCCTGCCGTGTACCTGGTAATCTAAATAAAAAACCAGCAAAAGCCACTGAGGACTCTGACTCCTCCTTTATCCGGTCTGCTGGATCATAGAAAACCTGCTCAGTGCCCTGTCCTGCCTCTACAAATGGCAACAGATATACCTGGCATAGAGGTATCCAGGTGGTAGGTCAAGTCCTGGAGATGTAGCTCTCCAGCAGTCCTAACTCCTAAATAGAATTAGAGTGGGGATGAAGCCTCCAGCAGAAACAGCAGGTTCGTGTAATTGTTGGACACATAAGTATGAACTCAAAAGGAAGACTGATTCATGAATGGATACCTATAAGCTCCCTTAGGACTTTTATCAAGAGGGAGGCGGCCAGAATCTCAGGAGTCACATTTTAATGTGTCCACATTTTTATTCACATGGACCTTTTGGTTTATTGATGAACTTAATGAAGCTTAGAACAAGTCATCAATTTACCAGTGTCATCTGGGGTCGGAGGCGGAACTACATTTTGTTTCTCTCCAAAGTAGGTATCTGTATTCATTAAGATACATTTGATTGAAAGTAACAAAACTTTGACTCAAATTCTTTTAAACAGCAAGGACATTTGTTATTCCACATAACAGGATGTCTGTTTGAATTCTATTTGATGATGTGGTATTCAGAAGAATGGGGTTTTTGCTTTTATCTGTGGTCTTAATCTTAAGATATGGAATTTCTCTTCCCATAATTCCCAAGTAGATTTCGTTTCACATCTTATTCACTAGGATGATTTCCTTTTTCTAAATCTATGTTTGGAAAAAGGAATGTGATGATCACAGTTGACTTATACTAATTCGGACCCCCCAGCCCCCCGAGTTGACCCACAGGTGGAGTTAACTTCCTATGAAGTACAGGCTGTATGGAGCAGTGGCAATTATGAATAGGAGTTTTGCTGGAAGGGAGGAACGACAGGGTAATGGAGGTTAGGTGGGCAAGGCAGACTGCTGGCTCCTAGGGGGAAAATTATGAGAAATAATTACCCTTAAGACCAGGAATATATCAAGGAACGAGAGAACAGTCAATTGCTAGGGGAAAAGAGAAGTTAGAAAAGAATGAGAAAAAAGACACACTGTTCCATAACATAGGACATAGACAGGAGCTCATTATATAACACACAACAGAAGTGCTTGCCCAGAAGGTATGAACTCTGGTAAGAGGGTTTATGAGAAGTGTCTCTGAAGAAGGAAGCAGGACACAGAGAATTCAAGATTTACAGTGATAGGAGGCACCAGTTGGGGGTGTATCTGAAGAGAGACAGAAGGAATAAAATGACAGATGAAATAAAGACAGGAAATAAAGGATGAGAAGCCCTTTGGCCTGCAATTAGTCAGGGGAAGGTGCTGTTGCTGGGATACCTGTTCAAGTGCTGCTGGGAATTACGGTTCCGGGCAGCTGGGTTCTAAAGGGAAGGAGTGGCTCTTACATAGCAGCTGTCCGTTGTGCCTCTGGTCATTTAAAATATAATTTAATAATGAGGGGATTCAGCAGAACTGTGATTCTGAAACTATAGCCTGTGCTTACTGTTAAGTTGGAGAATTTCCCATTCTTCTTATCACTTCTGGCTGAGTTTGAAGTGGTAGTATTGGGGTGTGGTCTGCACAAGGGGCAGGGGCACTTGACATTGCAATGAACAGTATATTAGTTCCTCCAAAAATCTCACCAGAATGTCTGCATTACTAAACCATAAACCACTGCTGTGTTCCTCTGGAATGCTTTCTGCTAATATCATTATACAGATGTTTTCCAAGTACACACCAATCCTTAGATCTTCATCTGTGATTTTGGTTATGATATGTATAAAACTTAAGCTTATAGTATCTGACAGTATTTCAATTAGGTATGCAATAATCTGTGAATGCATATTTCAGCTTTCTTATGCAGGTATCACTGTTTAACAAACAAATACTTGGTATTTGCATTTAAATGTTGCTGACCTGCCTAATGCTGCAAAAAGATGGAAAAAGCTAGTCTTAGATAACAGCCCTCTTTCTGGTACCTGCTTAACCTAGCAATTTTTTGACTCTCATTCTCACATGTATTTTCTAAAGACAGTGGAGCTTCCATCTTCTGTAACCTCTTTAGATTCTGTTCATAGGCTTAATATCTTGGTCCTGTTCCCAACTTTCCATTCAAAATATTCCTCTAATTCAAGCTCCCATGGATTTTTTTTTAAGATTTATTTATTTATGCATACCAGAGCTGGGGTACAGGCCAGAGGTGTGGGCATGGGGGTGAGAGGATTCACCAGAGACAGAGCGGGAAACAGAACAGGCAGATAGACGGAAGTACACTGCTGAGGGGAGCAGTGGGCGAGTCAGGAAAGGTCTGCCGCCATGTGGGCATCTCCCTGGCTGGCTGGGAATTGAACCTGCACTGCAGAGGTTGCAGACAGCTTCACAGTGCTGCGCTCAACCTGCTGGGCCACCTGGGAGGCCCACTCCCATGGATTTTTTTGATTATTATTTGATTATTTTTTAAAATTTTATATGTTTTTTTACATCATTTTTCATTTTTGCACAATGTATGCATTTTCATCTTGGTTATATTCCCCATACAATTCGCACGCCCCCTCATTTTGACCCTCCCCCCCTCCCCCCCAGTGTGTCTCTGGTTTATAGTTGCTTGTTGATTTTGGTTTTTACTTTATTATAATTAGTCTTTTTCCTGGTCCCTTATTTAGGTTTTCTAAATTCCTTCTATGAGTGAGACCATCCGGTATTTTTCTTTTCCTTTCTGGCTTATTTCGCTGAGCATGATCCCTTCCAGTTCCATCCATGTTGCTGCAAATTGCATGAGTTTATCTTTTTTGATTGCTGAGTAATATTACATCGTGTATATGTACCACATCTTCTTGATCCAGTCATCTATTTTTGGGAATTTGGGTTGTTTCCAAAGCTTAGCTATTGTAAATAGTGCTGCTATAAACATAGGCTTGCAGGTGCCCTTTGGAATTACTGTTTCTGTGTCCTTTGGGTAAATACATAGGAGTGGAATTGCTGGATCATATAGATGCTCCATCTTTAGCAGGTTGAGGAATCTCCACACAGCTTTCCATAGTGGACCAGTTTGCATTCCCACTGGCAGTGTAGGAGAGTTCCTTTTTCTCCACATCCTAGCCAATATTTATTGTTGCTAGTTTTCTTAAATTGTGCCATTCTCACTGGTGTAAGATGGTATCTCATTGTAGTTTTGATTTGCATTTCCCTGATTATAAGTGATGCTGAACATTTTTTCATATGCCTGTTGGCCATTTGTATTTCCTCTTTGGAGAAGTTCCTTTTTGGCTCTTCTGCCCATTTTTTGGACTGGATTATTTACTATTGTTTTTTTTTTGAGTTTCATCAGCTCTTTGTAGATTTTTGTGATCAGTCCTTTATAATTAGTGTTGTGTGCAAAAATATTCTCCCAGTTGGTGGGTGTCTCTTTGTTTTGGTTACTGTCTCTTTTCCCATGGATTTTTATAAAAGAAATTTCCTGTAACAGCCGTAGATGTGCTGTTCCTAGCTTCAGATCTTGTAGACCTTGTTCTAATTAGAAACATCTTTTTGCCCTTTAGGAATTAATTATTGGATATGTCCAACTGATGTTTAGCATGTATTTAAAGTACGGTTGAACCACATATTTCACCAGGAGTTGGGGCAGAGACCAGGGGAGAAATTGTTTTTTCCTTTGGAAAATCAAGACTCATTACCAGGAAAAGAAAGTGTAGTTTCTGAGCATCAAGAATAATAGATAATTGCCATAATCATGCACATAAATGTTTCAGTAATTTAGTGAGTTATCAGGCAAAAGTGTTTATATTTCAAACCTGTAATTAGATATTTGAATCTGGAAATAAAATTCATGTCACAAAGTTTGAGAAACCCTGGACTCTTCGTATATTACATCTTGGAAATGTATCCCCTTGCCTTTTCATTAGTTTAATTATGTACCTAAGAAGGACATTATATGTGACTGACTTATATTTGAAAAAATTAAAGATTCCATTACATTCTTTGGGATATGAAATATTAATATAGTCCTAGATTACACAACTAGGAGAGTTGGCTACACCTCATTATAAGATACAAAAACATAGCAATTCCCACATTTGCTTAGTTGGGTTAATTCCTTAATATGTAAGACACCATCCAAAGTGTCAAAGCAAGAAGTTTAATGTACATTATACTTTAACATATACTTACAAAACAATCTTCTGAAGAGGGATGTGGGGCTCGTTGTAGCATGTTCTTTGGTATAAGTGTATCACAGTATACGAGGCTGTCCTTACTGCAAATAAATACTGCACTAATAGTGGGCTATTAATGTGCTGAAATTTGTATTTCTGATTGGAAAAAAGTACCTGCTCCACCAAGACACTTCAGGTTTGCACCTAGGCATGTATCCTGCTACATACGTGGCAGCCCTCAATCTGGAAAGTGCTATGCTGCTTGATAAAATCCCCCGATCTGCTCAATAAGAATTGACCAGATTGCCAATCACATTGACTCCTGACAACCTTCTCTGCAAAAGCAAGGAACAAAAGTGATGGTTGTATCATCCTTTCCCCTCCCTGTAAATACTTAAGTTAGATGAAGGCTTGGGGAATAATGAGGTCTATGATCTCAGCCACCTCTGCTTCCTATCAGTCTGTTTGCAGAGACTGAGTGGACTTCTCTGAAAGTCAAAGATCATTTGGAATAAAAACAATTCACAGATTCCTATATGGTTGATAGAATTTCTTTGTTTCTCTTGTTTTCTTAGAATCTACATATGGATATCAATCTGTGTCTCTGAGGTTTATACCAGTTACTTTTATTGTTATTTATGGTCTCAGTTCTACAACTCTATGAATATTAGCAGAATTCCTTTCTGGTACAGAGATCTTGCATTTGTCAAAGCTTTTGGAGGAGATAAGAGAGAGTTGCAGTCATGGCTGGTAGACAATTTTGGGGTATGTATAATTAGGAAGGGAGCTTAAAAGTTCATAAACTTCCAAATTAGTAAAATCAAAAGTATTGGCTTATACAATTTGGAGAGGTTGGAGAAAGAGATCATGCAGTTTTGCATCATGGAAATCTTTTTCTCCTCTGGTTTGTGGGAGTATAGCTGTCACAAAGTATGTGTTTTATAAATAGATATTGCATGTTGAATGAATGAATTATAAAAATATGATGAGTGTAGGATAATTTTATTTTCTAGTAATAGCATATTGGCAAAAATGATGGTGTGAGAATGAATCACATAATTTCTCTAGTACTTAATTCAATGAGAAAAGAAGTAAAACAAGCAAAAACTTGCAAAAAAATCATAAGAAATCTAACAAGGAACAGAGGGCAATGTTTTATGACATAAAATTTGAAAATATGTGCAGCCATGGAAATAAAGAAGACCTAAACCTTGCTTCGTTGTCTCCTAATTTGTTTCCAACTCTATAAAATCAATTCTAGGGAAAAAAATGGGTCCATAAAATTCTGAATTTTTATTTTTCTCCCTTTGTTTTTAGTGGAATAGGAGTAGCTTTGGGGAGAGGGGAAAAATAAGCAAAGCTAACAACCAACGTTGACTAAGTGTGATACAGTATAGATGTTCCACACTAAATGGTGGAAATAATTAAAGGTTTGATGAGATTGCCACTGAATAGAACATATGGTCTCCTGGTCAAGTAGATGTGGTAAGAGAAATGTCAAAAGAGAAAACATAATTAAGACCTTCCGACAAAACTGCATTAAATCCGTGCCTCCCCTGGTGACGCAGCGGTTGAGCGCTGGGCTGCGAGGCTGCCCGCAGCCTCTGCAGCGCAGGTTCGATCCCTGGCCACCAGTGAGGGTCCCACATGGCGCGCAGACCTCTCCTGTTGCCCGCTGCTCCCCTCAGCAATGTATTTCGTCAGTCTGCCTGTTCTTTTCCCCGCTCTGGCTCTGGTGAATTCTCTCACCCTCCTGTGCTTCTGAGTGTACCCAGTGCTTGTATAAATAAATAAATAAATCTTTAAAAAAATTAAAAAAAAAACTGCATTAGATCCCACCTGATATCTCACAATCCATCCCCCATTCTCACACAATAGTCTACACAAGGAAGGAAGAGAATCTTAGAGAATTAACTAGCAGAATATTAGAAGAAATTAGATGTATGTTCAGAGTAGCCAACATTAATATTGGATACTTTTGAAAAAAGCATTTGGCAGCTAAATGATCTATAACTTAAAAAAATGAAAGGAGAAAACATAATATAATAAAGAAAAATGGGCAACTGACTGGAAAACTATAACTCAAGGAACAGAAGGCAATTTCTTTGTGGTCATTACTTGCTGTAAAAGAAGTTAGTGACAGCACATATTTGGTTAAAAGGAGTTCTGGTAAATCAACAGAATAAGATGACACAGGAAATTGTGGATATGAAAAAAAATACACTACCAAAATAACACAATTATGTAATGAATAAGTAAATGGGAAACACCAAAACAGAATAATCATGACTCATATTCAAATTACTGACAGAGAGGAAAGCGTTGAAGTCAACATATTGAATGGAAAGAGAAAAGATGAAGAATATAAGGCAATTTTAGAGATAATTATAGGTAAAGAAAAAAGATGATAATCTATAATGATACTTAGTATTGTTGAAGCAGAGATTCCAACAAAGAAGTATAAAAGATCTTTCAAAGTTAATGGAAAATTTTTCTGAAATGAAAGAATTAAATCTGAAATTTGATAAATGAGGAAAATAAACTTAGAGTGGATGGCAGTTTTAAAAAAAGATCCCTTCCTGATTATAAAAATGTAATTAAGAGGCTGAGATAACCTTAGAGAGTGTACAGCAGCATTTTCATGCATCCATATGTTATAGAAATACTTCTCATCTATCGCTTTTAGATTTGGGCCTTTGGCTGAAAAGCTGACAGACAAAAGCAGAAGTTCTTTAATATCTTCCTGTATACATGCATAAAAGATGCTAGATGTTACGTTCATATTTCAATGGGTAGTGGAATATAGCCCAGGTTTCATTACACTCTTTAAAAATTTGCCTGTATTACTTATAATGAGCTCATATCATGTGCTACAAAATTAATGTCATTATTCTTAACAAACCCTCTATAGAACATATAAATAATTTACCCCAAATTATTTATATACCTATACATAAATAATAGCAGTTATTTACAATATCTTTCAAGGAATTCTAAAAAAGACACAAGATCTGAGTTTTAGTTTTTGCCTCTGCCAGCCATTTCATACTATCTTGGGCAGTCCACTTTATCTCAATGTCCTTCATCTTATAACCTGTCCAATAGGCAGGTATTACTATCTCCATTTTATAGAAAAAGAGATATGCTAGGAGAGGTTGAGTGACATGTCCAAATGCATAGTAAATTTTCAGAATTAAAGCATTATGACTTTTCCATTATACTATATGTTGAGATAAAATCAAATGTATTAAAAAGTGCTATTCAAAGGTAAACAGCCTATGCACAGTGTTTGATATCAGTTTTTTAGTGGCATTACAGACAATAGGACTTAGAAGTAACTTCATGGTTTTTTCCTCTGGTTTATCATTATTATTATTATTTTACATTAAAGTAATGTTAAATGCAAGTTTTTATTGCAACAGAAAAAGGTATATTACACCTTATTTTATACTCTTTTATGTTCTAACAGAATTTTGGGTGATCAGCACCAATAAGAAATACATGTGAAAGATGACCTCTTCCTTACTTAAAAGTAGAAAGTAAGGAAGAATTTTATTTTGGCCAGCATCAGTTTTATTGGCTCCACTTATTCCTTAGACCCCTGTTTTTAACCATAAACAGAGGCTTCACTGTTATTTGACTTCCTCCTCTTTTATGTGTATATGTAGTGATCTTGATAACTGATCACAGAATGAAACAAAAATTCACTTTCAGACATGATGGAAAAGGTGGTTCTTCCTCTCCCTTCTTTTCTGCCCCCAAGTGATACCACTTAGTAGCTGGTTCAAGCAACAGGAAGATGAGCAAATGGAGTTTACATCAGTACGTGGAATGGAAAAAAAAAAAAAACATTAGGAAGAAGACTTCCAGAAGAAACATTATGATAGGACAGTTATTAAATAAATGTAAGTTCAAATATATCTTATCCCTGAAAATCAAATTAAAACATACAGCCTTGAAGCATTTGCTATTTCCAAACCAGTTCTTGTCTAGCTGTTCTGAAGCTATCCAGACACCACCAGTTTAGGATATTTCTGGTATTGTTGCCAAAAACAAAACAAAACAAAGCAAAGCATTATCAACAACCAAACCCTGTTTTTGCTATAATATTTAACATTTTTTTCCTTAAATCATTCATACAACATATAATATGCTCCTCATATGTACTGAATTAAACAAGAAAATGTTATTAATGCATTAAATCAGCCACTTTGCCATTTGTTGATGGGTGTTCCAATACTCCTAAGACTGAATCTCTTGGTTCTCTTAAGTGATGGAGGGACCAGGCTTATAACTTTGAGTCTGGCCCCATGGATGCCTGCGTGGGGAATTGAAGAAGATGTGGTATATATACACAATGGATTCAACTTCAATTAAAAGTGTGCAATACACATGCTAAGAAATCTAAAAATAAGGAAATAAAACCACCAAAACCAATAAAAAAAAGTCTAACTACTTCCACTCATCCAGATTTAGCCTAATACATTGTGTCAAGCATTTGTTTGATCCCCCAAACTGGTTAGGTCCTCCTAACCACACATCCTCTTGTTACACATCTTTGCAGTGTTTGTGTTTTCTTACAGTTAGCACAATGACAATTAATTATATGTTTAGAAGTTTTCGTTGGTGAAGTTATAACCTCCACAAGAGCAGGGACAAAAGTAGAATCTAGCATAATACCTGCCAAATAGTAGACACTCAAGTGATGTTAATTTAGTGAACGAAATGAGATAAAAACATCAGTTCGATATAATTTTGGCTCTCAAGTTTGCATGGATACTTAAACTAATAATTTCAGTTAGTATCACTAAAAAAAACTTTCGTGTACACATTGGTGAAATTGTAAACCAATGCCATGCGGCTAGAGGATAATTGGCAATTGGCTCTAGGGCTCAAAAATATTTATGCCATTTGGATTTTATTCAGAAACTTCTTACAGGAATAAGTAAAGTAGACTTGCTGCAAATAAATTTTCTAGTACTTTTTACCTGGATCATCCCCAATCATATAGAACATGATGCTATTTTTAAAAATCTTAAAAAATTATTTGACTTCTCCTTCAGCTACCAACCACATTTCTCTGCTGTCCATTATAGTAAACTCCTTAGAAGAGTTTCTGCACTTGTTATATCTATTTTGCTTTCTATATTTGCTCTTGATTTTCCTCCAACTGGATGTTCCTCTCCTCCACTTCACAGAAACAACTTTTGTAAAAACCATCAGTGACCCTTTGTTCTAGATCTGGTGATCAATGCTTACCTTCAATTTATTTGACCTAGCAGCAGCAGCAGCAAGCACCACCCCCACCCCCACCACCACCACCACCACCAGCAACAGCATTTGACATAGTTAATTACCTCTTTCAGAGTCACTTTCTTCATCCTGCCTTTAGGCATATCACTCTTTTTTTTTGTGGTTCTCTTCCTACCACAATGGTTGTATATGTTTAATTTCTTCTGTTGATTGCCCCTCATGTCTTGACTTCTAAGTATTGGAATGCCCTGGAATTCAGTCCTTAGACCTTTTCTCTTTGTGCTTTCTCCTAAGGTTATTTTTATCTATTTCTTGGCTCTAAACATCGTGCAAGCACTGATGACTTCTGAATTATCTATTTATTCCAGACCATTACCCTGAACTCCAGTTGATATCTTCAATTGGTGTTTAATTTGCATGTTGATTTTAACTGATCAAATCCTGACCATCTGGTCCCCTAACTTGCTACTCCTTGTCTCATTAAATCCATTCCTTAGCATTCAGGTCTAAAATTTGGTTATCATTAATTCCTCTCTTTACCTCATATAGTCTATTAGGACATTCTGTTTGTACTACTTTTGATATTCAGAATCTGTCTACTTTCCTCAGTATTTCTCTAGTTCAAGCTAATTTCAGCTGTCATCTAGAGTACTGCAATATATCCTAACTGCTCTCTGTATTATCCCTCTTACCCACTTTAGTTCACTGAATACAGCATCCTGAGTGATCCTTTAAAAATGGAAGTCTGATTATACCACTTCTCTATGTAAAAATTTCCAAGATTTCCCATTTACCTCAGATTGAAAGCCAGAGCTTTTATAAAGGTTTATTATAATCAGCCAGCGAGTAATTCTATGACCACGTTACCCACCATTTACCCACTTGCTCACTCCAGTCACTCTGGACTTCTTTGAACACTTAAGTAAACATCATATCTCAGGTCATTTGCAGTGGCACTACTAGGAAATTTTTTTTAACCAGATAAGCATATAGCTCAGCCCTTAACCTTTTTAAATTATAACCAATTTAAATTATAACCTCTATTTAAATTATAACCTCTTTTCCTAGAAATTCCTATTTTATTTCCTATTCCCGATCTCCCATCTTCTATAATTCTTAAGTGATATAACATATATTTGCTATATTTGACTACAGTGTAAACTCCATGAGAGCGGCAATTTTATCCCTGTCATTTGAAGTATTGGTTGTTGAATATTGGCACTCAGTATATTTTTGTCAAATAAATGAACAAGTGCAACATTTTTATATAAGTTGAAAAATTAGAGATATTTAATATCCCATAATAGCAATAATAATTATGTCCATATGAATCATAGCACAACTATATGATGAAACAAACACATTCACCAGAATTAACATTAAAGGAGTATTTGGTAAAAGGGAAATGCTTGCACTATTTGCAAAATGAAGGAAAATAAAAGACAAAAATTTGTAAAATATCACAAACAATTTTGTTAAAATTTGCATACAATAGTAGTCAGAAAAACTTCATTATTAACTATAAATACATAGGAATAAAAGACTATAGAGAAATATAGTATAGGGCCTCCCTGGTGGCGCAGTGGTTGAGCGCTGGGTTGTGAAGCTACCCGCAGCCTCTGCAGTGCCAGTTTGATCCCCAGCCACCGGGTGAGGGTCCCACATGGCGTGCCAACCTCTCCTGCCGTGCCCGCTGCTCCCCTCAGCAGTGTACTTCATCAGTCTGCCTGCTCTGTTCTCTGCTCTGACTCCGGTGAATTCTCTCACTCTCCTGCACTTCTGATTGTACCCAGTGCTTGTATAAATAAATAAATAAACCTTTTAAAAAAAGAAATATAGTATAATAGTGACTGTTACCTCTCTTATTCACCATTACTATAGGATTAGTGCAATTCAATGCCATAATTAAATTGGCAATGTGAGTAAACAGAAGATAAAGCAAAATTATTATTTGCCTATTATATGCTAATATATTACTAGAAAAACCTAAGAAAATAAGCTTAAAATTTATTAGAAACAAAAGAAATCAAACTATTAAACAAAAATAACTTCCCAATATTAAACAAATAGTCAATGAGAAAACAGTATCACAGAATAGATACCAATCAAAAGGAAGAATATCTAGAGTAAGCCTTATAAGGAATATATGGTATCTATATGAAGTAAATGTGTAAGCTCTCTGAGGGAGAGTAAAAGAACATTTAGATCAATCAGTTGCAGTAGAAATTCCGTTGTTATATATTACTTCTTGCAAGTAATGCTCCATTATTATGTATTAATACTCTATTAATGATATACTACTTCTTGTAAGATAACATAAATGAAAGTGGGGGATAAATAAACAAAACCTGTTTATCTTATTGCATGCAAATTATGGTTATACTTCATGAACAAACATCAGGGATATTTTGTATTTATATCTAATACTCAGACATAATAAGTTGATATGATGCTCAATTGTGGTAAGTTTCCTTCTATGTAAATAATGAGAAAAGAGCTTGCAAATAGCCTCCCATTCAATTTCATTTTATTTCTGTTTAAAGAATTCATAACAGTTCCCTTTAGCCAAAGCTGATGATACAAGGTTGCTAGCCAAGGTACGTATCTGCTGCAAGATTGAGAAACTACAACCATTTTTAAGGCATCTCTAACAGTTTAGCCTGACTTAATTCCCATTAATATTGCATAAAACCAAAGAAAGCTAAATTGCCGTTGAATGATTGCTAAAGATCACTTTTAGGATGTTTAAGTTTGAATGTTTTCCTTACTGGAATTATACTCTGAAAACCTTATTCATGCCAACATGTTTTCCTGACTGTGTTGTCATCCACCAGAAATCTCAAGACAGTGAGAAAGACATACAAATAAGCAGGGCAATGTATATGCTTCATCTATCAGAAATTCCATGCATAAAGATCACTGAAATCACAGTGTTATCTAATATATATACTTAACATCTATGCATTATATATATATTTTTTAAGATTTATTTATTCATTTACACAAGCACTGGGTACAGTCAGAAGTGCGAGAGGGTGAGGGAATTCACCAGAGCCACAGCGGGGAACAAAACAGGCAGACTGACAAAGAACACTGCTGAGGGGAGCAGTGGGCACAGCAGGAGAGGTCTGCGCACTATTTGGGACCCTCACCAGTGCCCAGGATCCAACTGGCACTGCAGAGGCTGCGGGCAGCTTTGCAGCCCAAGCCTCAACCACTGCACCACCGGGGAGGCCCATCTATGGGTTATATTTTATGTGTCAAACACTATTCTTAGGGGAAATATATCCCACAAAGCTCTGAAAAGCTTCTTTATTATAAAAATATTTCTGAATTTTTATTATGTACAATTTACCTCTGTTCTAGCTTCTGAAGACATAGCAGTGAACAAAATAAGAATCTACGTGTTATGCTTGATAATTTTTAGTGGGATGTGGCAAAGTGAATTAGCTATCTAATAAAGACTTTGCTCCCCTTCCAAAATTTAGAGCTATTGTTTAGTGTTGAGAGTGGTTACTCAGACAGAAATGACATCTTTCAACTTCCCTTTTTCCATCTAGGACAGGCCATGTAGCTGGGTCTTGCCAATACCTTTCATTCATCTTCTAAGTGCCAGACTCTGCCATTGGATTGGGGCTTCCCAGGAATAGTGTGGTCTTGTCTTTAACATGGTGGCATATCTTAAAACATTGCAGCCAAAGACTCTCAGCTATCTACAATACTCAGTGTTAAATTACAAATTCTTTCTTGAAGAGAGGAGAGGGACACCATCAAGGCTACCTCATTACATGAGTGAGAATAGATAGGTATCCCAGGCTTTTTGAAAGTTCATATATAGCAACTTCACTTTTATGAAAGATCACTCTTAATATTTAATTTTGATAACTGAAGAGGATTTTTGTTATTACGACAATGTAAGGATAGTGGTTATCATTTGTTTTATAGCAGCCATCAGAGAGGAGCACATATCCTAAACAGTGAGAGTGACAGCGCCAAGCACTTCTCCAGGAAACTCCTTTATACAAGTTGTGTGTTTATCATATAATTCCTGATATTACAGTATTTTGTTGTTGTATTAGGTTTTATGTGTTCTTTCATTTGATTTGATAGGTTATTTTTCAGTCTGGGAATGCTAAAAATTTTTCTGCCTTAATAACAATTACTTTTTTGTTTCATGCCATTTCCGCTAGTGGAAGAACACTACTTTGGGAGAACTTTTGGGAGAAGTGGTGTTTGGGAGAACACTACTATATGAGAGCTTGTACTTCTATAAACTAATACTAAATTTTCTGGGGTTATCTATTAGTATTTATGGTAAGAGAGAGGCATAAAAAAGGTAAATGTATAGACTGTCAAGGAGTGATGAATATTATGAAGACAAGGAGTATTACTGTAGAAAATGAGGTCGGATGGACAGTGGGAATCAGATGGAACTTTGAAGACCAAGATAAAGAGTTGGATTTAATTCCAAGTGAGCTATCAGCCATTGAAGTGTTGGAGCTGTCCAGAGCAATCATTGAAAGATGACAAGGTCATGAGTATGTTCTTAAATAATTGGTAGCAAGACATTTTCTGTTGCCATATGTGCCATATTTTACAATGACCCTTCCATGGAGAAAAGAATATAGAAGAGTACAGCTGAGGAAGGTAGATCATGCAGAAGCTATTGAAGTAAGTCAAATGAAAAATGGTGGTGGCTTGGCCCAGGAGATAGTGGCAGAAATGGTGGTAAAAGTGATGTGCTTTACAATTAAGCCTGACCTTTAAGACCTTTACCTTCACCTTACTTCCCGTCCTTCCATCAGGTCCTTTGAAGTTAAACCTGACTACTATCTTTATTTTATATAAAAATAAACATCGTTGCACAGTTGATGAAGCTGGGACTTGAAAATAGGTCAGATTGCATATAAGTCACTTGAGTGAGTCACTGTGGGCATTTAAAAAGGAACAGTTAAGTCTTCTCAAGGAAAATGCCTCTCGTTTCAGTGTCCAATTGGGAACACTTCAATAAGTTTAATATATCCTGAACATGACCTTACATTTCTTCAGTAGTGTGGTCTATCCATGAAGACTGGTCACAGGCATGATTTAAGCCCTTAAAGCAGAGATTTCCACAAAGGAAGCCACACCAATCTTTAGTTAAACATAGCTTCCAAATATGCAACCAAGAGATGCACTTACTAACATACTAAAATACTATGGATAATCTAGGAAGCTAATACATTATTTTCCCAAAGTTTTTGAAGTAATTCAGGAACCTAATGGCATGGAAAAGTTATTGATTTATTTGAGGGATGTTTCAGGGAGTCTTTTGATGCCTTCATTTTTTATGTTTTATATTTATGAAGCAACTTTGTGCTTTATAGTTTACTTGTGTTATGACATGGGTTTTCTCTCTAGTCTTAAAAATAATGGGAAGTAGGTAAGAAAATTTTCTTACTCAGACAAAAAAGGAAAATAAGATAAAGAGAAATTATAATTTTGATCCAAAGAGACCTGGTGGAAACAGTCCCTGTCTTCACATTTCTGTCCCTGAACTCTCTCCACTTCACCACACTTCCTCTCAAATGCCACCACCCGGCATCAGCCTGGCTTTCTTTTCTTCCTATGTGGGAAACTAACACTAAATGCCAGAAATTGAGTCATCCCACAGAAAAGGGTTTATTAATGTAGAGGGAAACATGTACTGTACAGCCTCAGAAAATATGAAAAACGTCCTATTGATTAAAGAAGTGCGTACTCCTTTTATTTATTATTTACACTCAGGGGTTATGATCTGGCAGTATGCTACACATAGTGTGAGCCACATTCTGTGCAACTTTTTGTCTTACTAATTTTGCACTTAGCTTCCTTTTATTTTTTCATTGTATACAATAACATTCAGTACTGTACACTCAAAATGATTTTGCCATCTTGCTGTGAAAGCTTATCCCCTTTAAAAAATGGAGATGTAACGTATTACTATTTAGAAGCTCGAAAACATTTTGGGTAGTTTATGTATAAATCATCTAGGCACTCATCAGGAATTAATTGCTTTCAAATACCAAGAATATTCAATAAATAATTAATGAAAAATTAAAATGTTATCTTAACAGAGACAGATCTGTCTGTTAGGAAAGCAGTTTTCTTCTTGATAACACCTTACTGAAGGGAATCAGCAGTAGAGATTATATTGATTTTTGGAAGGCAAGAATTCTTGCAAATAAATCCTAAAGGGAATCATATAATTAATTACCTTACTTATCCCACTGAGCAAACTGATAAATCATCAAGAAAAAACCCAAAGTTTACCATTGTCTTCTCTTGAGAGCAGACTATAAGTCTTGATTTCTAAACCCACCAGTTATCATTTTAATGTTCCTTTGTTGATCTATTGGCTATCTGACTAAATTTCTAGACTTATTTCATTTAGCATTGATTTTTGTTGACACTCCTTAAGTTTTACATCTAATTTATCTGTTCCATAGCCATAATTTCAAATACTTTCAAGTAGCTGTTCACAACAGGAAAGCAATCAGAATATCAGAATCACCTAGGAAGCAAATCAAAATATACCTCTCATCTGTTTTTCTCTACCCTGACATTTTCTGACCCTACTTATTTAAAAAGTCACTCCTTATAAATGTCCTTGGAACAAATTCATGGAAGCACATTTAAGATCATTCTCTCCTATGCCTGTGTTTGACTGTATAATTAACTACAGAGCAAAGGATTTTACTGACTACAAGCAAAAGTCACAAATCCTGTAAGCTTAGCAAAACACAGAATCTGAACTAGGGCAATAAAATATGAGAAATAAATTACATTTCAATATTCTTTCCATGTTAAAAATCTCTAAACTCTTACTGACAATAGTTACAAGATATTTAAAAGTGTACTATCTGTGTACATTCATGTTCCAATGGTTTATTATAATAAACTTTTAGTCTTACAAAGTTGTTACAATTCGTTCCTCCAAGATAATATTACTTTGCAGAATAATTGAAAGAATGGTTAGTGCATATCTGACATACGCTAGGGTGTTCATCATTAAGCATCAATGTCTACACTGGGAGAAGTGAGCCCAATCAATCACAATATTTAAAAATTAATTAGGTGAAAAAAATAAGGAAAAGTATCTTAAAGATAGCCTTTGGTGTTTCCTAAAGGAAAGTTCTTGACTTGAGTGTGGGCCAAGGAAGAGTTAAGGAGGTAGGATCAGGATAGATGAGAAAGTGAAGAAGTAGAAAGATGTATTGTCCATACATGACAGTCCTGACTTTGCTCATGGTATTTCTGTAAAGACTTGTCTTCCTGAGTTCTTCCTCCTACATGCAATTGAGTAGTACCTTCTTATTATACTACTACTGTACATATTGGACACTGGACCTGCCTTCCTTTCATCTTATAACTTAGGTGATAATCTCCACACATTGCCATTGCTATACCCAGCTATAGCCAAATTAGACCAGGATAAGAAAATGGATCTAAAAGATTTCATCCATAGCCATCCAAAACTTCTGACCTGGTATGAAAGTAATGACCAGGAATTTGGGGATAGAAGTTCAGTTCTTGGAAAGAGAGCCAAGGTGGAAACTTATAAAAATTTAAAGTCTGTGTTCCAATCAAGAAGTGAAAATATTGATAATTTTGTGCAAGGTAAAAAGTGCTATTATAACAGGAAGTAGACAATCAAAAATCACCCAAAACTTGGAAATAGGCAAAAGAGATTACTGGGTTTTCCTTCAGAACAGTGCTGATTGGACTTTTTACTAACTAGGGTGGGAGCAAAAGTTAAGTTATAGATTTTTGTCTGATAGAGACAAATTAGGAATTTCTGTCCAAAGGAATAGATTCAGCAAAGTTTATGATTCATTGCCCTATAAGACCTTAACCACTTTTGTATCTAGGTCAACTATCTTTTTTTTTTTAAAGATTTATTTATTTATTTATACAAGCACTGGGTACAGTCAGAAGTGTGGGAGGGTGAGAGCATTCACCAGAGCCACAGCGGGGAACAGAACAGGCAGAATGACAAAGTACACTGCTGAGGGGAGCAGCGGGCGTGGCAGGAGAGGTCTGTGCGCCATGTAGGACCCTCGCCCAGTGGCCAGGGATCAAACTGGCACTGCAGAGGCTGCGGGCAGCTTCGCAGCCCAGAGCTCAACTGCTGCGCCACCGGGGAGGCCCTAAGTCAGCTATCTTAACCTAACATTCTTTGAATACATTCCCTATATACATCTTGGTCCTAATATGTTCTTTGGCCCTGTCTTAAAATCTTTAATATCTTCTTCATTAATTAATGAATTAAATAAAATATTTGGCATATTTTTTGTATTTATAAGAAATCATGATCTTTCATCTTTTGATATTAGACTAATGATTTTGGGATTCATCCACTCAGGCATCCAATAAAACTCACCTGACAGGAGCAAATAAGTTGTGTGGCTGAACTATTTCCCTAGTAACTTTTGTGTAAGAATCAGAGTTTACATAGTTATGAATATTTGGAAAAATTAGATTGGCTTAGTGTTTATGATTTAAAAAATAATAGGTCTTTTGTCTTTGAATTAATCACTGAGGAGTTTGAAGTAAGAATAATTTAAAAAATTAAGGTTAGGTTTGTTTTCTCATGAGAAGTTTGAAAAAGCTAAGCTTTAAAAACTATTGGTTTCATTATCAAGTCAGTTAACATTGCTCCTACATATTGTTTAAGATTAGGAATAATGTAAATTTGTGTTCAACTGGTTTGAATAATAATTACAGCAAACATTTTTGTAATATAATTTTTATAGTTTGTCACCTTAAACATAATTTCCAAGATCCTTAGATTATTTAAGTTATTTTATTAACGTCAAATTGATTTACCTTCTGAGTAATCATTGAATAATTGGGATATTTATAATTAAGGTAAAATATGAAATATTGATTACTAAATATAATTGTATCTTTATGAACTTTTGCTTCTTGTTTTTTATATTCTACAGAGTAGAAAAATCTTTGAGTTATATTAATGAAAATGTCCATTTTTCACTTTTTAAAGGAGACATAAAAGAAAAGGAAAAAGAGATGAATATGTCTATAATCTATTGACATATACATTCATGAAAATTTCTGGTCAGCTGAAAAATTTATGAATGATGGACTGTTACCAGTTACCTACCTTTTTGTTTCCTCTGTAAAATAGAAATTACTACTTTAATATAAAATTTATAATTAATATGGATGGTTGAGGCTATTTTAGGAGATATACAGCTGGGTATACGATTTTTTTTCAATTACTTGATAGTACTTTTGTTCCAGAGTTAAGGCTCACCCTGTTCCAGAACATGAGAAAGCATAATAAAGGATGAAATATGAGGGAGTAGACAAATGTAAAGGTTTGAATGCTTTGGTTTAGCATACTTAAGTGTATAAGGATCTATAAAATGTGTTAAATTTGGCAAATTTCATACATATTTGATGAACATATTTAAAAATTTAAAGAAAAAAGAGCTTATGAAATATTTTTCCAAATATATTAATGCAAGACTGTCTAAGATAATTTGACTGTCTAAGATAATAAATTGGAATTAGAGCTTACCATCCAGATAATCTACCCAAATAGCAGAGACTGCATATCTTACTAGTATAAGCTCTGATTTTGGTTGCCTTTGTCTTGATTCCCCCCCTCTTTTTTCCTTAAGAAACAACACTTCTTCCTTATAAAGAGTAAGTGCTTATATGTCCACATGAAAGTATTTTATTGTCACTTTGACTAAATAGGTGGCCAAGGGTTATTTCTCAGGAACCCGTGACTCAATCTTAACCAAACAACCACATCTTATAAAATTTTTGTTTTCTTCTTCTTATGATTAGATTCTAAATTTAAAAAAATAGAAGAACATTTTCAGGACATTTTTCACAGCTGAAAATATTTTTGAGTTTCCTCACAAAGGCCCTGAAAATTTATAAAGGTTTGTTGTTGTCCCCTATAAATATAGCAGTGCTAAACTAATTAGGTTTGCTCGATATGTTCAGTATTTCTTAATTTGAGTAACATTGTTGCAAGGGCTGGCTGGGGAAAATCTGTGAAATCAGAAAAGATGCTCAGCTCCTCGGTTAAGTTTGTATAGAAAGCATGTTATTCATAGAGATATTTCACGAACTCTACACTTAATGGAAAGACGCTGGACATTGTTTTAATGCTTTTGTAATACATAATATGTTTTCACTCTTCATGGAAACAGTAATCAGCTTCTAGGGAAATCATACTGTGCTGTACATCAATTGAAAATTCTACTTTTCTCCATTCTGATATTATTGGTCATAAGATTAATCACACACAATCTCATTCTCAAATATGCTTTTGCTTCTCTCAGATACTTGCTGAAAGATCCTGCTATATAAGCTTCAAAGTATAATTTGTGTCTAATATTTATAGATAAACTAGGAGTATTACAGAAAGGACTATGTCGGGTGTACTAAGTAGTTGGTGCTTTAAAAAAAAAACAACTTTTGGGAGGTCTCTAAGCTGACATCATTTAGACATTTTTTCAGACTGTATCAGTATACTTGGTCAGAATTTTCAACCATTTTCCAGCCTGGAAGTCTATGTACTTCCAAAAGATGACAGCAGACCCAAGATCCAGATCAGAAACCTATTGAAAAGAAAATTTAATTGGCCTTTTTTTTGATTATAGTTGATATTACACTTATTGTTTTATTTTTTCTAATGGATAGATGAGGAAGTCCTTTGTCTCTCAACTTATTTCTAACTTCTTTAAAAGACTATGCTTTTATAAACTGAAATGAAATATTTTAAAGTGACACTTGAGTCTCACTAACCCTTCAGAATTCAGAAGCATATCTTACAGTGAGTCTTCTTACTTTTCATGGCAATAGAGTTTATTATTCTATAAGAACCTGTTCTTTTTTTCTGCCAGTATAAGGTTGAACAAATCAATTATATAACCAGGACTATATCTGCACTGCCATACTTGGCAGTGGATCTTGTTTAATCATCTATGACAAGCTCACGGATAAGGAGTAAGGATTGATCTTATTGAGAAGCTAATAGCACTCGTAGGCTCCTAAGAAGACTGACTTGGTGCCTGGATTAGAGGATTCCAATAATAGAAGGATATTCCTTCGCAGGTCACTTCTTATCAAATTTTGAAGGCCTCATAAAGAGATGCAGTCACTCAAATTTATGGGCAGTGAGATAAAAACTGATGGAGAGTTTCCTGATCTTATTTCCCTTATCTCAGAATGAAAGGGCAGATAATAGAAACTTCTAAATGTTCATTCCAAGGTTCCTTATGAAAATCCCCAGGTAGAAGTCAATTACCTTACATTAGCAGTTGATCAATACGGTGTGGTTCTAAATTGGTAAAATAAGTTAAAGAAGGCCAAATGGTTATTAGCATTTTTGCTGCACCAATGTAAACAATCCAACCAAACTTAATGAGGTCATCTGTTTTGTAGTAATGTTTGGAAATCATATATACTCTCAGAAGAGGAGAATGTCAGAAAAATTATCGGAAATTTGAAAATAGGCAAAAGAGATTTTTGGTGTCATTTCAGTATAATTTGAGCTTGACCGTCTCTTGACCAGGGTATTTGGCAATTTGATAGGGACAGAGGTTAATTTATAGGTTTTTTTTGTCCAGTCCCCCTATTAATGGAATTAAGTATTTGACACATGCTTACTGTATATGTGTATGAAAATATAATTCTTTAACCTTTTGAAAGTGATACTTTACATTAACAATAATGATAATAATAATGATAGTAGAAATTATAGGCTAGATATTTGGTATTGCAATATGTCATATTACTAAGTGAAACAGTCCTTTATTATGATCCTTTAAGGCATGGGCCAATTGCTTTAAGTATACAATACCAAGAATAGCAATAATAGTAATAATCGTTTAAGGAGTAACTCTTGTGTGCTATTTGAAACTAGATACTTTGCTTGTATTACTTATATTCACTACAGCCTACATAGAGAGTACTTTCCCTCTTTTACTGATAAGCAAATTGTGTCTCAGAGAAAATTTTGTGTCTCCAAAGTCACACAACTAGTAAGTAGTAAAAATTTTAATCCCAAAGTCTGAATCAAAAGTTAGTATTTTCCCATGATCTTATTACTATGCTAGCCAGCTGCCAGTAAACATAGCTCCTAGTTTCAAGGTATTCATCAAACTAAAAGGAAGAATTTTTTGAAAGTGTGCAAGAATTTAAACTTCTGAAATGGTAGAGAAAAGACCTCCAAATACTATTCCTCCAAAAATGTGATAAGAAGACTACAAAATCTGACAAAACCAATTTTTTTAAAACTCTGAAAATTAGCTATAGACTTGCAATAATCCAGACTGTTTATTTTTTTAAAAAGTGTTTGAGTTCAAAGAAAGCAAACATTGTAAAAAAAAAAAAAGAACAATGTTGTAAAATATATATAAATAAATATTAAAAAAAAACCCTCAGCCTTTTAACATGCCCTAATACCAAGGCTTCCTGATAGCCTTGAAAACAAACAACACTTACTGTGTGTGAAAAAAGCAAATGTATTGTGTTATTAAAAGAAAACACAACCCTATTCAGAGTGTGGACATTTTGATAAAAACCAGAGCTTATAATTTCTGCTACAAGTTCCTGTTTTGCTTTTCTTATTGCAAAATTTAAAGTAATTTAGAGTTGAGTTTCAAAATGTTAGAAACCTCTTCCCCAACCATTTTATTAGTAATAGATATTTTTATACTACTCTCTAGCTTGCTCATCACCTGGGATGAAGAATTGCTGTCCCCAGTCCCCCATCATTACAGCCACTCTACCCCCACCCCCAACTGGGATCTCAGATGCTGAAAGAGCTACCTTCAACTTTGTGGGTGTGATTTATATCTCCTCATCCAGCAGATTATAATCTGATTAATTTTAACCAACAACACAACATACCTCACCACTGCAGTCCTGCAACTATAGTCAGTGTGCAACCAGCAACCTGATAGCAATTGAAGGGTTCAGAATGGATTTTAAGCTTCCTTTCAGCCTCACCTCCAGAGAATTGTTATTCTTTGTTAGTTTATGGAACACTCCATATGGGAACACTCCATTCTCAGGGTCTGCCTTTACTTGACCTTCCAAGTAGGCCTTTCCTGCAGACCATTTGTTAAGTAGAATTAGTGGCAGTTATTTAGTACAGCAGCTACCTGAAGTGGCTGGTTGAGGCTAACAGAAAAAAAAAAAAAAAAAAAAAAGACCAAAAGTCTTAAAAGTAAAATTGGGGCAATGAGAAATCTATAAGATTTTTGAAAGTTCCTAATATTCCTAAGAATCCAGAAGGCCATGCTTGTATATAGCAGTTTATAAATGCCACAGAAAATCCTGTGAAGATCCAAAGTTGACTTTGAGGCTTTGTGAAAGCAGAAAGTGAAGGGTACTACAGAGCTGTAAACTGACTCCTGAAGAATGGAGGTATGTTGCAATGCACACACAGTGTCCATAAGCAAAGACTAAGAAACTTATTGATTCAAGGGATTTAAAGAAGTCATCCTCCCAATAGTTGCTGATTACTCAAATAACTGCGCAGAAATTAAAGTTGTGTATGAAAAACAAACAAACAACCCAGAGATTCCATAGAATTGGTCCAGGAAATTCATAAACTAATAAAGAGCAATAGCAATAAACCTGGGGGTTTGGGAGCTTAATTTTCAGATTTAATACGTTATTTTAAACATCAAATTGTAACAAAAAAATTATGAGTCATGCAAAGAAATGGGAACAAATCATTCATACACTTGTCCTGAGGAAGCCCAAGTGTTGAACTTACCAAATAAAGACTTTAAATGAGCCATTAATGTCTTCAAAGAACTAAAGAAAATAATGTCTAGAGAACAAAAGGAAAATATGAGAAAAAAGTATAAGATTGCATCTTACCAATTAGAGATTATTAAGAGAATTATATAAACCAAAATCCTAGAATTGAAAGTACAATAATTGAAATGAATAATTAGAGATCCTGAACAGAAAATTTGAAGTGGCAGAAAAATCAGTGAATTTGAAGGTGGGTCAATTGAGAACATCCAGTCAGAGAAAAAAAATAAATTACAGAACAAAACCATGAACCTCAGAGACCATCACGAGTGCCAGCTTCCACATAGTGGGAATAGTAGAAGACAGAGAGACAGGGACAGAAAGAATATTTGAAGAATAATGGCCAAAACCTTCCTAAATTTGATGGAAAATGTTAGTTTATACATACAAGAAGTTTAACACACTTCATTATGATAATATTAAAAAGACTCCTAGCTAGACGTGACTCATAGCTAAACTGTCAAAGACAAAGAGAATCTTGAAAGCTTCAAGGGGTTTTCAAGATTATAAGATAACTTTTTGTCAGAATCAATGGAAACCAGAGGTATGGAGGTAGAATATCGATGAAACCAACAATTCTATGTCTAGCACAATAATTCTCCAAATATGGACAAAATGAATTATTCTTATAGAAAAAGAACTGTCAGAATTTTTTGCTATCAAATCTCCCATACAGATAACTAGTGTCATCCATCATGTTGACAGAATAAAGGATAAAATCACATGATCATATCAATGAATACAGAGGAAGTTTTTTTGACAAAACCCAACACTCTTTCAATAGAAAAACTCAATAAACTGGGAATAGAAAGGAACTTGATAAAGATTTTCTATGAAAATTCCACAGCTAACAACATTTAGGTAAAAGTCTAGAGGTTTTTCATTTGCTATTCCCAAAAAAAAAAAAGCCATCCAGATTGTAAAGGAAAAAGAAAAACTATCTATGGATGACATGATCTTGTATATAGAAAATACTAAGTAGTGTACTAGTAAACTATTAGAGCTAATAGATGAGCTCAGTGATGCTGAAGCATATAATTGCAAAAATACCAGTTGTATTTCTATATTCTTGTAATGAACCATCCCAAACTGAAATTTAGTAAACAGTTCAATTTACAATAGTAAATTTAAAATTGACAATTTATTAAAAGAATGAAGTTCTTAGTAATAAGTTTAACAAAGGAAGAACAAGACTATTGTATGCTGAACACTAGAAAACATTGTTGAAATACATTAAAGAAGACCTAAATAAATAGAAAGATATGTTTATGGTTTGAAAGGTAAACCATATTACCCAAACTGATCTACAGATTTAATGCAATGCACATCAAAATTCTAATTGTCTTTATTGGAAATGAGCAAGCTGACCTTAATATTCATAGACCTGCAGGGATCTAAAATAGACAAAAAAATATTTAAAAGAACATAATTGGAGGACTTCAATTTCCCAATTTCAAACTTCACTACAAAGCTATAGTAATTGAGATAGTGAGGTATTAGCATAAAGGCAGAAATATAGAATGGAATAGGGAGTCTAGAAATCACTCCTTACATTTATGGTCAATTTATTTTTGATAATGATGCCAAGGCAATTCAATGAGAGAAGAACAATTCCTTCAACAAACAGAGATGGGACAACTGGATATCCACAGGCACAAGGACAAAGCTAGACCCCTGACCTCACACCAAATACAAAAATTAATTAAAAATGCATCAGAAATCTAAAAGTAAGAGCTAAAACTATAAAATTGTTAGAAGAAAACAGAGGAGTTAATCTTTGTGTCTTTTAATTATACAATGGTTTGTTAGATTTGAAATCAACAGCATGTTAATAAATTTGATTATAAAAAAATTAAAAACTTTTGTACTTCTAAGGATAGCATCAAAAAAGTAAAAAGACAACCCACAGAATGGGGGTCAATGGTTGTAAATCATATATCTGATAAGGCACTTATGTTCAGAATATATTTAAGAACTCCTACAATTCAATAATGAAAGGATAACCCAACTAAAAACGGGCAAAAGATTTGAACAGACATTTTTCTAAAGGAGATATGTAAATCACAAATAAGAAAATGAAAAGCTGCTCAACATAATTAGTCACTAGGGAATTTCAAATTTAAGCCACCTAGAGATACTACCTACACATTATAGAGTGGTTATAATTAGAGCAACAACAAAAATAATAAGTGATTTTAATTAGAGAAATTAGAATCCTTATATATAGCTATAGGAATACTAGTATATTGCTAGTAAGATATGAAATGACATATCTGCTTAAAAACAATTTAAAAGGTTAATCATAGAGTTAGCATATAATTCGGCATTTCTGTTTCCAGGTACTTAGCCAAGAAAATTAAAAACATATGCCCACACAAAACTTTGTACATGAATGTTAGAAGAAGCATTATTTAAAATAGCCCAAAAGTGCAAACAACCTAAATGTCCATCAACCAATGAACAGATAAAATGTGGTCTATCTATACAATGAAATATTATTCGGCCATAATAAAATGAATTTTCAGTACATGTCACACCATGAATTAACCTTAAAAATATGTTCATGGAGAGGAGCCAGCTACAAATGAGAATGCATTATATGATTTCATTTATATGACATGTCAAGATCCAACAAAACCACAGACACAGAAGAAGTAATTGCTAGGGGTGAGAATAGGGATAATGAAGAATTTCTGCTGATGGATATGAAATTTCTTTGGTAGGTGATAAAAATATTCTGGAATTAGATAATGGTGATTAATGCATCACTTTTTAACAATCTAAAAACCACTGAATTGTACACTTAAGCGGGTGAACTTTAAGGTCTGTGAATTTTATCTCAAAACCCTATTATTTAAAAAAATTTGAAATATCTGTAACACTAGTCAAAGACCTTTTTTCCCTTAACTGTCTTTTGTTGTTCAGCTGCTTTATATAATGCTTAATCTTTATTTCAGATTGATTTTGAAATTGTGTTTTCTTTCTTATGTTTCCTCTTTTCTCCTCCATGATATTTAGCTCTAGCAAATGCGCCCCCTGTTCCAATCAGTTTTTCTAAGTGGCGAGATGGTACAAAATGCTATCAAAAATGCTCTAATGAAATTGTCTCTTTAGTTACTGCCTCATTGTTTTGTGCTGGTTACAGAAATGTCTTCAGAGGTCTGCCTAAAATCAAGCTTTTCTTCTCATCTCTGACTCTGGGCAAAGTCATCCGTGATCTCCCCATTGACAAATACTGCATTCTGTTCTCAGTCTTTCAGTTATCTGAGCAGCATTTGGTATTCTTGGTGAGCCCTCACCTTCTTTACACACTTTGTTCACTGCCTTAGATCTGCCATTTTCTCTCTTTGTTCTCTATCTCTCTGGATACTGATTTTCAGTTTCCACTGTTGGTTATTTCCATGCCTTTTAAGTACTGGTGTATACTCCTGGCCTAGTCCTTAAACCTCTCTTATTTCTCTAAAGTCATTCTATAGATGAATTTATGTAAAATTATGACTTTATACACCATCTATACTTTGCATTCCAAATGTAAAGGGCAGCATTCAGTGTGCTGGGTATGTGGGTTAGTATTTTTGGGGTATCATAGGTCTAAACTTTTTGCATAGTGGAAGTTACTTTGACTGCTTTTTGTTCAAAGCCACTGCTATAGAGTGAATTGTGTCCCCTCCAAATTCATTTATTAAAGTTACTAGGCCCCCCCCAATTTTATGACATTTGACATGGGGCTTAGGTTTAGATGAGGACATGAGTATAGGCCCTTCTTACCCTATTCAGTACTATATTCTAAGTATTGCACATGGTTCATGGCACTTGGGAGTATTCAATATGCTTTACGTTTGATGAAATGTTGATTGAATGAATGAATGTGGACAAAAGCCTTCATTTATAATATTGATAATTAAATAAGCTTTTCTTTTTTTACAGGCTTACTTTTCAGTGCTATTATTTTGAAATAAGGATGTTTTCTATCCTTTGCTGCCTAAAGAGTTAACCTTATAAAATGAACTCTCTGGAGTGAGTACACTACATACAATTTGACATTTTGCACACCATTATTAATCATTTGTAGGATTAATAGTGTTTGTTACTAAACTAGAAGTTACTACCCAAAATCATTCGGTAAATATGAATTACTATTAATGATCATGGATATGTTTTCTGACAACATCAGACTGCTAGTTAATAACTAATGTTCAAAATTCCCCAAGTTCTTCAATAAGAACTTACTGCTATGTAGAAGGTAGAAGTGGGTTGGTTTCATTATGGCTAACACATTGATTTTGCTCCCTACTCTGGAAATAAGGGAATGAATCAAATTCATGCCAAGTACATGTATTTTTTCCACTTAATCCTCCAATAGTTCTCTTGAGTACATATTAATACATATATTACAGATGACCATATGTTACAGATCTTCAAGACCATGCAAAATCCTGGCAACTTCTACTGCCAGGAGACTGCTGTGCAGCCCAGTGTAGAGAAGACTGTTTAGTAACACTGTTATTATTCTGGGTTCCTGTTGATGAAATAAGTATCATAATCTATATTAGTATCTTTGACTACCAGAAAGCTTTCTAAACTTTATTCATGAGGTAGGTTGCAAAGGGAAACACAAAGATTTGAATTTCCTAGAAACCATGTTTTTACCTCAAAATAGGTCACTGTCTCATCCTCCAAAAGAATGGGTCACAGTGGTGAAACCATGGTGTGTCTACAAATTCCCATGGCCCTATTCTTGTCATTGTCAGTGACTCTGGATGAATTTTTGCCATGTGGTTCTCTATGAGATGAGTTGGAAGTCCTTATGGGCTTGACATAATCAGAGTATGATTCTTGGTTCACATTTAATGGCTGAGGTAGAATGGCAGAGTTGAATTCATTAAGTGCTACTGAAAGTTTGTTAAACTTCATGCTTTTGAAGTCAGCCATCCTTGGCCTAACATTTAATATAAAAGCTTTTTTAAACAAGGCTAAATTGGTAAATATATCATTTCTTTAGAAGTTGTCATTCCTTTTGACATTTGAATATGTGATTAATTAATAAAAAGAGAAAATTATGTACCTGAAATAACCATGTGAATCATGCCTGCTAACATGATTATACCCTACGTGTGGAAATTAGTTTGACCTTTTCATGGAAAGAACGTACTTGTATTATTATTGTTCTGTGGCATATCAGAATTTCTCCCCAACATTAAAGAGAGGATGACAGATAAAAACACATCATTTACATTACATTTCATGACTTTTAAATGTGTTTTTTAACATTAAAATATAATAATTATCTTGATTTTCAGATCAAAGAGTAAAATTTGACCTAAAAGTTTGTCATTCTTTTCCTAGGTCCATCTCACTTCTAGAAGTAACCCCTTTTATTTGTTTATTGGGTATTCTCTCAGATATTTTTTAAGTTGCATATTCAGTTAAGACAAATGTATATTCTTACAGTTATCCCTTTGTTACCTAAAGGTAATTTACTTATTTTTCAATGATATAGTTTGGAATTTTTTTTCTATTCACTTCTTATTGTTTATAGCTGTATCCATTGTATGGCTGTATCTTTGTTAAGTTATTCCAGGACAATGTTGCAACAAATAAGTATAAATATGTATAATTTCACATGTGAGTCAACTTTAGTAACTGTCTATATATTTAGTGCAATATGATCATTATATTTAGTTACTGAAATACATTAAAAATAAGATTTTTTAGTTACAGTGTACATGCATTTGTAACATAGGTCCCCATGGCTAACTTGCTTGCCATATAGAAGTTAATAGTATTTATAGTGCCATCAGTGATGTATGAGAGTTTACAAAACTTTTAAAGTTTATCCTAGTTTTTCCTTTGCTTGTGTTTGTAGAATATCTTTTTTCTTTCTTTTTTTTTCTATGCAGATGTTTACTTTTGCTTATATAGTCAAACTTTTTGGTATACTTAAAAAATTGAAATGTAATTGACATATACCATTATATTAATTTCAGTGTATAGCAAAAGGATTTGATATTTGTATGTATTGCAAAATGATCACCACAATATGTGTAGTTAGCATCTATCATTGCATATACACTACTTTTTTTCTTTTTTTTTTAAAGATTTATTTATTTATGCATACAAGAGCTGGGGTACAGGCCAGAGATGCAGGGGGTGAGAGGACTCACCAGAGGCAGAGTAAGGAACAGAACAGGCAGACTGACTAAAATACAGTGCTGAGGGGAGCAGCAGGTGAGACAGGAGAGGTCTGCCCCGCCATGTGGATCTCTCCCTGCCTGGTTGGGGATTGAACTCTTGCTCTAAAGAGGCTGCGGATTGCTTCAGAGTGCGGTGCTTAACCCCTTGTGCCACCAGGGAGGCCCTACTTTTTTTTCTTATGATGAGAACTTTTAAGATCTTTTCTGTTAACATCATCCAAACAAACCAATACAGCATTATTGACTATAGTCACCGTGCTATACATCACACCCCTATGACTTACTTATTTTATTTAATTTATTTTTTTATTAATTAATTAATGAATTTATTTATTTATACAAGCACTGGGTACAGTCAGAAGCACGGGAGGGTGAGAGAATTCACCAGAGCCAGAGCAGGGAGCAGAGCAGGCAGAAGGACCGAAGTACACTGCTGAGGGGAGCAGCGGGCGGCAGGAGAGGTCTGCGTGCCATGTGGGACCCTCCTCCGATGGCCGGGGAGCAGCCGGGGATCGAACCGGCGCCGCAGAGGCCGCGGGCAGCTTCGCAACCCAGCGCTCAACCGCTGCGCCAGCGGGGAGGCCCTGACTTACTTATTTTATAACTGGAAGTTTGTACCATTTGACCCCCCCTTGCCCATTTTGCTCACCTGCCCAACTCCTGCCATGTGTTGTTACAAATGACAGGACTCCTTTTTTATGACTAGGTAATATTCATCACATATGTGTATGTGTGTGTGTGTGTGTGTGTATACACACACATATCCTTTATGTGTATATATATTTGAATTATAAATTCAAATACATATTTAATTTTCTTATCCATTCAACTGTCAATGGACATTTAGGTTGTTTTCATATCTTGACTACTATAAATAATGCTGCAGCAAACATGAGGAGCTGTATATATATATATATATATATATATATATATGTTTATACACATACATATACATATAGTGTTTTCATTTTCTTTGGATAAATACTGAGAAGAGGAATTGCTGGGTCATGTGACAGTATTATTTTAATTTTTTGAGGAAACGCCATACTCTTCTATAGTGACTGCGCCAATTTATTTTCCCATCAACAGTGTATCAGGGTTCCCCTTGTCAATATTTATTTTTTGTCTGATAGTAGCCATTCTAACATTGTGAGATAATATCCCATTGTGTGTTTGATTTGTATGGTGGTTTTGATTTGCATTTCCTGATTAGTGATGTTGAGCACCTTTTCATGTATTTGTTGGCCACCTGTTTATTCTTTGGAAAAGTATTCAGAACTTCTGCCCATTTTTTATTTGGATTGTTTGTTTTTTGCTTTTGAACTTTGTGAGGTCTTTTTAGTTCTTAGGTATTAACCCCTTATCAGATTTATAATTTGAAAATATAGTTTCTTATTCTCTAGGTTGTCTTTTCATTTTGTTAATGATTTTCTTTAATGTGCAGGTTTTTAAATGTATTTACCTAGTTTATGCAGTTCCATTTGTTTGTTCATTTGTTTGTTTGTTTTTGCCTTTGTTGTTGCGCTGATTTTGGTCTTCTGAAAATTATCTCCAAGACTGATGTCAATAAGCTTTTCCTTTATATTTTCTTCTAGGAGTCTTATGATTTCAGCCTTTACAGTCAAATCTTTATTCAATTTTGAGTTTATTTTTGTGTTTGGTCCAATTTCCTTCTTTTGCAGTAGCTGTCCAATTTTTCCAGCACCATTTATTGAAGAGAAAGTCTGTTTTCCATTGTGTATTCTTGATTCCATTATCATATGTAATTGACCAAATAAATTCTTATATTTTACATTCTCTTTGTTAATTTATATAATTTTTATGAAAATGTCAGAAGTATGTTTAAATAACTTATATCATCTGCATGATGGAATCCACTTAATTCTATTTTGCAACAAGAACTCTTTGGTTGTGTCTTTCTGAAGTTGATGTAACAACCTTGGGAGCTTTAGTAATTGTTAATACCCTTCAAGTTTCTAATAGCCAGAGGGTGGAAGCATGCCATTCACATTGATTCCTTTTTCCTTAGACTGAATAACAATTTTGCTTTCTATCCCACACTAGTCAGGCAATGGCCTTTTTATATTTAACATCTGACTAATTACTCCTCACTGTACTTCAGGAAAAAAGGATTACAACATTGTCATTTTGCAGATGGAGTCTGTGTCAGAGCCATGTCTGTGTTGGATTCCTTCCAGAAGCTCCTTGTCTAAGCATTATTAATTTTGGCTTTAAGCTCAATTTTAAGATACTAGGTAATGTTGGTAGTATAGAACGTAAAGCAATAGGTTCAAGAAGTTAGCACTGGATACTTGATAGCATCTTAAATGTGAATAACTGGGCGCTCTACACTCTAAGCGCTAGAGTTTTAAAGTGTTTCCTCCAAAACCAGGAAGGAGATACAGTGCAGGGCAGGAGTCCAGCCATTTCTGACATTGATAAACAGGTATGTCTTTCATTATGTAGGTATGTAAAATTGGTTTGGGTTAATACGTGAAGAAGAAAGGTCATTGTTACTTCCTTGGCAAACTCCTATTTACCCTTTCATACTCAGTTCAGAAGTTATCTAAATCCTTGATCCATTTTCTCTCCAATTGGAGAAAACTACTCTCACTAACGCAACGACTATGTGTTATTGTGTAATATTGTCCGATTGGGACCTTCATTGTCTCTTTTCCCACTAGACAGCAAGTTCCTTGGGTTCTGACACTGTGTCCTAATCACTTCTATACCTCAATAGCTGGCACAGTATACTGTGCTTAAGACAAAACAGGTGTGCCATAATGTTTGTTTGGGTAAATTGAGAAATTGTCATGTGTATCCATTAAAGTCTTCCTGGTTTCTAGCTAGTTGTAATAGTACAATGCACAAAGTTACTTCATCCCTGTCTTTTCCCTTTTTCCTTTACCAGTTTCCTTCTTTTTCTCTGTCTGACAGCGCTGGGAAACTGGGGAAAGGAATCCTGTGTTTTCCCACATCTGGCCCTTCCTCCTTCTGACCAATAAGCCTCCAGCCAGCTGCATTCTTTAAAGCTGGGGCAGGCAGTCAGCCTCCTTGGTTCCTGTTTATCGGTCACGCTAATAGCTAAATTGTGGGACCCCCCTTCTGGGGTGTTTCGATGGAGCATATCGTCAGGGATGATCGGACCCACTGGTTCAGTAGCTCTGTGCTTATCCACTTGGGAGCTCCTTTGTGCAACAGGCAGAGTAGTGGGCTCTAACCCTTAGGCGAACTCCTTCCATGTAGTGTGCCCAGCTCTCTCCCTATTCTCTTCTCACCCCGGATTCCCAGTACACCGCACCTCTCCCGCCCCATTCCCTATTGTGCAACCCTTGGCTGCGGAGCTTGTAGTACTGTATTCATCACAAATGAAGAGCAAGTGACTGACACGTTCCAGGGAGAGCGAATCGCAGGAAGCGCGGGCGGCAGGGGGAGGGTGTGTAGTGGTAGACGGCCGCTGGGATTATGAATGGGGGCGGTGTGTGTGTGGGGGGGGGCAGACGAGTGTGGGGTTCAAACCAGGATTTTCGACATCCGGCTTTGGATAGACACGCAGGACTGTGCGTAATCCTTCAGCTCTGCTAGGAAGGGAGATGCTGTGAGCTCCTTGGCTGGGATTGAGGGTTATTTTGCAAAACTCCCCTGGTGTCGTGCCGGTGGAGTGCTGTGGGATGTCGGCGAGGTAGGTAAGGGAGGAAAATAAGCAGGGTGGGGAATCAGGGAGAGGCTAGCCTGCTGGGGACAGTGTGCCTTTCTCCGTAGAATTGACAGGTGGTGGCCTCAGCAGTTACAACCTACTACACAGCATCTCACCAGTGCAACGCGATCACATTGTTATTCCCCCCAGCACCGGATTGAAGAGCGCAGCTCCGCGCACCCAGTGCCTCTGGCTAGATGGCTCTCCTGGGGTGGGGAGAATAGCGGAGGTGGGGGGGGGGACGGACAGAGGAGGGGTTTGGGGGCCAGCCAAGGAGAGAGAGAGAAGCTCAGGGGCTCGTGGCAGTCGCCTGTGACGCCCCAGCTTGGGTTCCCCACGCCCGCCAGTCTGCCGGTCCGCGCGCGCGCTCCGCAACCGCCCCCGGCTAGTGCGCCCCTTCCTCCCGCACCCGGCCCCGCCTTGGCGGCTGCGGGCTCCTAGTCACCCGCCGGGCTGCACGCTAGCGGCGCTCGAGCGTCCCCCTGACTGGTTCGTGTGCAGGGGGGAGCAAGGAAGTCTGGATTGCTTGCTTTGCACGGACGAGCTGCACCAGGCGGAGCCGCGCCAGGAGCCCAGGCAGCAGGAAGCTAGGCGTCCAGAGCGCGGCGGCCGTGGCTGTGCACAGCGGTGCCTTGGAAAGAGGAGCGCGGTTTTCGCGAGGGTAGCTTGAGGTAAGGGATGCCCAGGAGGCTGTGGGCTTATTTCCCACCTTCTCTTACTTAATCACACGCCGACGCCGAAATGGAGAGAGTAGGATGCCGTGGGTCTGGGGGCGGGGGGGCGCGAACGCGGAAAGGGGTTGCGCAAGGATAGCTGCCTTGACGGCACAGTTGTTGCCCGTTGTAGTAAATTCGCTCGCCGGTCTTTTCTCTTGCCTCCCTCTTTCTCTGCCTCTGCCTCCGCCCTTGGACCTCTTGGCAAGTCGCTGGCAAGAAGAGAAAGCCAAGGCAGGAAGGGGAAAAGCAGGATTCATCTAGGAGGGTGATTGGCGCGCGGTGCTCAGTGATTGCGGGCGCCGGGCGCCGGAGGGAGCCTAAAGTACCCAAGAGTTTTCTGGGCAGCCCCCCACCCCCACCCCGGGAAGGTGCTGTTTGCCCTGGTGGCCGGGCACTAAATAGGGCGAATCCAAGCTGCAGCAATAACCAGAGCTCTGCCAGGAACTTTTGGGAAGCTCTGTCTCGTGTTTGGGGAGCAGTGCGGGGCCTAGTCCTATCCAAGCGACAAGTGTGTGTGTGTGTGTGTGTGTGTTTTCCCCCCACCTTCTTGTCTCCCCTTCTCTTCCATTTTGTTTTGCTTGCTTGCTTTCTTACCCCCCCCATATTCCACCCCCCCCAAGTGCTATACTTCAACCAAAATCGAACCTACTGTAGTCAATAGCTTTAAAGTAAATGTAAAGAGAAGAGCCCAGAATAGCTCTTAAATACAGTGTGGTTAATTTTAAGTCAAATTTATATACAAAGTATATAATATATTTCTTCTATACATATAACTAGTTACATATGGCAAATAACTAAAAATGTTATTTACATAGTATACTATAGGTAACATGTATACATATAGTCACATTTGGCCATACCATATACAGTATACTATATCATGTGCATGCATACTTGCAGTGATTTTTAAGGCATACCTAAAATTACTTTATGTTTACATTATGTTTACATCACTTGGATATGTGCTACTAAACAGAAATGTAAGTCTATGTATTTTATGTCTTACATCCATGTGAGATGGATGTTTTTTGAATCACATCTGTCTTTTATATTCAGTGGTTTCCAACTACTTGAAAGTCCTGAACTAACCTGTAAGAATAAATGGCACATTAAAATTAAGAGAGTACATTTTTTAGTAGAGCCTATACTTTCCTTCTTTCCTCTAACTGAAAGCTGGTGTTTATGCCATAACTTTTATAAGAAACAAAATCTTTTGGGGGACTGTGAAGTGTTTTTACCTAGGCCTGAGCTATAGGAAGGGGCCTGGAATTTATCTGTAGATGACTGGAAGAGAAGGTTGATAAGACAGATGATTTCACTTCAGGTGAAAGGAAGTTCAACAGCACTTCTTTCTGAGGTGCCTCTTTTATCTTCTGACATGCCAAGAGAGACACCCCTTAATCTCAACATGTGTCTTCAGCATAACATTGACCTTTGCAACTCTTCAAACCCATACATGTAGGACTTGACTAGTAACCTATCTGCTGCATGTTTCTGTCTCTTTTTAAACAGATTACCTACTACAGAAAGTAAGTATAATTGTCAGACTGGATTTGTTGAGATGGCGTGATTGACACATTGAAGCTATCTCTATATCATCTATCTCTATATTTTTCATAACATTTGTGAGCTAAACAGTTTTGCAATCTGTCTTTCTGTATTTTTTTCTCAGTTGATTTGCTATTTAGTTTATTTCTGAGTTGACATATTATGCAAAGATGAAGTATCTTAAATTTCTCTAGAGGGTACTCACTTGGGCATGCTTGTTTGCTTTTAAATAGAGTTGTTTTTGAATTGAAGATAAATCAGTCATATGTAGTTTGCTGACTTTGGAGTCCTTTTTCTGTCTAGAGTCATGTATTTAATAATTACTGTATGCACAAGTAGGGCGATTCATGATTGATAAAGATATTAGACATAGACATGATATTTTCACTTTGGTTTACTAACTGAAGATTTAAAATTGTAAAGGAGTAGAGTCCCAGGTTGCTCTTAATATCTAATTTGGCATACTTTGACTAGAGAACAAGAGGTACATGATATAGTCTTGAGTTAGAAAGATTTGGGGGTTAGTAATTTGGATTTTTTTTTTTACCATATGCCATAAAACTTCATCATTCTTTCAAAAAAATGGAGCAGCAGAATTTGGAGAAGGTATAGGGATATTGTTGGTCAGAGGATGGATGGATTCTCTTGAACACTGGTTGTTGAGTGACCTTATGTTACTGCGCAGACACCATAATGTGCCAAATCCCCATTATACTCCCTGGCTTCTGGGAGTGCTGTTGCTGATAGCCTTCAAGGGTCAGCCCATTCACAGATTGCCTGAGCTGTAGAAGAGCCCCTTTGTCCAAGGTCAACCCCCTTTCTCAGGCAGCTCATGTCCAGTCATGGAAACATGTGGGAATACAAAGAACTGGTCATCTCAGACTTCAGTTAACTCTGAAGGATCATTATAGCCCTGGAAATCCCTGTGGGCCTTGCATTGCAGTTAGCATCTTCCTTTGCCCGTATCTACCTGTCTCCATCCTCAGATATTGATAATAAGGCAGTCCTAATGTTCAACTTTAACTCAGAGTCACACTCCACAGGGAAATCAACCTGCTACCATACCTCCTTCATGCACATTCATTTTGCCCATTTTAATCTTTTTAAATGAGTGTTGCTTCTAATTGGAGACATTTCTATGTCAAGACTCCTCTTCTGCCCCACTTTGTTTTATTGTTATTCTTTACTCATACTGGAATTAATAGTTTCTGCCAGCCTCTTTTCCATCTAATAACTCAAATGTTACCTTCCCCATTGCTATTGTTTTAGTAGGTATTTTTGTGTTTTTAGCATTCATATTTTGTCTTAACAGATGAAATTAATTAAAAAATTCTACTCTTCCCTTAAATAAGGGTTTTCTAATGTTATAATTCTGATCATACTCCATGTAGTGATATAGTTCCACCACACTTTTTTTTACACCCACTATGTTATTTTTATACAATTGTTTTATTTGTTGTTGCTTTGTTTTTATAGTCAGAACTTATTTATATTTACCTGCATTTTCTGTGCTCACTGTTGTTTCTTGAATCCCTCTCTTTTCTTCTGTGTTCAAATTCCTTCTTTTGGAACTAGTTCTTAGGTAAGAATAAGCAAGTGATAAAAAAATCTCTTAGTCTTTTGTTTGTTTGAAACTGTAAATTTCATGCTAACACTTGATTAACAAATTATCGAGGAATAGAATTCTAAGTAGAAAATTATTTATTTCTCATGACATTTATGATATTATGTTCTAGCCTATGTTGATGATGAGAGATTAGTTTTGGTTGTTTTTAGATTGTCCTTTGTCTTTTGTGTTCTGCGATTTTGCTATCGTATGCCCAGGTTTGTTTTTACTTTTTCTTCTTGAGATCTCTTATGCTTGTTTAATCAGATAACTCTGTGTTTCTTGGATTATTTAAATTTGCATCATATCTCATCAAATGTTATCTTGCCTCCATTCTCTCCATTCTTTTCTATGCAATTCCTGTTAGATAAATGTTGGATTTGTTCATTTTATCTCTTGTGTTTATTACCTCTGCATTACTTACAATTAGGAAATATTTTTAGGAGGCATTGGGTGATTTTTCAGCTAAATAATTCTGTCTTCATTGCTGTCTTGTTTATTAATTAAATTTCCCATTGAGCTAAGATTTATTTTTTCATTTCTAGAAGTGATATTTGATATTATTTTTCATATTTGGCTGTTCCCCTCTCTCCCATGATCTTTTATCTTTTTTTATTGTGGACTCTTTCCATATTTTATCTTTAATAATTTTTATCTTTAATAATTTTATCTTTAATAATTATACCTGTACTTATAGTCTTAGATCGTTCTCTTACTTGAAATTCTGGGAGTAACTCATCCTAATGGTCAGCTCTGCTGGTTCTTCCAGAATTAAATATCCATTATAAAATGGATCATTTCCTCATATGCTTTGCTATTTTTTCCAATAATGTTTATTAAGTTAATCATTGGTTTACAACACTGTATTATTTGTTTTAAGGGTTATAGGTTCAAACTTCTACAGATGTATGTTTTCACACATGCCTACCACCAAACCCCCAATAACCTTCCACTATGCTCTCTCTACCTCCCTACACTACTTACATTCTACTACCTTCCCTTCTGGTTGCCTCAGATTTGCAGTCCTATATCTAAAGTTTGATATTGGTTTGTTTTTGTCTGGCCCTTCGGTTTGTTTCGCTGCATTCCACATATATGTGAAAAAATCTGGTATTTGTCTTTCTCCTTCTGACTTAATTTGCTTAACATTATTTAGATCATGAGCTCATTTTCATTGAGGTTGCTGCTTTTGATTTTTCTCTGTGCTAGTCATTCTCCTTAGTTTTTAAAATTTTCCTTGTTAGAGAGATATTTTGTTTTGGTAGACTAGCACAGGATTTTTTTTTCTAGGATCAGCTTTTAGATTAATGTCTTGGTTTGAGTTTCCTGCATCATGCAGGTGGTGTAAATTCAAATTGTGTATGTAGGTGTAGGGATTTAATTCAAATAATATGTTTTTTTCTATCTGTCTAAAGCACCAGGAAGAGGCAGGTTTCTAGTTCTTAAAGTTATGGGTCAATATTTTCAGGGTTCTCCCTTATGTAGATGTCTCCACTCCAGTGAGCTTCCTTTCATGAGCACAAAGTTACTTAAGTATATAGGAAATTTCCAGTTGTTAGGCATTAAAGCCTGTGTCTAAGATATGTATCACTTTGGAAAGCTGTAGTGCAAAATCGAGTTTCTACTATTCTGATATTTGTTTCCTTTCTCTTCTGATCCCTGAAGATTGCCTTTTGTTTCTTGTTCAAGTTTAACTGTTTCACCTATTTCAATTTTTTTCTGGTTTTACTTTAGGGAAATGTTCATGTGCTTTGTAGCAGAATGAACTTTGTTCTGCATTAACTCACACTACCTCATAGTAGAAGATATATCTATTTGTGACTATATCCACTTAGGATTAGCAATTGTTTGTTCTTGGTATCTTCAAATTATTTTTGGGAAGATTATGCTAGTCCCTGGTATTTTTTTCTTTTTCTTTGGTGATAGTAATTGTTCTTTTTTTTATTAAAAAAAGATTTATTTTTATTTATTTATGCATACAAGAATGGGGATACAGGCCAAATATGCAGAAGGGTGAGAGGATTCACCAGAGACAGAGCAGGGAACAGAACAGGCAGACTGAAATACACTGCTGTGGGGAGCAGCAGGCGAGACAGGAGAGGTCTGCCGCACCATGTGGGTAAGCTCCTGGGCCCTGGGATTGAATTCAGCTGCAGGGGCTGCAGATAGTTTGATAGTACCCCAGGGAGGCCCTGTGATAGTAATATTTTATCAAGTCTAGGATAGATGTCTTATGGAGTATGTTATAGTCTGGATTTGTCAAATGGTTTACTCACTTGTTTAAGTTCAGGTTTTTTAGCAAGAATTCTCCTACTTAGGGGATAATGTGTACTTCTCATAGCATTGCAGTAGAAGAGTCTGACTATCCTGTAATTGATGACTAAGTTGATCACTTGAAAGGTACTTACCAAATTTCTCCTTTTTAAATTGTTTACTTTGAAATTAATAAACACTCTGTAAAGTGATTCTTTGAGATGCTGAAAAACCTGCTTCCTCACAACTTTCATCTAATTTTTAATTAAAATTTTAATTTTGAGGTAATTACAGATTTTGTGCAATTATAAGAAATAATATAGAGAGATCCCAGGTACCATTCACCATTCACTCAGTTTCCCCCAATAGTAACATCTTGAAAAATTATAATATAGTATCACAACCATCTCAACCAGTAAACTCACAATACATACAATCACAGATTTTATTCATTGTATCTCTTTGGATAAATTTTACCAGTTTTACATTCACTTGTATGTGGGTGTGTATGTATTTATTTTATTTAATTTTATCACTTGTGGGTTCCTGTGTATACTGTAATATTCAAGATACAGAACAATTCACCACAAGGAGCCATTCTATTGCCCTTTTAGTAACTATACCCACTTCCCTCCAATTTTTTTCATACCACTACTACCCCTGACAACAACTAAACCCATATCTATAATTTTGTTATTTAAAAATATCATATAAATAAAATTATAGATTATATAATTAATTCACTATAATTCCCCAAGGATTAATCCAAACTGTTTGCATCAATAATTTTTCCTTTTTATTATTGAATAATATTCCATGGTATGGGGCCTCTCCTGGTGACTCAGGTGGATGAGCGCAGCGCTGTGGAGCTGTCTGCAGCCTCTGCAAAGCTGGTTCGATCCCGGCAGCCCAGCGAGGGTCCTACATGGCATGGCAGACCTCTCCTGTTGCGCCCGCTGCTCCCCTCAGCAGTGTATTTCGTCATTCTGCCTGTTCTGTCCCCCGCTCTGGCTCTGATGAATCCTCTCACCCTCCCATGGATCTGGCCTGTACCCTGGTTCTTTTGTAAATAAATAAATAAATCTTTAAAATAAAATTCCATGGTATGGATATATCACAGCTTATTTGATCATTCCTTCATTAAAGGACATTTGTGTTGTTTCCAGTTTTGGGCTATGATGATTACACCTGCTATACACATTTGTGAAGGGTTTTTTTTTGTTGTTGTTGTTGTTTGTGTGTATGTGAATCTAAGTTTCTTTTGTGTTATTGCTGATTCCTATGAAAACTGCATGTTTATTTTATTTTTTTTAAAGATTTATTTATTTTTATACAAGAACCGGGATACAGAACAGATGTGTGGGAGGGAGCGAGGGTTCACCAGAGACACAGCGGGCAACAGAACAGGCAGACTGACGAAATACACTGCTGAGGAGAGCAGTGGGCGACACAGGAGAGGTCTGCTGCGCCATGTGGGATTCTTACTGGCTGGCCAGCCAGCATTGAACCCGCGCTGCAGAGGCTGTGGACAGCTTCCCAGTGCAGCGCTCAACTGCCTGTGCCACCGGGGAGGCCCACATGTTTATTTTTATAAGAAATTCCCAAATTGTTTAATGAGAGACTGTGCCACAAGTGATGTATGAGTGATCCAGTATTTTTTTATTGTTAGTTTAACTCTGCTATTTATTCTATTTTCTGTTTTTTTTCCTATTCCTTTATTTCTCTTTTCTTGCCTTTATTTGTATTACTTGCAAATTTTATAAGATTGTTTTGAGTGTGGCTCTTTGTATAATTATCCTAGAGGTTACTCTAGCTTTTAATATATTTTCAGGTCTCTTTACATCCTCTTCTTTTTAAATGCTGTTGTTTTGAGTGTAAGACAGTATTACATTTTGTGTTTCAATAGTCAAATATGATTTAGAAAACCCATAGGGAAGGAATTTGTGGTTTATAGTTCTTTTCTTTCAGCTCTTGAAAAATGTGCTGTTTCCTTCAAGCCTCCATGGTTTCTGATGAGAAAATCACAATCATTGAATTGATGTTACGCTAACATCAGTGTGCTATTTCTCTCTGGTTTTAAGATTTTTTTCTTTGTTTTTCATTTTTTTGAAGCATAGAAAAGATGTATCTTGGCATTCATTTCTTTGGGTTTATTCAATTTGGGGTATGATTAATTTTTTAATGTATGCATTTGTGTTTTTTTAAAACCATATTTGGAAAGTTTCTTGGTGTTTCAAATACCTTTTTCAGTCCCTCTGTCTTTCTCATCTCCTTGTGGGAGTCCAGTGAGAGAATTGTTGAATCTTTTGTTATTGTCCCATAGGACCCCAAGGCTCTGATTATTCTTCTTTAAAAGTGTAGTTTCTCTCTTTTGTTCAGATTGCAGAAATTCTATTGATCTGTTTTTAAGTTCACAGATTCTATCTTCTGTCATCTCCTCTACTCAGCCTATCCAGTGAGTATTTTATAGGTTAGTGTATAATTTTTACTTGTAAAATTGCCTTTTAAAAATAACCTTACACATTCTTCATTGATATTTTCTATTTTTTCCAGCTGTTTCCAAACAATTTGAGTTTGCTTATCGAAGGATTTTTATAAAAATGCTTCAAGGCCTTCCCAGATAATAAATGCCCAGATATAAATTCTAATATCTGATTCATCTCAGTGTTTATGTCAGTTAGAGTGTCTTTTCTCATTCAAGCTGTACCTTTTGTACCATGTTAAGATGCTCTGGGTGCTATTTAAATTTCATATTTTAGCAGATAGTTGCCCTGTATAGGTTCTGGATTGCTTTTGTAGGCTGTGATTTCAATGACTATTTAACTTTCAGACTTTTTCAGTCATCCTGATTTATCTAATGCTTCTAGGTTTCCCTCTGCACCCTGCTGGTGACATAGAAGGGGACAGAAGTTGCCTCCCCAGGTGAGGTATGCTAGTGCCGCTAGGTGAAGGAAGGGATTTTTCAACATGCGGAGAGAAGGAACATGCCTGGGTCTGGAGCCTACAAAGGCAGGATTCCCCCTGCCAGTGCTGGGAGGCCATCTGGTATTGTTGGCTGGACTCCAGTTAGCTGCAGGGGAAGACTGAACTGACCTACATCATCTTATGCTCCTAGATTAGGGGTTGGGAGACTGGACCCTGATAACCTACTGTTGTATAGAGAATCTAACTCATCCTATTGCTCAGTTCTTCTAGTCCGGGGTCACTACCTAGTCTATATCCTAATTTGCACTGTTAGGAGTCCACTTTCACTGCCTCTTGCATTATTATAAGATTTATAGTTACTTAGTGGGGACAGTTGGGAAGAGATGAGTGCATGCCATCTTCTATGAACTGGAAGGATATGCTTTTTAAAAACAAATAAGGTTTAACTCTTCGGTCACGTTATTCACCAGTATAGTTGAAAACATTGCTTAACTGGAATTTCCTGTAATATATATTTGTTTTAGATACATTTGTTTAATATGCATTTGTTTTGTGTACTGTTTAAAAATCAGTACACATCTTTAAATTTAATATTATTTTAGTTGAATAAGTAAATGTTAAACAAAATTTTGTCAGTGGAATCTCAGGCAAAAATCTATATAGAGATATTTTCTTTATTTGACATTTTTCTCCAAGTTGTCTTAAAGCATTTGAAAAAAATATTAGTATCTTTTATCTGTTGCCATCTCTGGGAAATATAAACAAATCCTTTATCAAATGGACACTTTAAGCCTTAGAGAACATATATTATTTGTACCAGTAACTTTCTGATATTTTGCATGGATTAAAAAAAAGATATCAAGATTTTGTCTTTGCCTCTTCTGGTTTGTACCATAGTGCTGATTTATAGAACTCTGGCATTTTTAGAACTGAGCTTAGATACCAGCTATTTTAACTCTACTGTTTTGTACCTAAGAAAAGCAATATCTTTCAAGATCATTAGTGAACAATTCAATAATGGCAAGATTTACTTAATCTTGGTTCTTAGTAATTTCTAAATGTATGTTTTATCACTTTCTTTTTAGAAAAATTATTGTTTTAATGTTGCAGCATGATTTAACAGTACTCTTTTTTAATGAGGAAAGAACAATTTAATAAGTTCAGATGGCATGATGATACTCTTAAGTAAGGCATCCTTGAAAATCTGATGAACATATGGACCAATTACCACCTCCCCCCCAAAAAAAAATACTCAAAAATTGCAATGCAGTATAGAGGGCTTATGAGCTTCTAGGATAGATCCCTTGGTACTGTTGTGTTATTTGTATCATGTGGTATCTGTGAATGGTCTTTGCTGGGTAAAGTGACTTAGGGATAATGCCTCATTATTATAATCAAACTCATTCTTAAAGTCTTGTGGATGTCAGTTGTCCTGCACGTAGTACGTTGGTAGAAGGAGTTTCTTTTCCTGTCAACCAGTAGGTGAGAGGGATATAATAAGATCAGCGGGTGTTAAAACAGTTTGTAGGAAAGAAATGCAAATAGTCAACTTAGTCAACAGTATTTCTCTCTTCTTCCCCGTACTCAAACAACATGTTCACACAGAACCTTAAGTTTCTTTGGAAATAGTCTTTATCTGCTTTTCTTCTGCTCTTATCTCTTACTATATGGAGAAACATTGTCCCATGGAGACAATTATCCTTTTTTTCTACTATGGCTGCTCTTGTGGTCATTTCAACCTAATTTTACCCATAGTAAAGGCTAGGGACTGAAAGAAATAAGTGACATGTGATGCATTTACTTGGATATTTTTTTGGGGTAGGAAGACAATCACATTTATGTTTTTCTTGTATTATGGACCAAAATAATCTAGAGTATAGAATGATAAATCTTTGAATTCAGAGATCGGGAAATGAGACCAGTATTTGTTAAAGTAGCTTAAATTATTTTTAAGTAAGTACTTATGTATACTTAAAAGAAACACCTATATACTTCTCTATCACTGGTGAGACTACCTGAATAAGAAACTGTGAAATGATTGGGTGTGCCATGATATACACCAGAATGAAAAACTCAATGCATAAAAATAGAGCGATTGTATAAAAATGAATAATACGATGACAATTTATTTTCTAGTGCTTTTATATTTTTGAAAAGATTGAAAGGCACTTCGTTTTCAGGGTATTCTTTATTAACTGAGTAAGTTAGGACTGAGAATCAGAAGTCCTATGTTCCAGTTCTGCTGTACCATTAAGTGGGTAAACGACATCCCCCACATAAGCTACAGGATAAATTAAGACTTTAAATTGTGATAATCTTTAAGACTCTTTCCAGAATTATGGTTTGGTGGAAACTTTATTTTTTATAATTTTATATATTTTTTTTGCATAGAAGAACTTGGGTGTAGGCCAGAGATGCGGGAGAGTGGGTGGGGGAGTGAGAGGATTCACCAGAGATAGAGTGGGGAGCAGAACAGACAGATCTACTGAAATGCACTATCAAGGAGAGCAGTGGGTGAGACAGGAGAGATCTACTGCACCATTTGTGGGTTAGCTCCCTGCCTGGGGATTGAGCTCAGGCCATAGAGGTGACAGTGCTGAGACTTAAGCATTAGGCCACTGGGGCGGCTTGTTTTGGTGAAACTTTAGATTAGCAGTTATTATCTGACATATTTGTAGACATTTTTAATTTTTTCATTAAATCTTTGTTGTTGTTATTGTTGAGATGACATTGCTTACAACACTGTATATATGATTCAGAGGTGTAAGTTCACACCTCTTCAGATGTATATTACCACACTACATCCACCACCTAAGCACCATAGTCCACCATAAGGCACTGGACTCCCTCCACAATTTTCTCTCCACTCCCTCCATCCCCTTTTTGTAGTTTCAATTCTGTAGTCATTTTGTAGGGTTTGTTTTGGTTTTAGTTTTGTCTGTTCCTTTGCTTTGTTGCTTTATATTCTACATATGAGTGAAATTATCTAATAGTTGTCTTTCACAATCTCACTGACTTTGCTTAGCACAATCCCTTCCAGTTCCATTCATGTTGTCATGAATAGAAATATTTTGTGTTTTTATACCTAAGTAGTATTTCATTGTGTCTATAATCCCTTATCTGTCACTGGGCACTTAATTTGTTTTCATAATTTGTAAGCTCAAGGCATAAATCCAGACACTTAGGATGATGAAGCAGAAAAACATATGTAGTTTGGATTCTTGATGACATCTTAGGGTAGACATCAGTTCTGCATTGCCATCCTCTAGTCCCAGTATTCCATGAGAAAAAAAAAAAACCTTTTCTGCTATTTATTAGGTTTCCTGTTGCTCCCAGTCAAACACATTCCCAAGTGAAAATGAAAAGCAATTGTTAGGATTTTATGTTTTTGAGGGATGAAATAGTATTTACAGATATATGTAATTACTAATCTTGGATTGCAAAATTTAGGCTAAGTTGTATAAATATTCCTGAGGAAGTTTGGATATGAAAATTTTGGATAATTTGTAAAATTTCCATTTTATTGTATATAATATGAACAGAATAAGAATCCAAGAGTATGTTTTGTATTGCTTAGAGAATATTTCAAATTTTATTCAATGGGTGAAATTTATATGAGGAAACTATTTCTGTGAGTCACACCTCCTACTTAGCTGTAGTCTTGGTAAGATGGGAATAAGCTGGAGAATACCAATGAATCCTTAAAAAAAGTTTCCTTATTTGGTTTATAGACAAAAATGCATAGCTGAGTGAGTTGTCTTCTTTATTGTTTCATCTACGTTTGTTTCTTGTGGGTTCCTTCTGACTTCATACTTTCACATGCCTGATAAATACTTTAAAAAGAGGACTTTAATGAATAAAGGTTGGTCATTCACAGTAACTGGATATAAAAAATGGAAAATAATTTTTGTATCACCTAGCATCTGCACACTCTCTATTGTATTTGAGTGTGGTTTTCAAGTCAGTTTTTTTTTTTTTTTTACCCCATAGGAGAACAGCATAACAATACATTCTTAAGAGCAGGGAATTAATTTTTGCATTAAGCCATATGATAAGAGAAAAAGAAGAATCCAATTGGGATATATTTGTATTATTTTATTTTATTAGGTAAGATTGCATTCATTTGAGAGTAACTGAAAATTTGACATGTAACACTACAAAAGTAAGGCGTTTATTGTTTTACATGCCACGAATGTCTGGAGGATCCATCTGTGGCTTTCAGAAGGGGGGAGAGTAGGGGGAGGGGTGAGAAAGAAGGGAGAACACAAAAGACTTTGGTGGAGAATTATGGGTGCTTCAAAGGTGGGAATTACTCTATTTGAGGGGGGATATCCTCTACTGTCAAAACACTGGCAAGGTTGTTAAACAATGGTACTTGAATAACAACAAAGTTAAAAAAAAATGTCTGGAGGGAAATGGTGAAAGGCTGGAGCAACTGCACAGTCCTTGAGGTTAGTCAAGGATTTTCTACTATCATTATGTTTGACTTTCATTCTCTTGGTGGAAAGACAGTCAATTTCCAGGAGGAAGAAGGGGAGCACAAAAGGCAAGGTGCATTTTTTTAATTTTTATTTTTTTATTTCAACATTTATCATTTTTAGATAATATTTGTTCCCCCCACCCCCTCAGATTGAGTCCCCCTAGAATTTCCTTCTCCAAGCCACCCATGCACCATCACCACAAAAAAAAAAAAACCCACAAAAACCAAACTGAATCAATATCTATGTATGTCCTAACATTAAAATGTTTCTGAACCCTATCCATCAATAAAAAATGCAATCATAAAAAACAAAAAACAAAACAAAAAAAACAACTTAGAAGGCAAGGTGCATACCAGCTGAGTTAGACTTTTTTTTTTTTTTTTTTTTTTTTACTGAGGGAAATTATAGCACCCAGCAAGATGCATTGGTGGACGTCTGCTAATATCTTATTGACCGGAAGTATCTCAGTGGTTATCACTAACTGCAGGGAGGTCTTTAACTAGTTTTCTTTTTCATGTGAATGTGGGAAATTGCTACCACAACATCCAGATTCTGCTATGTTAAGGAAGAAGGTGAGAATAGATATCAGGTAGGCAACCATCACTGTCATTGCAAAGGAAGAGATTTCTCAGCTTTATAAAATCCTATTTGTGGTATTATATCATTAATGTATAATCTGGATATTTGTTAAAATATGATGGCTTAAAATTAGTTGTTATTTTAATGTCCTAGGAGGTAACTTTTAAGTTTTGTGTCAGTTGCCACTTTGATTTGAGACAGTTGACTGATGTGTAAAACTCAAAGTGTATCTTAATAGCCATTGGTATTAACCGAGTTGTGGGCAAAAAAGTCACCGTTTCCGTCTATAATGAATAATAACATGTAAATGTCAAATTTTGAGAAGTCAGACAGTGACAATATAATCTACTACTCATTCATAAGGTACTGTGATTATTTTTTAAAGTTTGCTTTTATGTATTTTGAACTGTTTCATTATTTAAAAATTTTTAATAGCTTATACACATAATACCCAGAATCAAATTGGCTGGATTCCAGTATTTCTACTCTGCCAGTCGCATTCAATATATTGACAGACGTATTCTATAATTGAGGGTTTATTCTCCAACTGATAAAGCTTACAAGCTGTTTATCTACTTTGAGAAGGATAATGTATCTTTTCTGGTTAAGTCTTGTCCATTAAAATAGGGTGAAAGAACTATTCTCACCACACTTCAGAGGGATAGTAAAAAGATAAATTAAGTAATGGATGTGAAGTGAAATTTTTTTTTTTAGCTCCTGAAAGAAGGTGTTATATGAATTCTATAAATAGTAGTATTAATGTATAAACAAAATTATGGGTGAGCATTTCCAATAACGAATATTATATCCAGAAGTTTTGAGTGTGGTTCCCAAGCCAGTCTTTTTTTCAAAGGAGAGGGTTACAGCAACACATTCTTATGTTCTTGTATTAGAATGTTAAAGGTAAACCACATTGGTAGAGGAAGAGAATATATAAAAGAGTTTCAAAGAGAGGTGATTTATTGAATAATGCATAATAGTAATAGATTTTGCCTAGACATAAAAAGTCTTTTGAGTCTCTTAAGTGGTTAGGGAAATGGGAAAACTCTGATTAAAATATGAATTCTAATTCAAGCCTATGGAAATCCAGTGGTTATGTCTTGAAAATAATGAGCTTCTACCTGACTGGTAAAAGTCTTCAAAACAGATTTTTGTAATATGTACAATAAAGATTTTTGTCATTCCTTTTACCAAAGGTTTTATTCCTTGAAAGATACTTTGAGACAGAGCATTGTTCCTTATTTCCATGTGAACTGCTATACTTATATGCTGGCCACTAGTAAAAATGAATCACATTCCATGTGATAAGAACTCTTAAATTAGAGCTAGGAGGCAAGATTTATGTCTGAGGTTTGCCACTGATTATCTGGGTTACTGGGGAAGCTATTCAGTGACACTGTGTAAACAAATATCTTTTAGGGCATGTCCTTCTTCCTCCTCCTCTTCAGACATTCTAGACTCAAGATGCTCAAGTTGCCCATTTGAGATCATAGGAGAAAGCCATGTCTTGGTGGGAAGAATACCGGGTTTCCTTCATGTCTGTCTGGTAGTGATGGTTGTTCCATCATGAAACAGGTCTGGAAATGAGTACAAGAAGGGAAGCTTTGTTTCTTTCTGAGCCTTATTCTCTTGGGTGATTTGTTGAAGATAATTGCTTACTTAGGCCATTGGTGGTATATGCTAAAGAGACAGTAGCTATTATTAGAATGGAAGAAAGTTGGCCAGTTAAAGAGTCATGCTTTCCAGATTCCATGTCTCTCTGTCTTTCTCCCCATACCTCCCCCACCCCCATCCTCCAAGTGTTTAGAAAATGTTCAGTTGTCTTAGCTGTCATTTGGAAAGTTGAGGAGAAGGACAAGTTTCAGTAAGAGTTTTAGGTGGGAAGAGTGCCCTTTAGCCCAAACCATTGTGCTCACAGCAGTAGGAGCAATAGAGTAGGTAGAATTCCCAAGAGAAGATGTGGTGGAGATTGAGGAGCTGTGACTGCCAAACTCCATTAGAGGGTCCAGCTGTCATTTTCAGAATGGAGGCTTTTCCACTGCACACTTTAAAAGTGTGCCTTTCACTTTTGATGGAGAACATGGCAGATTCCTAGAAACCTTGCAGTTTCCTCATCTGGAAAATGAGGGGATTACACCAGAACATAGTTTCACAGCTGTTTTTAATTTCTTCTCTCTAATCTCTTGTTTTGGAAGATTTGTCTATCAAACTTTCTACAATAATATCTTTTAAGAGTGATCAGTAGCATATAAAGCAGACCACTAGATCGTCCAACTAACATGAGATAGCTAGTGTTATAATTTAGCTTAAAGCAAACAAATTTGATATTCTAATTCATTCAGGAATGCAATATATGTTTAAAAACTTAACAAATTTAAAATTTGTATGGTTTAATATGTCATCTAAAACTAATAGTCCTTTGTAACTTCCGTCATTTCTGATTCCTATTCCCTAGGCCTTTACCTCAAATAGTTTACTATTTTTTCATGATTTGTTTTTGTAGTTACTTCCTGCTATGGATGATGACACACAATCACCTACTTTGTTTCCTTGATTTAGTTTTTAAATTGCTCTGGCTGTAACTCTTACTCACTGCTAAATCCTTTGGCATACTATAATTACATTTCCTTTATTAAAAACTTTCCCCCCATTTTTTACAATTACTTTAGTTATTTTGCACAGCTTCTCACTATTTCACTTATTTATCATTGTTTTGAACTCAGTCTGAGGCCAAACCAAATTGCTGGAGAGACTAAGGTTAATGTCTAGTTGTATGCTCAGAGAAGAGGCAAGTGTGATCTGGTGGACAGCTATGAGTATCTGTAATGTAACATTTTTGTAAATTTCTTTACCTTAATTTTATGTTGGGTCCTCTATTATGTGATTCCCAAGTCTCTTTTTTTTTTTCTCGATTTAGTTTCTTGTTTAGAAGGGTGGAATATATCCTCTAATGTCCTCTTAAGAAAGGGTGATTTGAAGGTACAAGTTTTGAGATTTTTTTTTTTAAATCTGAGAACATTTTTATTCTGTTTCACACCTAGCAGATAGTAGACTTCTTGGATGTAGACTTCTTGTTGGATACTTCATTTCTTCTTGCTGACATGGCAGCCATGGAGAAGTCTGATGTTATTCTGAATCTTGATTCTTTAAATGTGAACTTCTTCCCATCCCCCCATCCCTAACTTGAAGGTTTTAACACCATCTTATCCTTGACAATTTGAAAATTCTGGATGATGTGCTTTGGTATAGGTCACTATATGGGGAACCCAAAGAGTCTTTTCTTTCTGGATACTTCTCCGTCAGTTCTGGAAATTATTCTTTTACAGGTATCCCCCACTTCCTATTTACCACTTCACTTTTATGAAAGATCTATACTGGTACCTGTTTATTTTTTATTTTTTAAAGAGGCATGTATTATTTATTTATTTGTTTGTTTATACAAGCACTGGGTACAGTCAGAAGCGCGGGAGGGTGAGAGAATTCACCAGAGCCAGAGCGGGGAGCAGAGCAGGCAGAAGGACCGAAGTACACTGCTAAGGGGAGCAGAGGGCGTGGCAGGAGAGGTCTGTGCGCCATGTGGGACCCTCCTCTGGTGGCCGGGGAGCAGCCGGGGATCGAACCGGCGCCGCAGAGGCCGCGGGGAGCTTCGCAACCCAGAGCTCAACCGCTGCGCCACCGGGGAGGTCCGGTACCTGGTTTATCTCACTGAAAGAAATCCTAAGAGGATTTTTGCTTTTATGAAAAAGGCAAAAAGTGAAGCTAATTTGTTTTGCAGCAGCTGTTCTAGAGGCAGCATGCACCAGAGCTGGCGCTGTCAAGCTGCTTTCCCAGGAGCTTCTCTATACAGACTGTTATTTATCATGTCATTCCTGTTTTTACTATATATTCGTGTTATTTTGGATTGGCTATGTTACTTGATATGATTTGGTGGGTTATTTTTTGGTTCTGGGAATGTTCAAAAATTTTTCCACTTAAGCATTTACACCATTATGGCTTACAAAAGATTTCACAAGAAGACTGCTTTGGGATATCCAGGAAACCTGGATGACTCATTATATCAATTCTAAAATCAATTTCTCCTCACAGCTTATCATCTCAAGGCAGGAAATCAGGATGCCTGTTAAATTGATGATATTTTATAATAGTCATTGGCTGGGTGGCAGTCAGGACATGGTTGTGTGAAAAATATGCTCTTGACACTTTCTTATTTGCAGTGAAAATGGGGGAGCAGCATCAAAGAGAGTTAGATATTATGAAATATTGTAGATTCTTTAATCTGGATATTAGCGCTTTTTCTTTCTATGACTTCTATTGCTATATTCCATCTAATGTGCTTTTCATTATAAGATACACCATTATTTTATCTATCATTAAGAAAAGTATAATTAAACTATCAATAAAATTTTTATTTATTTATTTATTTATTTATTTATCTATCTATTTATTTATTTATTTATTTATTTATACAAGCACTGGGTACAGTCAGAAGTGGGAGGGTGAGAGAATTCACCAGAGCCAGAGCGGGGAGCAGAGCAGGCAGAAGGACTGAAGTACACTGCTGAGGGGAGCAGCGGGTGGCAGGAGAGGTCTGTTGCGCCTTGTGGGACCCTCGCAGGCGGCCGGGGATCGAACCGGCGCTGCAGAGGCTGTGGGCAGCTTTGCAACCCAGGGCTCAACCGCTGTGCCACCAGGGGAGGCCCTCAACAATATTTTATTGTTACTTAGAATAATAGTTGTATTCTGATAGAAGGAAATATTTAAACTTAAATATAAAATGTGTATCTCCTATGAATTAACGAAATATAACAAATACAAATAATAAGTGGATGAGTTACTGTCTTCTGAATCCCTCTCGAACTCCATGTTATCCATGCCTCTGTTCATCTGTGCACGACCGATCTGTGTGCCAGGAATAGTGCTGGTCATAGAAGACACTTAGCAGTCACACAGGTTGAACTTGCATTGTGATTCTGCTCTGGGAATGTTGTTAAAACTGTTTGATTATTCATGGTTTCCATTCCTTTCTCACAAGCCTGTGATTCCTAGGTGTTAAGAGTGTTTTATTATTTCTTGAGCTTTCTTCCAACCAAACCTATACTCATTCTGTAAGTTTCATGAATGTGCAGGTCATGACAACTAGCTCATTATTGCTGCCTATCTGGGAGCAATGTATGATACTATTGATTGTAAGAAGTATCTGATTGCAGAGGTGTAATAATATGGAAATTGTGCATGGGATTTAGATGTTGAAGCATCTAGACTATTCCTCTAAAACATGCTTTTCTTTTAAAATCCAGTCTCCACATCTTACATATTATTGTATATTTTACTTTTGTATAGCTAGATACAAAAGTATCTGTGTGCCTTAATTGTAAAGTAAAGGAGAATTTGAATTTTTTCACCATACAATGGTGAGAGCCCCTGGGAATCCTTTATCTATAAAAACAGTACAAGTGTCAGAATACTCACCTGAGCTTGGAGGTGATTGAGATATAACAAATGCCACATTTATGTTTCAGGCACCTTTTTGCAGTTGCATTAGGGAACCACACCTACATAGTAGTAGGAAACTTTTTTTTCCAAGTGTGCTTCTGTACAGATTCATAGAGTATACATGCTGTTCAATAACTTGATTTATTTACCCAAAATTGATTGAAAAGTACAGATTTTTAGAATCTTTATGAGTGCATAGTGTTCTATTGACTAAATGTACTGTGATTTAATTCACTGTCCAATGTTGAATATTAAAGTGCTCCCATTTTAATTTTTGTAATTAAACAATGCTTTTATAAATATTCCCATATTATTTGAGATACAATTTGCTGAGTTAAAGGCTATACCATTTTAGAGGCTTTTTGCCATCAAAAATACCTTGTAGACAGGTTATATCAATTTATACTTTCAGTAACTCTCCAGCAGAGTGGAGCCAAAGAAACATTTTCTGTGACATGTAATCCTATGAGAGAGAAAGGGATGCCCAAGTTGGGTGGGTGTGAACAGGGAAGCTGGAGCAAGACGGTCTTGGTGGAATGAATAGTTACTGTTTTGGAATCCTGGAAGGTCTAGGGAACTCTGGTTTAAACCCTTTAATCCTCATAGAGAGCCTTTTCATTGTCTCCCCTAAATGATTGGATGCCTTCCAGGTACCAGAGATTTTGCTACTTTGGCCATGGTGTCTGTGGGAACCAGAGCACCAATCTACAGACTGTGTGATTGTAACCTAGTCCTGCAGATGATGGCTTGGGGGCAATAAAAAGGGGAGGTGTAAGTGGAACTTTGAATTTGTGGAGAGTAAAGAAGAGTCCACCAAGCAGGCAGAAGAGTACAAACTGATGAAGGCAGACAGGATAAGGCAGAATGAGGGAAGTTTAATGCTAGATAATTGTCCATTTGGGAGAGAAAGGGAGGATGTTTGAAATGTGGACTGAGGTCACATTGTGAATATTTCCAGTGCCTTGAATGTGAGCATAAGGAATATGTTATTTATCTTAAGACCAGTGAGGAATCCCTGAGATTTTTACAGTTCTGATATGGTGAAGCTTGCCAAATATCATGTTTTAGGAAATTTAGTAGCATTAGATGGCTCTGGAAATGGATGCAGGTAATATACAAGGTTGTATTCCTACCTGGAGGAATTGTATCCTGCAGTTGATAGGCTTGGACCTATTCCATCTGGCTTGTTTATGTTCACAGGGTCACAGAATCAGGTGAATGTTTCCTGTTCAGGATTGTTGTTATTCTCAATTTCCCAGAAAGGGAAGTGGGAAATACAATAACTCAATTTTTGGCAGACAGGTCAGGCCTTTAGAATATGTATAGGTTATAGCAGAAAGTGAAATTGTGTTTGAACATATGATTTGGTATGTACATAGAGACTTAGAATATAAAAATGCAAAATGAACTCAGAAAGTGCATCAAAGAACACAGTATATAGTTGCTGTAAGTTCATCCATTTTGCCAAATGACAGCAAATGTGTAATTTAAATTGGAAAATACTCGCATTAAACCATTGAGATCACTGAAGTTATGTGTTTTTTTTAATTTCATTTGTATATGGACATATCTTTCATACTTGAAATATTAGCGTAAATGAGATCTAAACACTGTCTTCATTGATTGGGAAATTGTCTTAAGTACCTGGTACAGGATATCTTAAAAAGCTTTGACATTTAAGCACTTAGATTTGGATGATTTGTGATTATTTTCATTCAAATTTAAGTTGTATTTTCTGAAATAGCATTTATTATACTTTTAGATAAAATCTGCTTTGGTTTGGCAGTCAGTTACTGAATAAGTAATTTCATCTCTGCTATTACTGCCTGACAAATAGTGATTTTCAGAGTTGGTCATAAAACCTCGTTAATGATAATTTTTTTGAGGCAGAATGGCAAATATCTTCTAATAAATCATGCCTTGTGCTTAGCTCATTTATGAATAGTTACTGCCATGGATCTTTTTGGTACTTGTGAAATGCAGTTAAATTTGTTGTTGAAGAATTCAATTTTTATTCTTTCAGTAACTGAAGCCAAAGGCTGTACTCTCTTTTAGTCTAGAAAAGTCATGGTGACATTCTGAGGCCAAAAGAAAATGCTTGTTGAAAGCTGGTGGGTGGCAGGAGGAGAGACAGTGGATAGCTTTCCTTTCAAATTCAGTTATAGGGCTTCTCCAAGGTGCAGGGTTTATAAATTATGTAGCTTTTCAGTACTCAGAACAGACTTTCTCCTCTAGCAAAGCAATTTTTACTGTTTATTTTAATCTCTTTATCTATATAAACACCTTTTTTTTTCTTTTTTTGGGGAAGCTAATATATATATATATATATCTGGTTCATTTTTTTTTCTTTAAATCTTTTAAATTAATTTTTATATATTTTACATCATTGTTAATTTTTGTACAATATTTGCTTTCTCCTCTCAGGTGTAGTCCCCATAAAATTCCCACCAACAATTCACCTGTGCACCATCACCATAGTCCCATATGCTCTTCCCTCCCCTGCTTTGACCCCTCTCCCTCTCCTCTCCATGCAGAATGTCTCTGATTTATAATTTCCTGTTAATTTTGTTTTTTTTTACTTATTATTTTTTCCTAATCCCTTATTTGGTTCCCCTATATTCCTCCTACAAGTGAAGCCATCCAATAATTTTCTTTTTCCTTTGGATGTCTTTCCTTTTTTTTTTTTTAAGATTTATTTTATGTATACAAGAAAACTGGGATGTAGGCCAGAGGTATGGGGGGATGAGAAGATTCACCAGAGACAGAGTGGGGAGCAGAACAAGTGGACCCACTGATATACACTGCTGAGGGGAGCAGCAAGTGAGACAGGAAAGCTCTGCTGTACCATGTTGGTTAGCTGTCTAGCCAGAGATCAAACTTATGCTGCAGTGGCTTGATAATGGCCATTGATAGTGCTGAGACTTAACCCTTGCACCACCAGGGAGACCTTCTTATTTCATTGAACATAATCCCTTCTCACTCCATCCATGTTGCTGTGAATGGCATCAGTTTATCTTTTTTTGATTGTTGAATAGTATTTCATTGTGTATATTTACCACATCTTCTTGATCCAGTTATCTATTTTTGGGCATTTGGGTTGTTTCCATATCTTACCTATTGTGTAAATAGTGCTACAATAAACATAGGGGTGCAGGTATCCTTTTCAATTAATGTTTTTGTATCCTTTGGATAGATTCCTAGGAATGGAAATTCTGGGTCATATGGCAGATCCATTTTTAGTAATTTGAGGGTCCACCACATAGCTTTCCATAGTGCTTGGACCAGTTTGCACTCCCATCAGCAGTGTGGGAGAGTTCCTTTTTCTTCACATCCTCGCCAACATTTGTTGTTTTCTATTTTTTTAATATGTGCCATTCTCATTGGTGTAAGGGGGCATCTCATGTGGTTTTGATTTACATTTCCCTGATTAAAAAGGGATATTGAACATTTTTTCATATACCTGTTGGCTATTTGCATTTCCTCTTTGAAGAAGTGATTTTTTTTAGTTCTTCTGCCCATTTTTTGACTGGATTTACTTTATTTTTGTTGGGTCATGTGAGCTCTCTGTAGATCTTTGTGATCAGTCCCTTATCAGATATATGGAGTGCAAAAATTTTCTCCCAATCAGTGGTGTCTCTTTGTTTGGGTTAATGTCTCTTTTGCTGTACAGAAGCTTTTTAGTTTGAAGTAATCCCAGTTGTTTATCTTTTCCTTCACTTTCTTTGCTTTGGGTGATGAGTCTTTAAAGCGTTACTGAGATGTATGCCATGTAGTGTTTTGCTTTTATTTTCTACTATATGTTTTATGGTTTCAGGTCTTATGTTCAATTCTTTTATGTGCATGGTATGAGGTAGTAGTCTAGTTTCATTCTTTTGCATGTGGCATCCAGCTTTTCCAGTACCATTTATTGAACAAACTGTCCTTGTTCCATTGCATATTCTTTGCTCCTTTGTCAAAGATTTGTTGTCCATGTATGTGTGGCTTTATTTCTGGGTTTTCTATTCAATTCCATTGGTTTGTGTGTCTGATTTTGTTCCAATTCCATGATTTTTAATTATTATGGTTTTTTAGTATAGTTTGAAGTCTGGGAGTGTGATACCTCCATTATCCTTTTTTTTAGTCAGGAGAGCTTTGGATTTCCAAAGCCTAACCTTTTCTAGGTCCTGCTTAAAATACAAATATGTTTGTCCTGAAAAATATTTATTGGGAATTTTATTATGTTTCAGGTGCATAAATTACTTCATTTAATCTTCATAAAAGAGAAGTAGATATATTTATTTCCATATTATTATTTTAATTTTTATCAACTTTCCTTTGTACGCTTGATTTAAAGATTCTGCAGAGTACAGCTATAATCATACAGGAGATAATTGGCTAGTTATTTTGCCATGCTAAATACTAAATATCTGGGAATACACTTTGGAACTGTGTACTCAGGATAGGGATTTTATTATTTTTTTTAAAGATTTATTTATTTGTTTACTTAATTATTTATTTATTTATACAAGCACTGGGTATAGTCAGAAGTGCGGGAGGGTGAGAGAATCCACCAGAGACAGAGCAGGGAACAGAACAGGCAGACTGATGAAATACACTGCTGAGGGGAGCAGCTGCATGGCAGGAGAGGTCTGCGTGCCATGTGGGACTTCACTGGCGGCTGGGGATCGAACCAGCACTGGGGAGGCTGTGGGCAGCTTTGCAGCCCAGCGCTCAACCGCTGCACCACCAGGGGAGGCCCAGGATAGGGATTTTAAAGGAAAAGAATTTAAGACTGAGTAAAAACCTGCTCTGAGCTACATTTTCTACTATACCATTTAATGTAATCTTAATTCCATTTGCCATTTAATTCCTTTAATGTAATCCTCATGAAAAGTTTGTAAAGTATTTCCTTTTGTATAGCTTAACAAGCTAAAGCCCAGAGAGCTTACATAATTTTCCCCAGGTCACACAGCCAAGTAAATAGCAAAGCCAGGTTTCCCTGTCTCAGCACCATCTGTCCTTTTCTTCAGCACCATCTGTGCTTTTCTTCAGTGAACTCTCCACTGCCTTGAGGTCAGCCTCCAAAAATCTTTCTAAAGCTCAGTTTTACTCCTTGAACTTTCCTGCTAAAATTTCTCCAGAGGTTTCTTATTCTCTCGGGGTAATCTCTAACCTCCTTATTCTGGTATGCAACTTTATTAATTAATTAACTAATTCATTAATTTGTGCTTTTTAATCTCAGATTTATTTATTAAAGTAACACTGCATTATAACATTGTATGAGTTTAAGGTGTGTATGATCAAAATTAACACCTGTGTATACAACTTCAGTTTAACATTGTAAGTCCAGTTCTATCCTGCACGATATAATTGATCCATTTTGCCTGATTTATTCACCTCCCTTTCACCCTCCCTTTTAGTAATCACTAATTGACTTATAGTATCAAAGTTTTTGTTTCATTAAGTTCATTTGTTTCTTTGGTTTCCCTATATACCACATATGAGTGAAATCATGAGGTGTTAGTTTTTCCCCATGTGACTTAATTTGGAAACTCAGAGGTTCAGAGAACCTCAGCAGTACATTCAAGATCACACAAAGCTGGGATTCAAACCTAGGTCCAGCTGGGCTCTAAAGCATATGCACTTACTTAATATATTGCCTTGTAAATCTTTGTCTTTTAGGATTATGCTTTAAAAATACTTTTTTAATGTTTTTTTTTTTTTTTTTGCTGTTGAATAATTTTGCTGGTACCACCTTTTCACGTAAATGCAGTAAGAGTTAATATGGAGGGACTATTATAAGCTGTTAGCACTCTGCTGAATGATTTACCTACTTTGGGTTTTTTTTTTAAAGATTTATTTATTTATACAATAGCTGGGGTACAGGCCAGAGGTGCGGGAGGGTGAGAGGATTCACCAGAGACAGAGTGGGGAGCAGAACAGGCAGACAGGCTATCTTTCTGGCTGGTGGGGGGACTCAAACCCATGCTGCAGAGGCTGAAGACAGCTCCACAGCGCTGCGCTCAACTTGCTGCGCCACTGGGGAGGCCTACTTTGGGTTTTTTTTAAAGTCAACACCATTGACATTTTTGGCCAGATAATTTCCTGTTGTTTAGGGAGGAGGCCTGTCCTGTGCCATCTAGGGTATTTAGAAGCATTCCTTGCTCCTTCCAACTAGATCCCAGTAGCACTTCTTACCTCCCGAGCTGTGATTATCAAGTATGTCTGCAGACTGTCAAATATCCTTTGGAGGGAGGGAATCATTTGTGGCTGAGTGCTACAGGTTTATATGATCTCACCTAAGAGCACCTGGTGAGGCTCATACCCTTAGGATCTCCAAGTCACACAGGAGGAATAACTTGATCAGGTTCACATGGCAGGGAAGTGGCTTCATTAGGACTCAAAGTGAAAGCTTACACATGACTTTGGACTAATTTTTTTGCTATATTTCGTGGACTATGTTGTGTTTTCAGACTTAACTTGGGAGATTTGGAAGGCTTGGTCTGTGTCAGATTTTTATTAATTTGCCCCAAAGGCATCTAGAAAAGTAGTTAATACTCCAGAGTGCTGTGACAGTTATTCATAATTCATTAAAGTAAATATATTTTAAATAAAACAGCTTTAGTGCAGTAATTAAGAATCAAGTGTTTGGAATCAGATACCTCGTAGGGTTTAATCTCATTCCTGCCATTTATTATTGTTTGTGGGAATTTTTTTGACCCCTTCTAACTTTGGTTTCCTCATATGTTTAAGACTAATAATTCCTTCTGTGGATATTATCAGGAATTAATATCATGTAGCATAGTACATGATCCAAATGTAACATAATTCAGTAGCTACCAGTAATACAAATAATCATAATATTTATGATAAAATGGTTTGGCATTAATTTAAAAAGAAACCTGCACTCCTATATTTATTGCAGCACTATTTTCAATAGCCAAGATATGGAAAGACCCTAAATACCCCAAAACAGATGACTGGATCAAAAAGTTGTGATATATATACACAGTGGAATACTACTCAGCAATCAAAAAGATAAACTCATGCCATTTGCAGCAACATGGATGGAGCTGTAAGGGATTATGCTCAGTGAAATATATCAGAAGGCAAAGGAAAAATATTGTATGGTTTCACTTATTGGAGAAATATAGGGAAACCGAACAAAGGGTCAGAGAAAAAAAAGACAAAACTAGCAGGCAAATTATAGATCCAAGACATATAGCAGGGGAAGGACAGGAAGGAGGTCAAAAGAGGGCGGGAAGAGCACAAGGGACTGTGGTGACAGTTCACCGGTGAGGTGGTGATCGGAGATTTATGGGCATTACACTACAGGGGAGAAATCAAATATTGTACAAAATTGAATAATGATATTGTACAAAAGTGAAAATAAAGAAAATGGTTTGGATTTCCTCTTTATATTATGAGATCATCACATATGCTTATATTCCAATCAATTTAGGAAAAGATACCTTCTTTTGTCTACCTAAAACAACTTGAGAGATGTTATTTCATTAATATCAGCTTAAAAATTGCATGAAGCAAGTGTAACATACAGAAGGGAAAAGAAGAAAGCAGAGGAAATCATAAAGTTGAAAAAGACAAAAAAACAGGACACCTTATTATCTGGACTAAACTACTGGATTATTTAGGTATTTTTGAAGAAGTTAGTTTAGTTCATTTCATTCCAGTAAAGAATTAATAATCCTTTTTGGTGGCTCAAAGGGAAATCTTTTTTTCCCATTATTTTTTTAATTTTTATATTCCCCATACAATTATAACCCCCTGATTTTGACCCTAATCCCTCCTTTCCCCGCACCCCTGCCCCCCAAAGTGTGTCTCTGGTTCATAGTTGTTTGTTGATTTTGATTTTTTTCTTTCTTATAGTTATTCTTTTTCCTGGTCCCTTATTTAGGTTTTCTAGATTCCTGTTATGAGTGAGACCATCTGGTATTTTTCTTTTTCTTTCTGGCTTATTTCGCTAAGCATGATCCCTTCCAGCTCCATCCATGTTGCTGCAAATTGCATGTGTTTATCTTTTTTGAATGCTGAGTAATATTCCATGGTGTGTATGTGCCACATCTTCTTGATCCAGTCATCTATTTTTGGGCATTTGGGTAGTTTCCAAAGCTTAGCTATTGTAAATAGTGCTGCTATAAACATAGGGGTGCAGGTGCTCCTTGGAATTAATGTTTCTGTGTCCTTGGGTAAATACCTAGGAGTGGAATTGCTGGATCATATGGAAGCACTATCTTTAGTAGGCTGAGGAATCTCCACACAGCTTTCCATAGTGGTTGGACCAGTTTGCACTCCCACCAACAGTGCAGGAGAGTTCCTTTCTCTCCACATCCTTGCCAACATTTGTTGTTAGCTGCTAGTTTTTTTAATATGTGCCATTCTCACTCGTGTAAGATGGTATCTCATTGTAGTTTAGATTTGCATTTCCCTGATTGCAAGTGACGTTGAACATTTTTTCATATGCCTGGTGGCCATTTGTATTTCCTCTTCAGAGAAGTTTCTTTTTAGCTCTTCTGCCCATTTTTTGACTGGATTATTTTCTTTGTTTTTGTTGCGTCTCATCAGCTCTTTGTAGATTTTTGTGATCAGTCCTTTATCATTAGTGTTGTGTGCAAAAATGTTCTCCCAGTCGATGGGTTTCTCTTTGTTTTGGTTATTGTCTCTTTTGCTGTGCAGAAGCTCTTTAATTTGATGTAGTCCCAGCTGTTTATCTTTGCCTTCACTATCACTGCTTTGGGTGATGCGTCTGTAAAGATGTCTTTGAGGCGCATGTCATGTAGTGTTTCGCTTCTATTTCCTTCTATATATTTTATGGTTTCAGGTCTTATTCTAGTTCTTTAATCCATTTTGAGTTGGTTTTTGTGCATGGTGTGAGGTAGTAATCAAGCTTCATTCTTTTGCATGTAGCGACCCATTTTTAAAAGGAAATCTTTTTGGCCCCAAGAACAGTTGAATTAACTCATTCCTCATCTCAGCTCTTAGCCTTCTGCTGACTTGGCATCTTCTGCTTCCTTCCCAAGGTTTGACCTTTTGCTTCATTTCCTCTAACTCATTTTTGGTTCCTGCTCTTGGCTTTCAGCTTCTGCTCAGAGATTTCCTTGTCTAGTTCCCCAGGTCCTCTTTTTAGTAAGATTCAGTTATCCCACCTCACTCCTTTCTGCCCTGCTACATCTGAGTTGCTTATGACTGCTTAGAGGCAGCATTTCTCACCTGCTGCTCCCCCTACCTCCATTCAGTGTTGACAAATTCCTTCTGAATACAATTGGCCATAATCATTTTGGTTTTAACTATGTGTTGGTGGCATTAGTAAAATAAAATGCTGTGATGCAAATTCGTTGCTTTTAGACTCTTGAATACCTTTTGGTGTTTGCAGTGCCTCTCATTTTTTCCCCCTTCATTTTTGGGCACAGTTTGGAAGTGGTCCTATTTGTAGGGAATACTGAAATATAGGGAAGCTGTTCTTGGTTCTAGGAACCACATGGCTAGCCTAGAGACCAAGGGGGTAAATATGTCATCCTCTGTACAAAAGGATATATAGAGACATACTGGTTGGGAAGTTTTATTCTAAAGTTCTCCAGGAAAATGCAAACAATAACAGTGGAGGAACTTGGGAGACAGTGTGAAACCTTAAACCTTCTCTAGCCTCTTCATTTTTTATTAAACCATTAGATGCTTTCTGAAAGATCCAGCCAGCCATGGAAAAGCTCCCTGAGGAATAGCAAGACTTAGGGCACTTGAGTTTCTGTAGGTGAGGAAAGAGGCAAATCCCTCTTAAAACACTGCGGGAGAGAATTAGACCTGGAAGGAATTTGGGAGCAGGGAGGGAGTTAGTATGCTATTGAGGGAATCAGTAATAGGTATTGAGGGTTTGGAGTATTGGCTACCAAACTTAAAAGGAATGAGTCACTCATTTTATATTCACTTTGAAGTGACTTGAATGTATTTGATGGGGTAGCAGTTAGAAATACATTTAACTTTGTGGCAAAAGATGCTGTCTATATTGCCAATTATGTCAGGTCACTATACTTACCTTTTAGATGTGAGGGATGTGAGCAGGAGAAAGAACTCAACATTAATATTTAAGTTACTATTTTAATTAGTTGGGGTGAAAGTATTGCCAGCCACTGAAATATGGAGCAAGAAAAAGGAGCAATTTTGGATGGGGATATGATGTGTTGAATTTTGATATCCCAAGTTGAGATATGTGTATAATATGAGATACCCACTATCTGGAAAGTACTTGGAAATGGTTTTGGAACTGCCAAGAAAGAGCTATGTCAGAGAAACCAGATAAAGAGCAAACAATGTAGAGATCCATGGTTGGTTTTTTTTTTTTTTTTTTTTTTGGTTTGGGGGGAAAGGTCCATGGAAATTATGTGAAAACTGTATGAAAAATTTGTACTAGTTTTTTTTTTTTTTTTAAGAAGAGGGTCCTCGGTGGTTTCAAAGACTCATATCATAGTCAATTGAGAACTGAAGGAAAAATTGGTAGGAATTATCGATTTTAAAGTAAAAAGAGGAGGAAAAAAATCAAAATCAAAGATAACTTTAGACTCTTCCATCTTTTCCCCCACCCCCAAACACAGACACACCCTTACCCCTTTGTAATACAAGAATATTAAAGGGAATTATTTTGGGCAAATATATGATTAAAATATTAAGTTTGAATTGGGAGAGAATTTTGGAAAATAGTGTTTCTGATAGGCAGTTATGGTTGCGACAGAGGAAAATCAGTGAAAGTTTTGAATATAAATTTGTTAGTTTTCAGCATCCCAGAGATATTAGAAACTGTGGGTATGTTTGAGCCTTAGGCAAGGTTTGAAACAACGCAAAAAAAAATCTTTTTTTTAAAGATTTATTTATTTATGCATATGGACAATACCCAGAGGAGAGAACCGGGTGAACAGAAGTACTGGGGCATACCAGGCACTTAACAGCAAATTCAATCTTGAATTGACTAAAGAACCCTGCTTGCCAAAGCCTTGCTTGAGGCTTAGTTGATTGAAGCAGCTCAAGAGACATGTCATCACTTTCCCCCTTTAGTTTGTGAGATTAGTGGTCTTTAAATCTTTTTACTCCCCTATCCTTACACTAAATTTATTTAAGGTATACTGTAAAATCATTTGTATATGCATATATATTGTGTGTATATGATGTAGACAATACATCACAAAAGACATTTAAGAAATGAAATCAATTGTTAAAAGATGAGATTAATATATAGTCCTTTAAGTAATGGGTTATGTTGTACACCTTGTGCAATTTTTTTTAAAGATTTATTTATTTATGCATACAAGAGCTGGGGTACAGGCCCGAGATGCCGGGGGTGAGAGGATTCACCAGAAACAGAGTGGGGAATAGAACAGGCAGATTGACCCAAATACACTGCTGAGGGAAGCAGCGGCAAGTCACAAGAGGTCTGCTGCACCATGTGGGTTGCTCCCTGGCTGGCCAGGGATCGATCTCGTACTGCAGAGGCTGAGGATTGCTTTATAGTGCTTAACCCCTTTAGCCACCAGGGAGGCCCCACTTGTGCAATTTTTAAAAGCAACTTTATTGAACTATTGTTTATGTGCAACAAATCGCACTCATTTAAATTCTATAATTTGGTTTAAGTAAAATTTCTGTAAATTTAAGTTTATTTAAAAAGCCGCTTTTTGAAAAAAAGTCCATTGAGACACCAAATTTGTAATTGAATTTTGCTCAATAAAATTGTAAGTTAAAATACAATTAAAGTGAGAAAAACATTTGATGATATGCATATGACAAAGATATTCCTTATTAAATAAAATGCACTTGTATGTCAATAATAAAAATACTAATTCCCTCAAAGAAAAGTAGGCCAAGGACATAAAAGCAATTAATGAAATAACATTTATACATGACTTATGTAACAAAGGGGCCCTATTCCCCTGCCTCATTTTTCCTTTTTTTTTTTTTTTTTTTTTTTTGGTGGGACCCTCGCCGGCGGCCAGGGAACCAACTGGCGCTGCAGAGGCTGCGGGGCAGACTTGCAGCCCAGCGCTCAACCGCTGCACCAGGGGAGGCCCTGCCTCATTTTTCTTTATAGGGAGACTTCAGCTAGAGTAAAATCTTGACCAATTTTCTTATTCCCACTCTGTCCTAAGTGGGGATGATTTACTTATCTGATTTTGAAATGGTGAGAAAAACAGCACATACACATGCATGTTGATTTAGCTTTTTCTTCGTTTCCTTTGGATGCTCCTTTGTTCCTTATAGTAACAATGTTGGAAGAACTTGGTATGTCCAATTGTTATCTAAAGTTGATATTCTTTTCTGGTCAGCCTGAATATTAAGAAAGTTATTATTATTATTATTATTATTATTATTATTTTGGTGAGTGTGGTTCCTGCTTCAATTTTTAGGTCCTTATTAGTGTACAGCAAGAGAGAGAGAGAGAGAGAGAGAGAGAGAGAGAGAGAGAGAGAGAGAGTGTGTATGTTTCTATGTGAATGCAGGGAGAGAGAAAGGAGAGACGGGGGTGGTGGTATGGAGTATAGTAGAAAGTGTGACTAATTTTCCAAACCCTGACAGCTAATAAACACTTGAAAGTATATTCATTCACTATGGAGAAAATATATTCTCCATAGTAATCAAAGGGATGAAACTTAAATCAAGAGGGTACCGTTTTTCTGTTACCAATTTTTTAAAAAAGCTTTTCAATGAACTTTATTGAACTGTAATTTACGCACATTAAGTTGCACCATTTAAAGGATACAGTTTGATGAGTTTTGATAAATGTATTTCATTGTGTAACCACCATCATAATCACCTTCACTCCCATGCCATTCTGAGGTAAAGAGAACCATTCATCTTCTTTGTGTTGTCTGGTTTTAGGTGGCATTTCCCAGAATTTTGTGTAACTGGAATCATACAGCATATATTCTTTTGTGTCTGGCTTCTCTCATTCATCATGCCTTTGAGATTCATCCATTTTATAGAAAGCATCAATGGTTTATTAGTTTTCATTGCTGAATGATACTTCATTACACCGAATATAGCAAGCCAATTGTTGCAGAAAGATAGTCAGTATTGAAAAGTTTGTAGTAAAAGGATCTTTTCAACTGTGGATAGAAATTTAAATTAGTATAATTTTTTAAAAAAGACAAATAATCAATTGGTATCAGTAACCATAAAATATACATAATTCCATTTTTTAGAATAAAGTCTAAGGTAGTAATAAAAGATTTTTCACAAACATAGGTAAGCAAAATTGTTAAAGCATTATTTATAATGGGAAAAATGGCAGTTGACTTAATGTCTAATATAAGAATGTTGTATTCCTTATGATTAGAACTCTAAAAAGCATTTTTTGAAGAGCATTTAGTGAATTGGGAAAGTGCATATCATCTAGCATAAATTAGGTAAAAGCAAGATAAAATAACACATGTGATTTAATTCCAGTTTGTGAACTGCTTCTCTCGATGAAATACATTTTGTAAAAAGCATTTTGATAAAATTATAATTAAAAATAATTTTGTAACAAAAGAAAAACATTTATAAACATATGCACAAAATAAATATCAAGTGAGATTGTTGTGCTTTCTGCATTTGCAGCTGAAGTCCAACCTGAGAACAAAGGTTCTTTATAGTCACAGAGATAACTGTATTTGGGGGAGTTCAGTGTTTGGGAAGAGTCCCAGTGAAAGGCATTATCAAGATGCCTGCAATATGGAAGGTAGCTTCAGCTGGTGTGTTGTTACTGGTCAGAAAAGCAATAAACAGGAAGTAGTCAGGGAGAGGATTTCAGTCTCTTCCAGTTAAATTAAGAGTGTTTTACACCTTGTATCTTACTGTCTTCAGAGGGTTAGCCTTTGGGAGGAAGGAAGTGGGTGTAAGGGTGCCTCACATTTCTTTCACAACTTTTACAACAATCTAGCTTTCCATGGTGAAGGGGGAATAGAAGAGCTTTGAATTCAGTTTAAGGTTGAAATTTTTATTTATTTTTTTATTTTATTTTATTTTTTTTTTTTTTAATAAATTTTATTGTTATATTCCCCATACAATTGCAGCCCCCCCATTCTGACCCCAATCCCTCCCCTCCCGACTAGCCTTATGAAATATTTGGTGTGACTAAAAAATATAGTTCTAATAATTGACTAATGTCAGCTATGTATGTGTGTGTGTGTCAGAATGTATGTGGTTTTGAGGAGTCTTAACTCATTGGGATGAGCACATGAATTGGTTTAATTTTTTTTCAGCTGTGATTTGTCAAACTCTAGCCTCTTTTTGTGATTTTTAACTCTCACTGACATGTTGGCCACAATATATATATATAAATTTGCTTTAAATAGAGAATTACATTGAATTTGTACTTACATGAATGAGCAAAGAAGCAGAGAAGAATATATACTAAAATAAATAATAGTTATACTTTTGGTAGTATAGTTATTCTTTGTCTTCTCATATTTAGTCTTCCTTGTATTTTCAACAACAAATAGAAATAATTTACAATTTTGCTATAATATGTTTTATAAAAATGTCTTCTGCAAACTATAACTGAAGGTGATTTTTGTTGTGTCACTTGATTTGCATGAGACTCCACATAGTACTGTCATCCTTAAAAGATTAACACCCCAGGGAAATGTTTTGTAGATAAACTTGTAAGATTTCTTTTTGGGCCTCCCTGGTGGCGCAGCGGTTGAGCGCTGGGTTGCGAAGCTGCCTGCAGCCTCTGCAGCGCCAGTTCGATCCCCAGCTGATCCCCGGCTGCTCCCTGGCCACCTGAGGAGGGTCCCACATGGCGCGCAGACCTCTCCTGCTGCCCGCTGCTCCCCTCAGCAGTGTGCTTCAGTCCTTCTGCCTGCTCTGCTCCCCGTGCTGGCTCTAGTGAATTCTCTCACCCTCCCGCGCTTCTGACTGTATGTACCCAGTGCTTGTATGTATAAATAAATCTTTTTTTTTTTAAAAAAAGATTTCTTTTGTCAGATAAAAATATAAGACCTCTTTTGCTTTATTTACCAGAAAACATCGCTAGCCTCATGACTTAAGTGACCCTGCCACTGAGTCTGCTCTCGTCATATCTCTATGCTGCTCTATGCTCTTACCTCTTCCACCCTCAGCACTACCTTCTGGGAAATGTTTCTCGAATGCAAATCTGACTGTGATTATATCCTTGCTTAAAATTCTTCAATTGCTTCCTGTGTCATAAAATAAAATTCTAAGATTGACACACTCAGCACTCCCATCTTCCGACTCTGCCCAAATGCTTTCCACCAATAAGTGTTTTGGATCTTTCCTATATGTATCACCCTATTCTTAAACTTTATTAGATGACTTGTAATTTTTGTAGAGTGTTGTAATCTTTTTGTTTTTACTTTGTTTCTCATGCTATTTCTTCTTCCCTTATATTTCTGAGATAGTCCCTTTCTTTAGGGAAGCATTCTACTTTTCCTTGAATGAACTTAGTTTCCAGGACATTCTTTTCCTGTCTTAAGTTCTCAGGAGCATATGTACAGAATTGTAGTTTCTTGGCTTGTGTGTATTCCCTATAAATATTGGGGAATTATCAAAGGCCAGAACCATGTTTTTCTTAACTAAGAACTTGTTATATAATAGGTGCTTAATACTCATTTGTGTAAAAGCTAAGAATTTTGCATACTTTTAAAATTTCCCTTAATAAACCTATGAGGTAGATGCTATTATACAGAAAAAGAAATTGAAATCTGGAGTTGTGTATTTGTTGAATGTTTTCTTAACGTCTGTCCCTACCTCTGGACTATAAGCTCAGTGAAGTCAGGGATAGTATTGGTCAAAATAGACTAGGCTATTATGCAATAATAAAACCCTCCAATGTTTCAGTGGCTTCCGTAATAAACATAGTTTGTTTTTAAACTCACAACATGTTCTTTGTTGGTTGAATGTTGTTATGCTACAGCTAGATTTCACTTTCACAGAATAACCTTCATCTGGGAAATTGTCAGTTGTCACAGTAGAAGGAAAAGACACATGATGGGTTTGAACTTCTGTTGATGTTTCATTGGGCAAAGTGAATCCCATGACCACTCCTAAGTACAAAAGGGTAGGTATATATACCCCCAATACCACAGAAAGGGAAATTTAGATATCTGACAGACATTAACACCATTTACTACAGGGAACCTAATTTCCTTTTTTTCACCACTGCTTATTCAGCACCTGTTACTGTGCTTGGTTCATTGTACCTCTCAATATTTGGTGACTGAATGATTGAAGGTCACAAATGTAGTAGGTATGCCAGAGCTGTGATTTGATTAGTCCACAAAGTCCATTCTGAATGATTTTGCTGTTGGTATTAGTCTTAGGTACGCACTAATATCCATAGCTCTAATAAACATCTATGTTCTCTCTTGTATTTTATTTTGTTTTTAATTATTCTATAAATTTCAGGAGAGATTTGTTGTGACAATTAAAGAAGCTGGCTTGAGAATGATCCCAGAAGTAGAAAAAGATTAGAAATGTAAAGTTTCAGAGAAGTCAAGGAAAAGAATGTAGAGGGAAGATTGGGGGTGTCAACCATAGCAAGAGACTGATTAGGAAACATGACTGTAAGATTTAGTTAGAGGGTGGTTTCCTTTATAAGTGGCATATAGAGAAACCAAACAAAGGATCAGAGAAAGACAAACTTTAAAACGGACTCTTGAAAGTTGGCCATAGATCTGAGGTATTCAGGAGGAGAGGAGCTTTGGTGGTGGGAAAACTATGGTGACTACACCTGAGGGGAGAATCCTATATTGTGAGAGAAAAAAAAAAAAAAAAAAAAGGATGTAAAATAGTGATACGTCATTTAAAAAAAAAATTTGTTTATAAAAGATCTTTGCTGTCAGATACTTCAGTGAAACCAAGGGGCAAAAATTAAATATTTCAGATTTGATCAAAGTTTAAAAGATAGAAGGGATATCTGTCTTTTATATTCTGAAATACAATTGGGGGTGGGAGTACAGCCAAGGTCCCATATTTGAGTGATAGCACAGTTTTCTGCCTGCAGTATATTCTGGTAGACTAGTTCTCTGTTTTCTCAGAGACATGGAAGAAAATGAAGAATGAATTCTATCTTGAGGAACTACATTAGTCTCCTTGAATGATTGAAACTAATCTCAGTAAAATTGCTTCAGAAAGAAAGTGGAACTTCAGATGTAGTAAGTTAGATAGGCACTTTTGGAAACTCTAGTATTCTTATTTTATGGTTAAAGTAAAATATGATCAGATTCATTAAAGCATTGCTTTCCTACTTATGAGATTAGATTGTATGTGATCAAAAGTGTATATCAGCATAAAAAATAATCCCTAGGGGCAAACAAATCACTGTAAGTAGGCATCTAGAGGCAGAGTAAGAACACAGGTTTTAAGTAGGGCTGTTTAAAATAATTTTTTAACCCCTTGGATTTAGGTTTTAACTCAGTCTTTATTCCTTGAGAACAGTGAGATCATGGAGAAATAAATCTAGCTCTTTAATTTCTATTTTCTTTATCTACAAAGTGGGAATAATAAACAATAATGCATATAGAATATCGACTGTCAGTGATAGTTCCAGTATGCTAAGTGAAATAACAGCAGTGATGCTTTCTCACTCATCCACTTTTAGTTCTCAGAAAAGAGCAGTGTAAGTGGAGTTGGAAAAAGGAAATCTGTACTGATTTACTTGTATTCACTACCTGATACCTCTGTATGGCAGGCTTAGTAGTGATGCATGGAGATCTCTAGCTGGGGGAAAGTTCTTTCCCCAGAGCCTCATAATCCATTTAGCTCCTTGGAAGCTTAATAAAGAATTTCATGTACCCTGACAATAATTTGCAAACCTTCTAGCTTTTGTGAATCTGCTAAGAGATAAGTATAGGGCAGGAGATGAGTCCTTGGACTCCAGTGACAACTCCAACCTCAACACAGCTTGGTCAGGCAAAGAGAATGCATCTCATGCTGCCCCAGGAAAGCGTCAAGGAATGTGTCATTTATAAACAGCAGCTTTTTTATTCTAACTTAAATTTGTAGGAGAGTAATTGCCATAGCAACGACCGTCCCTTCCAATGCAGATAAGTACAAGGATAGCCCTTGGTAGAAAGATCAGGAGGGAGGTTCTAATCCTGCTGTGATTTACTAAAAAGCTCTAATTTTAAAACAATTTTTTAACTGTCCTAAATTGTTTATTAGGTAAGAATTTTACAAACATTACTTATTAGCGGTAACGGTGGAGCTGGAGAGTATTGCGCCTTCTCCAAGCTGCACGGCGAGAACCACCAATAGTGTGGTGGAACTTGTGGCCCTTTCCAAGACCATGGCTCTTGCGGCCTGCGGATGTTAGCCCCCGCATCTCCCTGTGCTTGTGGACTGGTTTAGTGATCCATTGGGTGTCAGGGTTTCTTCTGATAGCTTTATGGAATGGATCGATGAGGATAACCTCAAAAAATTTGTACGTGGAATCTTCACCAACCCAGTAAGAATTCAGGACTCTCAGAGCTCCACAGTGGCGTCCAGCTCGCTCTTCAGCAACAGATTGAAGGCTTCTAGAAAACTTCAGCTGATTAACACCATGGTGGACAGGCTTGCCATAGGTTGCACCCTTTGGAATTGGACGTTTGCGGCCACCACGGTGCACACGAATCCGATATATGACATAACCTTGCTTGGCTTTGTATCCCAGTTTTCTCGCTTTATCCTGCCTGGTGGGGCGGGGTGCCCTGTGGAGGGCTGACAGCTGGCCATACAGCCAGCAGCGCACCCTGAAAATAAAGCGCATCACATCGGACTGCTTCTTCCTCCATAGTTCCTGGATGTATTTGTAAGCGCCCATTTTGGCGTATCTGATGGCTGCTGCCAGATGGAAAGGAAAGAGCCCTTTACCTTAAAACAATTTAACAAATTCTTTTGCCATTTTTTTTTTTCTAGAACATAGCATAGATTCTATATGCTAGTTCTTGGGAATAGAAGCTACCTCTTACCTATTTTCTCCAGCCTCCATTTTTATTTATTTTTTTTTGAAGATTTACTTTCTTTTTATTTAGGCATAAAAGAGCAGGGTGTAGGTCAGAGGTGTGATGAGCAGGGTGTGTGTGTGTAAGAGGATTCACCAGAGACAGAATGGGGAGCAGAACAGTTGGGTCTATTGAAATACACTGCTGAGGGGAGCAGTGGGTGAGACAGGAGGTCTGCTGCACCATGTGGGTTAGCTCTGGCAGGGGCTAGAACTCTGCCACAATGACCTGGAATAGCTTGATAGTGCTGAGCCTTTAACCCCTGTGCCACCAGAGAGGGCCCCAGACCTCTTCTTTAGACAGATTAAAGTTGTCATTTTGGTAAAAATTAACTGAAAAAATGAACTTTTATACCCAGTTACTTTCAACAAGTTGTCTTTGTCTTTGTATCTTAAATCTATCTTACTCATCATTCTTCCTAATCCAGTTATCCTACTAAATTCCTTATTTAGGGGTACCCGTTTCTCTTTCTTGAAACAGCAGCTCAAAATCGAGTGTCATTTTACACTCACTATCCCACAACCTAAAGCTGTTGATAGCCTGCCAGTTTTGCCTTCCCAGTCCAGTGGTTCTCATTCCTGGCATACTTGTAAGTCATCTGTGGAACCTTTTAAAATGCCAGTCCTGAAAACCCATCACTGAGTATGTTGGGGTGTAAGTGTGTTTTTTACGGTGAGAATTTCATGGATATTGAAGAATGAATACATTTAAAATATAAAATAAGGTATAAATACAAGAAAATAACTTTGTTTAGCTATCGCCTCATTCAAAACCACCAGGAAATAACCACTAGAGCTGAAGTCTGTTTACTTGTGGCCTATCATTTCCATCTCCCTCCCATCAAGAGTAATTTCTATTCTGAATGTTATATTTTTCTTTCCCTTGCATTTCATTATACTTTTATAATACATAGGTGCCTTCTTAAACAATAAATGGTCAAATTTCTTTTGTTTAACATATGTAAAGTTGTTATACTGTATACAATATGTTTTCTTGCCTTTTTAAATTCTCCATTATGATTTTGAGATTCATCCATGCTGGTGCCAACTGCTGTGGTCCATTTGCTAGTGTAATATTTCACTAAATAAACAATTTATTTATTCACCCTCCTGTGGATGGATATTTACAATTATTGCACATGTTAAATACCTCCCCTAGGGCATATACCCAGGCATGGAATTACCGTACTGTATATTCACACTTACATTTCAACTTTGCAAGATGATGCCAAAACTTTTCATCATAGTGGTTGTATGAGTTTGCTTCCACCACCATGCATCAGAAAATCAGAATTTGTGTCAACATATTAATAAATGTGTTTTCACTTATTTTGTGAAGAATTTGATTTTGATTTTCACTTTGTAGAATATAGAAGTGGTATCTCATATTGATTTTCACGTGCATTTTCCTAATAACTAATGAAGCAGAGCATTTTTTTCTGATGTGTATCTACAATTCTTGCTTCCTTTTCTGCAGAATTTGTCTTTTTTTTTTTTTTGCTGTGCATCTGTACTTTTTTTTTTTTATTTCACAGGTAATTCTTAAAGTAGCCAGCAGCGTGAATAACCACCTTTCTGTCTCATCCTTCCATCCTTCCTCATTGCTCTTACTGTGTCTGTACTTGTTCAAGTGCTCACCACTTCTGCATATCTCATTTTAGCGGTATTCTTGTTATGGGGCTAAGCCTCCATTTTACACCATCAATTTATCTGACCAGGCTCTTCTTCCTGATGCCTGTTCTGACTGACTGAATGACTTCCTTACTATCTTGTAAACAATGTTGCTGATTGCCCATTGCCTGAAATCAAGTCTGAACTACTTGGACTTTTAAGTTCATACCTACCTACATCTCTAATGTTGAGTCCTTCTTTGCTTTGCCATGTACCTTTCACTTCTGTCAATCCTAAAATCTTAATGGTTTTAGCATAAACACCATAGCTTCTTTCTTCCACCCTGGTTGTTCACAAGCTTCACTGTTCCTGAAGAAAACATGACAACTTTCCTTCCCTCATGGTGTTTAATGCAAGTTCATTTCAGGCAGGAGTGCTGAAATTTTTTTTCCCTAAATGGTAGGATCTTGACTCAGAAAAACCTTAATTCCCAAAACTCAGTCTCAGCAAATCTAAAGAAAAGATAAAGCTGTGAAGTGGATTGTCTGTCAGCCTAGAGAGGTAAGGCCTAATTAGGTGGACCTCAAGGAAAGCTGAGCAAGGGAAAATGAAGGCAAATCGCACCAACCATCTTAAAGAGGTTTCACTGAAAATCTCCCTGACTGAATCCATTGGTGTTGGTTATCTTAATGAAGCCACTAGAGACACCACATTTGACCAGTTTGACCACATTTAGAAATTGCTTTCTGAGGGCATTTGGTCTGCTGTAGAGAAGGGGTCATGAGCTAGCAATTCGTGGGCATTGTCTGGGCTGCAGATATGTTCAATCTGTCTGGGAGTTAAAAACTTGAATTAGTTTCCAACAATTAAATATCAGGGAATTTCCACTAATAATCTGGGTATCTGATTTTTCTTGAAAATCCAGTAACAGCAGATCTGTAATATCACAAGGAAAAATTCACTTGAGCCAAGTAGTGCACCCCACTTTAGATAGGTCAGTCTTCAACTCAGCTCTGCCCTTAACCATGTCCCAATGTCCAGATATGATGTCCTTTACCTGGTCAGCCTGACTCTGTTAGGCAATTTGCTGGTTCTGGTAATCCTCTGATATTGCTGAGTAGTTATTTTCCCCAGGCAATACTGACTACATTTGATAGGTGGGTGGCTCTCAGAGGCTTCACTTTGTTGCTTAGTAGCCAGTCAGATTTCTACTAGTCAACCTCTCCTGGACTCATGTGTCTCAGGTGTGAGTGAAGTGGTTGGAGCAGGTGACCATTAAGACTTCTTATTGCTCTAGCATTATGTGCTATCATGGAATAACCTGAATGCTTACACCTTTCTCTTATAGGTTTTGTTCCCAACTCTTTTCTGTCTATCTGTATTACTCTACCTATATCTACATCTCCATTTCCATCTCTATCTCCATCATTATCTGAAAGATTATTTCTATTACTACCTGAAAGATTATTTTTCTCTTAAAAGCTTACTTGTGGTAGAGAGTATAGGATTTGATGGAAGTAATGGGGGTATACTTGATCAACCTTTCCTTTTTTCTCTCTCTCTGTTTTATAAGATGACCTTTGTTTTGTTTAGCATGTTCATGGAGCTGGAAACAGTAAAGACATGCTGATTCTAAAAGAAGATACTCACAATACATAGGAAGAATGCATCTTTTTTTTAATTTTCTACTATTCTTTGAGTAGAATTTGTTCATAATATTAAAGAGTTCACTTGCCATAAATATTCATTGGATACTTTTCTACCATAGTGATAGCTATCCTTGACATACATATATAAAGAACAAAATAATGTGCAGTTCTTTTTAATGAACAAAATAAAGTGCCCATTTACACAAAGGGCAATGCACGAATCACATGTAAATGGACAACTCCTGAAATAGTATTTCTCAAACCTAGTTCATAGGAATGAAGTTGCTGGCTCATATATTGCTAGCTGCTGCAGTACTCCGAGGACCACAGTGTAAGTAAAAACTGATGGACAGCTTTCTTAGGCAATGATTTTGCTTTATGTGCTTCTAATGTAGTGTCTTTGTGGGATCTTTTTAACCCTTTGGATATAAAACGTCACCATAAAAATGAAATACATGCTTTTCAGTGTCTACTGGATAAAGTATACATAGTCACATAGTCAGTTGGATTTTTTTTTTTAATAGAGGCATGTTTTTATTTATTTATTTGTTTGTTTGTTTGTTCGTTTTTGTTTATACATGCACTGGGTACAGTCAGAAGCGCGGGAGGGTGAGAGAATTCACCAGAGCCAGAGCGGGGAGCAGAGCAGGCAGACTGACAAAATACACTGCTGAGGGGAGCAGTGGGCGGCAGGAGAGGTCTGCGCGCCATGTGGGACCCTCCTCCGGTGGCCGGGGAGCAGCCCGGGATCGAACCGGCGCCGCAGAGGCTGCGGGCAGCTTCGCAACCCAGCGCTCAACCGCTACGCCACCGGGGAGGCCCTGGATGGGGTTTTTTCCTTCTCGATTTCCTTTCCTGTTCAAACTAGAAATTTATCTCTAGCCAGCAAAGTCTGTATGTAATTGTATTTAAAATGCGTACGAATTGACATTGGTTTTTGAAATAGGTAAGGCATTTCACTAATATTTCTGCTGTTTTGTGTTCTAGATTGTAAAACAAATTGTATATAATGACAAAAAATTTAATCCCCTCTTGATTGTGGAGGGATGACAATAGATATTATGTGGAAACAAAAATGACAGCAGAAACATACTTTCAGGATTTAATAAGGTGACTTAGAATAATTTTGTTCATCCAATTTTCATTTTGGCTGCACTGATTCTTTCTTCTTTAGATTGTTGCAACTTTTTTTTCCAATATCTTTGTTACAGAAGTAGATAGTGCTCATGATTCACCTAGCTCTTGGAGATGATTTTATAATAGTGGGTTACTCTAATTGCATTTCTTTACTTTCTTTTTCCTTTAGTAAGAAAAACAGTAAAGAATTCTTGTTCTCTTTGCACATTGGGGAAAGTTCTTCTAATGTTATCACTCCTACTGATTGATAAGCCCTTGGGCTTCTATTGCTTAAAAATGTCAAGTGCAAATAAAGGTTTTTATGGAACCAAAAAGACCTTGAAGGTAATAAACACTTTGTATAATTTCATTGTATTAGATGATGAACTTAAAAAAGTTGTACTGGGGAAATAATTTATTTTGGGTATTAGTTATAACTAGAGACTTCTGCAGTAGACATATGTAAGATACTAAGTTTATATATTAGGATTTGGAAATGACTGTGACAGCTGAAGATGAAATCTCTAATTCCATAAGCTTTTTACCTTTAGCTTTCTAAGAGCAAGTCTGAGTTCATTTGTTAGATGAATATTTTTTCTGTGATTTTAAATGTAGAAAAAATAAAATCAATAAGCAAAATGAAGGTGGTATATGTATAAATTAATGAATAAAAATATGATTATCAAGGTTAATAGATAACTAAACTGCAAAATCTAACCTTGTCCTTAAAACTATGTTAATAAGTATTAATAGTTTAGTTAGTTGTATTGTCCCTTAGCAAAGTAGATTAGGATTATTTAAATATAAGTATGGGAAATAAGGAGAGTTGTAATTGAAGCAAATGAATGTGAAGTCCTAAAAATTAATATACAGTAAACCAAGAAGCTACGTTCAAGGTGGGATACTTTAAAATAATTGAGCTGGGCCTCCCCTGGTGGCGCAGTGGTTAAGCGCTGGGCTGCGAAGCTGCCTGCAGTCTCTGCAGCGCCGGTTCGATCCTGGGCTGCTGGGCGAGGGTCCCACATGGTGCGCAGACCTCTCCTGCCGCCTGCTGCTCCCCTCAGCAGTGTACTTCAGTCCATCTGCCTGCTCTGCTCCCTGATCTAGCTCTGGTGAATCCTCTCACCCTCCCATGCTTCTGACTGTACCCAGTGCTTGTAGAAATAAATAAATAAATCTTTAAAAAAAAATGGAGCCAAAAGAATGAAAGTTTAAGGAAAAAAATGTAGTTGTACTTTTTAAACATGATGCACAAAATAATACCTAATTGGATTTTAAAAAGAATGATTTTCTTAGAAAATTGAAAATTTATCAGGAGTTTTTTGCGAATAGTTACACTTTCATTATAACCTCGTACATTTAGTTGGTTTGTCTTTAGTATTTTTTCAATATTATAATAATCATTAACAATACTAAAAAACAAAGCAACAGAATGATGATTCATTTTGGGACAATAGAAATAACTGAAAAAAAGTTTCTACAATATATAAGCTGCTACCTCTTAAATGAATGAATTAATTATTTAAATTGAGATAAAAAGAGCATCCCTGCCATCAGGTGTGACTCCCATAGTGTACCCACCACCTAATCACTCCTGATCCAGCACCCTAATCCACTGTGCTTCCTTACCTCTTTGTTCTTACCCTTCCCTCACACCTTGTATTTCTGGATGTTTCAGTTCTGTAGTCAGATTTCAAGCTGTCTTTATGTGAACATTGGCTTCTCTATATTTTCTATATTCCACAGTTTTAAATAAATACCTAAGGAGTGCTCATTAGTAACCAGGTGCTGGATATTGGGCGCTGGATAAATTAGACACTTAAAAAAAAAAAAGATTTATTTATTTATTTATACAAGCACTGGGTACAGTTAGAAGCGCGGGAGGGTGAGAGAATTCACCAGAGCCAGAGCGGGAGCAGAACAGGCAGAAAGACTGAAGTACACTGCTGAGGGGAGCAGCGGGCGGCAGGATTGGTCTGCGCGCCATGTGGGATTCTCACCGCCAGCAGGGATTCAACTGGTGCTGCAGGGGCTGTGGGCAGCTTCGCAACCCAGCGCTCAACTGCTGTGCCACTGGGGAGGCCCTAAATTAGACACTTTCTATCTCCAAGGATAGATGAAGTGGCTAGCTTTGTTCCTTGTTTGTGCGTTATTTATCTCTGTACTTTTAGCACCTAGCGCAGAGTTCAACACATAAAAACTCATTAATATCAGCTTGTTGAATCGAATCCAGTATTTGTTGCAAGAGTAAATATCTAGGATTTTGGAAGCACTGAGTTGAGTTTTCTTTGGGTTTCTCAGAAATTTTGTAAATGGAAGAGAACACAGATGTAGGATCTCTTGAATATGCTAGGATGCAAATTATTTAACAGTATTTAAATAACAACATTGCATTTATAGTTTAAAGTGTTAAGTATTTTAACATTTAGTGTAGTAGGAAGAGCAGGAGTCTGGGGGTGAGATGCCTGTATGATTTTGGGCAAGTAACCTAGCTGAGCTTGAACCTGAGCTTTCTTCATTTAATATGAGGGTTAAAGAAGGGTTCTTTTTTAAAAATATATTTTATTTTATATAATTCTTACATCATTTTTCATTTTTGCACAATGTATGCATTTTCATTGTGGTTATAATCCCCATGCAATTGCACCCCCTTTATTTTGACCCTAATCCTTCCTCTCCCCCCAACCCCCTGTTGTGTGTCTCTGGTTTATAGTTGCTTGTTGATTTTGATTTTTTATTTATTATAGTTAGTCTTTTTCCTGGTCCCTTATTTAGTTTTCTAAATTCCTGCTATGAGTGAGACCATCCGGTATTTTTCTTTTTCTTTCTGTCTTATTTCGCTGAGCATGATCCCTTCCAGCGCCATCCATGTCTTAACCTGCAGTCACAGATGACCTTATTAGAAGCCTTGAATGACTTCAAATGGTATGTGGATATTTGAAAATGTATTTTTTGCTTAGAATGGACCCAAATGTCAATAGCTTCTCAGGAGCCTATCCTCCCACTTCCCCTCAAGATTAATTTCTGGTCTAGATTATTTCTAGGGTTTATTTTACTTTAAAAAATAGCTTCAATGTAACCTGTAAACATTTTAATCAGTTGATTAAAATTAAGAAATAAATCTTTCAGCTTGTTATTACCTATGAAAAATTCCATTTTGGATTGTTCTCTGTTTTATACCTTAATCAAATAATTAACCTATCAAGCAGCTAATGAACATTTATTGATAAGCATTGTATTTTCTGAACTATACTAACAAAGGGTAATAGTGAAGGGTATACCAATATCTTTCTTCAAAGAATGCATTATCTAATTAGGAAGACTAAATCAACCTAATCTTTCATTTTAATGTAGTCATGGAGATGAATTTTGCACCGTGAAAAATCAGTGGGAAAAATTAAGACTATACTAAAAGTGAAGTAGATGATTAATTCTAGCTGATGTGCTAAGACTATGTTTTCAAGGTATTGTGTTTATCCAGTCATCCATGACACATTTACTGAGTACTGACAATACTCTAGGCACAAAAAAAACACTACAATATGGTCTATCAACATATAGGGTGTTGTATAGGAAATTGAAATAGAAACAAGTGATTATAGAGTTGTGATCTAGTATTTATCCAGTTTTTTATTCAGATATGAAAAAAGGTGCAAAAGGGAAAACAGAATTACTCTAAACTGCATAGGATAGCTCTCAGTGGCCTCAAATCTAATTGAATTGGTATAATAAATACACGAACCATTAAGACATAGGACAAAATATCTTGCATCATAATTCTCTATGAAGTGCCATGCAGCTTCTAGGGAGAAGAAGTCTCTGTTTTCCATGGGGAGGAAGTATGAGGGAATGATTAAAAGAAAAAGGCCTTGTGAAAAATGTGGACCCATGATTGTGGTTGAATTTAATAATAGTGGAGATGGGCAGATAGGAAACAGCAGGAGTGATGACATTGGCTAAGTCCATATTTGTGACATAGCTCATCTTCCAGTTTACCCTAAGTATAGTGTATATATAACAAAGATTAAAATAAGTAGAACAGGGTCAAGGTAAAAGTCTGAGCCTTCTCCTTGAAGGAGTGAGGAAATATTAGGAATTTAGGAACTATAGAGAAAAAGAATTATGCTCCTGAAGCTTAACTTGGAGTGAATTAAAATGGGAAGAGGGCCGTTAGCTATAGCAATAGACTGGTAAAAAGTAGTAATTGGCTAAACAGAGGTATGTGCACTAGGAACAAAAAGGAAGGAACTAATTTCTGTGCTATTGCAGAGGAAGAAGTGGGAGGATTTGACAGCTAGTGAGATGTAAGCATGGGTGGGATAGACAAAAGTGCTTCAGGGGTATTGTACCTGGTTCACAGAGAGGAGGCTATTTCTGTTGGCAGAAGTCAAGGAGCCAGAAGGATGAATTGTTTGAGGAAGGAAAGATGGTAGTGAGTTTTATTCTTATTGAGGTCATTATGAATGGGCCCAGTCACACAGTTTAGGTGCATGGAATAGAGGTTGAATTTTGAAGGGCAAATTAAATATACGTAAACGTGGAGGAGAAGATTGGACATTCAAGGCTCAAGCATGCATGGGGCCTCATGAGTGGGAATATTTAAACAAGACCATAACAAGCAATGTTTAATTCAGCATATATCTATTTATCGGAGTGTATGTTCTATAAATCAGGGGTCAGGTTCATTTGACTTCCTATTTCTAAGCTTATCACTGTGCCTACCACTTGGTATGTGCTCTGCAAATATTTGTGAATAAATAAGTGAAGATGTACTCCACTTCAAGCATTTGCAAAATACTGAGATTAGAGGCAGAATAACAAGTTCCTGCTCTCAAAGAACTTATAGTGAGTCTGTCTCTATCTCTATCATCTCTATCTCTATCTCTGTTTCTAATCTCTATCTCTATCTCTGTCTCTATCTCTATTAAATATAATGTATCTATCTATATATAAAGAATATATATTCTCTATCTATCAATCATCTGTCTCACCATCTACCTATGTATCTATCATCTACCTATGTATCTATCACCATCTACCTATGTATCTATCATCATGATAGATGATATTTTTTATCTAGCTATCTGACTACTTGTGTGTGTGTAACATAGCAATGCATATAATACAATACATGGAGATGGAATCATATGTGAAACACACAAAGTATGTCCAAGAAGGCTTAGAGAAAAGACATTGATATCCTCAGGAAAATGTGAGGTATCTAGAAGGAAACATGGTAGCTTATGGCAGATAAGGAAGACGAGGAAGGGGTTTCAGGCAGTGGATATTATATTAATATGCACGTAGGTTTTTGAAAGTATATGGATTATTGGAGCAACTTTTAGATTTCTATGATGCATCTGGATGAGGGGGAAAGGAAAGATGAGACTGGAGATTTAGGTGGAGGCCATTTCTTAAAATACCTTGTCTGTCTTACTAAGGACTAACAGACTTATTCTGAAGACCTTGGGGTACAATGAGGGATCGTGAAGAGAAGAGACAATGGAGGAATAATACTCTTAGGGACAGTCACCATCTGTCTCAGGGCATGTTCATTACAAATCTAAGCTTGAATTTCTTCATCTGAAAAATAAGGCTAAAAGTCCATAAGAAAATACATGCATTTAATCACTTTGTTGGGTTATTTTTAAATCAGTAGATTTTGAAAGAAGATACATTTTTTCAAGAGTATGTTTTTTTCTTACATTTTCAAATTAGAAGTTTTGTATCCAAACATCATTCTTCCAAATTTTTTAAGGATAAAGATATATATTTTCCAAAGCTGCAATTTAAAAGTTCCCTTCAGTTAAATATAATTACTCTAAAAGTGGCATATCTCTACATATGCTTCTTGGTGAAATTTAATATTACTGGCCTGTTTCTAGAATGTGACATAAGTGGGAATAAGATAATTATAGACAATTCTGGAAGCAGTTGCCATTGTAAGATTTATATGAGTGGATGAGTTAACTTAGAATTAAGCTTAGACTTTTTTTTCTAAGTTGCAGGTAGCTGAGTTAATTTTTTTTTCTGTGTTTTACTTCTTATTTGATCTTGAGAGAAACTAGGCACCATTTAACTGCATATATTGCAAACATTTCTTATCTACATCTTCAATATAAAAATCCTAATACTCAGTACCTCAGAAGTGCCTGACATCTGGCATTCATAAATTGCTTTTTAAATCTGGACTTAGATCTTATGGACAAGACAGAAAAAGCAACCAATAGCATAAGAGCACTTATTAGATACCAATAATAGTAAAGGGTGATGGAGGGCACAAAAAATTGAGAGAGAAAATGTTTTCTACTCTTTCAGGTAGCCTAAAATTTAACCAGGCAGTCCAAACACTAATACCATTTTGAAGAGGAATGAAAGCAGTGTGCATGGGGTTGTTGACATTGCTTTGATGATGGGTCTAACTACACCAAAGAAATGTGTTCTCTGAACTGGAATCTTAGAGACCATTGTGTTCCCTTAGACAAATGGAAGCTTTCCCGTTCAACTGGTTTACTCATTACTATTAACTTGGCAGTCAAAAATAATTTACAAACTCATGTTGGATTTGGAATGCAAAAAGAAAAAAAAAAGGAAATAACAGGAAACAAGTGAATTTTGAATTTTTTTTTTTAAGATTTATTTATTTATTTATACAAGAACCAGGGTACAGGCCAGATGCGCGGGAGGGTGAGAGGATTCACCAGAGACAGAGCAGGGAACAGAACAGGCAGAAGGACTGAAGTACACTGCTGAGGGGAGCAGCGGGTGAGACAGGAGAGGTCCGCTGCACCATGTGGGACCCTCGCTGGCAGACTGGCATCGAACCAGCACTGCAGAGACTGTGGACAGCTTCACAGCACAGTGCTCAACGCTCAACCGCCTGGGCCACCAGGGGAGGCCCGAATTTTGAATTTTTAAATCTTTTTTTTCCACAGGAATTTTGTTTCAAGACTTTTTAGTGACCAAACCAGAGGGTTGGTTTGTTTAGTATGTAGTTTATTCTCTCCTCAACCACATTGTTAGTTAGATTTGCAACTTAAAAGGGAAATAAAGACAAAAATAACAAGCACTATTGAGTATAAGAAAAAAAGGGAACCCTTGTGCACTGTTGGTGGGAATCTAAATTGATAGTCACTATGGAAAACAGTATGCTGTTTCCTCAAAAAACTAAAAATAGAATTACCATATGGTCCAGTAACTCCACTTTTGGGTATTAATCCAAAGAAAACAAAACTTATAACCCCCCATGTCTGTTAAAGTGTTATTTACTGTATAATAGCCAAATCATGAAAACAACCTATGTTTTCTGAATGAATGAAGAATATGTGATACTCACACACAAATGGAATATTAGTCATAACAAACAATGGAATCTTGCCATTTGTGACAAGGATAGACCTTTAGATCTTATGGTAAGTGAAATAATTCAGACGGAGAAAGACAAATACTATTTGATCTCATTTATATGTGGACTCTAAAAATTGTCAAATGCATAGATACAGAGGATCAGTTGATGGTTTCCAGAGGCACAGGGTGGAGGCTAGGGGAAATGACTGAAAGTGTTCAAAAGGTATAAACTTCCAGTATAAAATAAATATGTCATGGTGACTGTAGTTAATGATAGTCTGTTGTATATTTTTAAATATAAATTTTTAATTTTAAATTTAAGAGGATAAATCTTAAATACTCACATAAGAAAAACATTTTGTAGCTATGATTGGTAACATTAACTAGCTTATTGTAGTATTTTGTGTAATATATATATGCAAATATCAAATCATTATATTGTATACCTGAAATGAATAAATGTTATATGCCAATTATACATCGATGAAAAATAACAAAAAATATAAAAAGAAGTAGTGGGAAGACACAGGACAATCTATTCTGCCTTGCTTCCTCAAAAGTGCTTGTTACCAACTGGCCAGTTTTCTAGAAACCACAGATAGATGAGCACAATAGTTACTCTTTTTACAGAATCATAAAGGAATTCTGAGGTGAACGTTATTTGCACAGCAGCTCCATTTTGGAGTAGTTTAGATGATGTTGGTAACACTTCTCTGTGTTTGTTTGACATATGAAATGATAACCATAAGCCTAGCCAGTTCTAGCTATTGAATTTGCCACTGAGGTGGAGAATTCTGACCTCCCCCACTCCACTTCCCCGGCAATCTGTCTAGGAGGCCTCTCCACCTCTTATTTTTATGCCCTGAGTTTCTGTGATGTGACAAATTATTTTAAATTACTATTGCAGATAATTTCTCCTTCAGGGTAACTTCTCAGCATCCAACACAATGTCTTACTCAGTTTTCAGAAGTGAGCTCACAGGACATTTACTTCCACAATTGCAGACAATTGTAAATAATTTGTTGAGGAATGTACATTCACTGCAGCATAAATATAAAATGCTTTTATTTTTTCAAATCTAATTTTTTAAGCTTGGTATGTGAATCTCCGTTTAGCATTCCTCAACAACATTTTGAACAGCTTCTATGACTGGAGGAGAATGGAACTCAGGATGAATTGCCTTCTATATCCAAACATATTAGGGATGTCGTGGTGGGCTTATTTTGAGAAGATTGTGTACCTATGACTTTCAGATCCTTAGTACAAGTTGAAGCTCATCTTCCTCACAGCCTTGCTTTTTGTTAAATGTCTCTCAATCACTGTCTGACTGTAGTAGAACAGACATCTCCAAAGCGTGGAGAGTTAGTGAATTGCCATGATTTTCTGCAGTTTTCAATAGCCAGTCTGTAAGTGACACAACTGCATTCACCGTTCTTTCTTTATTGTCATTCCCACCTTCATGTAGTGAACTTAGATAGAGATTAAGTCTAAAAGGCAGAACCTCTTTACTGTAATGTCATCTAGCATCAAGTCATCATCTTTGATATCAGAAACTCAGTTTTGTCAGTTTTATGAGTTGAGTAAACTTGGGGGGATTTCTTCACGAATAGCCAGTAACTAATGTATTAATCTTGTGAATTAATCAGTTTTAAAATAAATTATGAGGTATACTTTTTAAAGAGTCAGTGGACTCACCTGAAGTACAGTATGATGGGTTTTGACAAGTGTATACAATCATTAGGTATGACATCAGAAGGAATTTTTAATAGATCTATCATCTATTGCTAGTTTTCTCTAAGTTTAAAATATTTTTTATTTTGAACTCCTTTTTCTGTGTCTATTAGGGTAATAATATGTATTTTTCTATATTAATGTGTTATATTGTGTTGATTGATGTTTGAATGTGAAGCCAACCTTACACTCCCAGGATAAACCATTCTTGGTTTATGTGTCTTATTTCTTTTTTTGTATGTAGCTGGATCCTATGTCCAAAACTTTCCTGAGGTTTTTTTTTTTTTTAACTATATTCATGTAGGGATTGGGTGTGTAATTTTCTTGTTTTCCCTTTGTCTGGCTAAGGTATTTGGGTTATGCTGTCCTCAAAATGTGTATTGTCAAGTATTCTCTTATCTTCAAATATCGAAAGGTGTTTCTGTAGCATTGGTTTTTTTTTTATTACTTAATACATAGTAAACTTCTTCAGTGACATCATCTTGATTTGGAACTTTTGCTGTTGTTAAGATTTTAATAACAAATTCAATATATTTATTATTTACAGGATAAACATTTCACCCTTGTTAGCATTGTCTCTATTTTGTGGACAGGTTACATAATAGAGATGATTAGAGCTTTTATTTTTTATTCAGACTTATTTTCCTGGCTTTGTACACTAGTTATTTTGTTTGGAATTGGAAGTCCCCAAATAGTTGCAGTTACAGATCTTTTGAAGTATGTTATTTCTACTGAGAAATAATTTTGTCATTTGTGGTTTCTTTCTGAAGCTTTTATTCTCAGATGACAACATTAATTTAACTTCCAGGGCAACTCATTGTAGTTACTGATAACCTCTTTGAAAGTGTTACATATGAGTTCAGTTCAGTTGTGAACAGTTGAATTCATATAATCAGTGTTTATTCCTTGCCACCTCCTTCTTACAAATAGTGGTTAGGTGCACAGGCTAACTCACAAAAGCCTATTGTAACCACATGAAATTGAATGTTAGTTCTAATAATATCATTGTACCTATGTGATTTGTAGCCTTTTTTTTTGAATGAAAAAGTGTTGTGAGGTCTATCTGGCTGTAAATTTCAAGTAATGGATTTACAGACATTTTTGAAATATAGCTGATGACATGTTGGGGATTACATATACTTGGAAGCCTTTCGTTGTCTTGGGTAAAATTTGACAACATTGACTAAATACTGTATACAAGAATGAGAAGTTTAAATGTGTTAAACTGTAACATTCAGGCTTCATTTTACAGTCTTTCATCCTTTTCTAATAAAAACTTGTGGACGTTTTCAGCCTGAATACGGAATTTTCTTATTCTGTACTTATATTATTTGGTTAGCAAATCAGTTAAATTTGGCCATTAACATTTAAAGTCATGATTTTATTAACAATAGGGCAGAGAATTTACCATTGGCAAAGAACCATTCTTGTGATCCTGATTTTGTTTACCAGGTGATCTCTTTGCAGGGTGAATGAGAGACAGGAGATTAAGCTAACTTCTGAATTCTGGTCTGGAACATTTGTGCATATTATCTGTGTTCCTGCCATCACGAAGCTATTCATGGTCATCCCTCAGAGTCACAGAGTGGCCTATAGAATAAGAGATCTGTTCATCTTTCAGAGAAGTAAGCAAACTTCCAGATCTCATAATGGCTAATAGCAATATGAAATTAGATTATGTGATGTCTCTAGGCTGATTCAATGACTCTACAAGGGATTTTCTTTATGTCCGTACCATTGTTCTCTTCAGCCTTCCTCTATTACTTAACAATATCCATTTTGTACTAGGCCATATGGTCAGAGACGGGAAGAGGGACGCTGTACTCTCATTTCAGAGGTGTTGGCCTTTGATACTATGTGAATTGTTGTTTTTCGCTGGCTCTGCTTGATTTTTTAAATTTACTGTACATATTTAGGCATCCAAGGTATTTTACCCCGGTTATTTTTATATCTGTGGGCAGCATTTTTCAAAGAGGCAAATACAGATACTTAGATTTTTGATAACTTATTTTTGATTATCCGCTAGTATAATGAGAATGCTTAAAATTTCCATTTGATGATATAGAATAATTGTCATAAAATATTCTAGATTATCTGGATACCCATTTTATGTTGAATTTGCATTTACATTGGAATAAAGGGAAGGCCAATTGACATCACAAGACACATTTCAATAGTTTTATTTTGATTTGAGAAAAAAAGTTAGAATTGAATCTATTTAGGACCTTGGGACAGGGATATCAAACAGAAAGAATATGTACTGTGCCATATTTGCTTTGCTGTGGATATATGGGGCGATTGGGTGGATCCTATCTTTAAACAAAGTGTGGCATTTCCTTCTTGGTTTTACAATATAGTAAAGGTAATCAAACTGTGGAAAGAGTTTGAAATTTCCTGTAATAAACATCTTTATGTGCAAAAAAGATGTTTATATGAGACTATAAAAAACAGAGGATGGACTATAAGAATCCTGGGTAGCTGGTAAAAATCATTCCAGTTCTTTTCAGATATTATGACTCGCTAGCAATCTGCAATAGCAGGGAAGTGGAAAGTCCTTTCTTTTTGACTTTGATATAATTGTGCTTTTATACTTAAAATGCTCTGTCTGACAGAGTAGCCAATTGTTTTACCAAACCAGAGCTTCTAGCATATGTGATAAAAATGAATTACAGGTTTGCTTTAGGTCTTGGGTGGTTGGAACATCTAATCTCCTGGGTTAGGACTTCAGTCATCTCTAGCTATAAGTAGCCTTGCCATTTTGCCTTAATATATTTACAGATATTATAACTCCTTAAATGTATCATAACCTAAATATTCTTAAAAAATCATAAACTAAACTGTAAATTGGCCTTGTTACCAGTCTACTTAGAGACTGTTCTGTATGGCCTATGTCATTATTCAAAGCATGTCCCTGTCTTTTTTTAAACAGAGATAACACATTTCAGAGAGGAGCAGATTTCAATCTGTCAACCAACACATATTTATTGATTTCCTGGTCATAGTGGGAAGGGAGAATATATATTTCCCCTCACCATCTGTTCTTTATAAAAATCCCATTATTTCTCATAGTTTCTGATATTGCAAAATCCACTTATATTAATATTAAAGAAGTTACGAATGCACTCACTACATGGTCATTTAATAAACATGTAATGAGTAGCTAACAAATATGATTCAGGTTGTTTCCTGGAGAGAAAGAGGTGAATGTGTAAGACTTGCTTCTAGCTCCCCAGCTCTTAATTCTTCATCTTTTTGTCCTTAGTGTTACATTAGTCATTGATGACCTCTGCTTTATAGGAACTTTCTAACTCTTAAGTTTCCAGATGGCTCTGTAGACGTCCTCTGGCCCAAGCTTATTCCATATCTTAGGTAATTCAATGATTGCTGCTGCTTCTGATGAAATACAGGTATTTTTATTATCAGTATCTCTCATTCATTGAATAGTAGCTAAATATCCAGGCCCTGGAACCCTTTTATACAATAAAAGACAGACTCTTAGATACTGGGGGTAGAGCTTTGGTAACATCACCAGAAGGAGGATCATATACTTCCAAAATACAAACAACAATTTAAGCCAACATTACCTCAATTAAAATATTATAAAAATCTTGTAAAAATTATGGTACAGCAATACTTTTTTTTTCATTTTCAAAAAAATAAAAGAATATATGAGGATCAGAGGGAGTTCTGAACAATACTGTTAATACTTGGGGGCTAAGGGAAGATTTCATAGAGTTTGAAGATTAGACTGATTTCAAAGGATGACAAAGTTAGGTTAACATTTTCATTCTGGGGCCTCCCTGGTGGCGCATGCAGTTGAGTGCAGTGCTGTGAAGCTGTCCGCAGCCTCTGCAGTGCCGGTTTGATTCCCGCTGGCCACGGAGATACCCACATGGCAGGGAAGACCTCTCCTGTCTCGCCCACTGCTCCCCTCAGCAGTGTATTTCAGTCAGTCTGCTGTTCTGTTCCCCACTCTGTCTCTGGTGAATCCTCTCACCCTCCCGCACATCTGACCTGTACCTCGGTTCTTGTATAAATAAATAAATCTTTTTATTTATTTATTTTTTATTTATTTAATTTTATTTTTATATTTCCCATTCAATTGCAACCCCCTTATTTTGACCCCAACCCCCCATAAATCTTAAAAAAAAACACTACATTTTCATTCTGCCATTTCCTACCTAGGTATAGAGAACACATTTATTAAAACAATATTTATCAAGCATCTACTGTGTGACAAGAACTCTGTAAGCAATGGGTCAGCAGTTAAATGGATACCAGTGCAACAAAAAGACAGAATTATTCACACAGATAATCTGGGTCAGGGATGGGGAGTGACATCCACAGATCAAGTCCAGGTAGGAACTAGGGAACCTAGTCTGATTACTGGCAGATCCTCTGTTCAAGAACAAAGAAATCTGAGATATGGATAGAATCACATAGCCTTAGTAGTATAGATAGATAATGCAGTTGTGTTATTTTTGTTATTTTTTTCTTTTCTTTTTTTTTGCAGCATATGCCATTTACATGAGTTCAAATGCCAAATATATTATCTTGGGCAAAGTGATTCATTCTGGGTCCTTGTTTCCACATTTGTGAAATGAAGATCAGGGTAGCTGCTCTACATATTTTGGAGACATGCAAATAAAATGTATGTAATTCAGGAATACCTGTTACTTGAAAGGTGCCCAATAAATGTAATTGTTTAAAGTTTTGAGATTTTGAGCTAAATGGTTAGCAACATTTCTGAAAGGATGAAACAGTTAAGGAGTGTGTGTGTGTGTGTGTGTGTGTGCGTGCGTGTATTGTAGGGACCAAGAATATAGGAGCTTACAGACTCTGACAAAGGAAACCATTTGTGAACCAGTGATAGTAACCAATCATTATCATATAGTTAAATATTAGCTGTCATTTTCCAAAAGACAAGAGTTACATCTAAAAGTGTTGGAATTCCACCTTCTTTTTCTGAGAAAGAGGCCACATGGTTTCTTCATTTTTATCAATAACTGAGTGAAATCCACTGCTTATAATTTCTGAAGTGATATTTGTATTAATTTATTTAAATTTTAGTCACCAGAGTGCTAGAATAGAGAGCTGCCTCACCATATTTTAAAGAATGTGGATTTTTTATGTGTAGTATGAAAAACAAAATTCAAATTTAACTTTTAACTAGTCATTTTTTTATCATCTCATGGAAATGCTCCCATAAAGGTAATTAGATCCTTTGGCTGTTCTCTCCATCACTTTTAGTGCTTTCATGGAGATGGTGAAAATGTGAGCATGGATGTGGGAAGGATTTGAGAACTAAGACAGCACACATATGCTGTAAGATTAATTTTAGACTAGATTTTTTTTCCATTCAATGCTTTCTTACTTTCTCCAATTTTACAGTATCATGCTAACATTTAAAATATCTAAGAAGTTTTCTATTAGAGAGAGAGAATAATTTCCCAAGGGATTCATTCATTATGCATTTATATTCTTCTCTAATCTATATAAATTTCAGAGTTAGGCCAAGAAATACGTAAACTGTTTGCATATCCTAAGCAGTCTCCAAAACTCACATATTCATGTTTTTAGATGTTATTTTGTCTTCAAATCATGTCCTGGAATGCTCAGTCACTCATTCTAGTGCTTAATTGGTACAGTTATTTTATTAAAAGAATATCATTTTTCAGTTTTCTTCCACCAACTCCTTTACCTCCTTTGCCACCAGACAAAAAACTAAATAAACTAAACTAAAATTTCAAGAATAGAGGGGTTGAATAATTGCTGTTTACTTAGAGCAATGAAAATTATCTAGATAATATTTGGGATTTAATTTTAAAACATCAATAAATGTCCATCTAGGTGGGTAGATGGCACGCTTAATAAAAGTCTTTGAGTCTAACAAGATCATTAGCAAAATACAATACCCTAATTCACCTTTTCAATCAGCAATAATTGAAGCCTTTTGTGAGGGGAGAACAGTTTATTTTTTCACTTTTCCCATGTAAATAGCCCATTTAAGTAAATTAACAACAATAAGACTAGTGTCTTACTGTCACCATATGTGACTGAACCATAAGTGTGGCTGAACTTACCCCTGGTTTGCTTTAGAGCCAGAAAGAACTATCAGAGAATATAGTGAGAGACAGAAAATTGTTATGACTTAAGCTAACCCAGATATAGGTAATTGTAATGGTTTAAAAACGAGATAGATAAGAAATAGAATATCTGGGTCGATACAATTGAATTTCTTAAATTAGAAAAGGGACCATGCTATGAGTTTGATGTCCAAGGGCATTACCTTATGATGTGATCAACACTGAGGTCCTGTTTAGACCCAGCAATAAAAAGACCTGGTCACCAGAATTGTGGTTCAAGGTAGAGATTTGCTGTCAATGACAAGATAAAAGCTTGGCTATTATATTGAGACCTAAAATCAGAACCCTTCAAATGGTAGGCTTTTAAATATGCATTGGATGATTGCTTTTGAGTATGCTTTAAATCTTTCTATAACTAAAGCCAAACTTGGTCCCAGACCTGGGGTGCTGGAGCAGGGATTGCAGGTAAGTGTTAAGATACAGATTTTCCTATTTATGATTTATCCCCTGGTGAAATACAGTTCCTTTTTGCTCTCATTTGAAGCAGTCTGTTAATTTAATGCTAACTAAAGTACAACATGATGGTTAAACATAGAATTTGTAGTATTAGACAGATCCCCTTACTTGCTTTGGGTCCAGGGCCAGTTTATTTAACTTAGCAAAGCCTCTGTTACCATATCTGAGGGAATAAGAGAATTATTTCATAGACTTGTTGTTAGGATTGATATAAAACAGTTGGCATAATAACTAGCATATAACTCATTAGAATTTGCACTGTATTTTTATTTCTAACTACTTACCAGATATTAAAAGAGGTCTTTAAACTTGACTGAAGGCTTGATACTCAGACACCAGTTGGCACACAGTCTTTACCATCTTATCAGACATTCTGTATGCAATCTCTTCTGCCTCTTTCACTGAGCCTGTCAGCCTTGCTGAATTGTGTGACAGTTCCATAATAAGTATCAATAAAAAACCTTGTAATAATTCTTGCCCAGAAGTATCACATTGCTATCTCTAGAGGTCTGTTTAATATATTAATAAATTTTGCCTAAGCATTGAGTATGACTTTTCACTCCTGAATACAATATAGTGTGGAAAGTTTTTCTTTTATTGTGAATTAGATTCTTTTGTGAAAATGTATTATACTAAGAATAAGATGAAAACATGGTTTTTTCTGGGCCTACCCGGTGGCGCAGCGGTTGAGCGCTGGGTTGCGAAGCTGCCCACAGCCTCTGCAGCACCGGTTCGATCCCCGGCTGCTCTCCGGCCACCGGAGGAGGGTCCCACATGATGCGCAGACCTCTCCTGCCGCCCGCTGCTCCCCTCAGCAGTGTACTTCGGTCCTTCTGCCTGCTTTGCTCCCCGCTCTGGCTCTGGTGAATTCTCTCACCCTCCCGCGCTTCTGACTGTACCCAGCGCTTGTATAAATAAATAAATAAATAAATAAATCTTAAAAAAAAAAAGCAATGTTAAAAAAAAAAAGAAAACATGGTTTTTTCTTTAAAAAAAGCGTTTGAAGTTAAAAGTTGTTATCTTACTCATTTACTGTTTTGGTTTCATGATTAATTTTATGGAAAAGTCTATATACATAATGTATAAGATATCCATTTTCTTCCTGTTTGCTTATCAAACTCCTGTTGGGTTTTTTTTTCTTTTTCAAATTTATAAGCACAGGTTTCAGAAAGTCATGTTTCAGAAAATATAAATTAAATAATAGTTGTCCAGTCTATCCACCAAATTATTTAGGACTTCGAAATCATTTTTGGAAAAATGATTATGTTTATAAGTAATGAAATAATACATGATTGTGTTCATGAGTAATGAAATTGCATGTGTCATTTATTGAATAGTTGATAATGGCAACTAATGACACACAGTCAAGAGACAGATTCTGAACTAAAATAATGTAAGTTCCTTTGGATGCATTCATGATCAGATACCTCTCAGAAGGATCAGCATTTTAGCTGATGCTGGGCTCACTGTGAGAATGGGAAGAAAACAAAGAGCAGGAAGGTTTAACTGTGCATTACTTACTACTTAGATCAAAGACAATTATCAACCATAGCTGCTTTGTAATCCTCAGCACTCAATGACTAGGTTGCTGAAGTAAATCTCAATTCACTTAATGTCTAGAGAAGAGAAAAGAGGCAGCTATTTAGCCATCACAGTTTTCAAAGGACAGAATAGCAGTGTTAATGGATGTGGGTTTTTTTTCTATCTTCTATCAAACAGCATGCTTCATTAAATACTTATAGTATGTAAGGCACTATGAGGACTGCTGTATATTAAGCATTGAGGAGCTATATTAAAAGTGTGATAAAAGCATCAGTGTAGCACATTTCAAGAAAATTCTTTCACATGTATCATCTTATATGATCTTGACAACATCCCTGTGAGGAAGGAATACAGATGTTGTTATTTTCTTCACTTTTATAGATAAGACAAAGTCTTTTGAAACTAAATGATTTATTTAGTCCTCTGCAGAAGTACATCAAATCCCACATCATTATATGCAAATATTTATTCATTTAAAATATTTGTGTAAAACCTACTATGTGTTAAATGCTGTGCCCCTGCTCTTCTGGAGCTCACGTTCCAGAGGGGAGATAGGAAAGAAATAATTCCAAGTAGAAAATTCTGGACTCTGTCTTGTCTTATTGCCCTGGCTAGGACTTCCAGTATTATATTGAAAAGCAATGGTGAGAGTGGACATCCTTGTCTTGTTCCAGATCTTAATGGAATTGCTTTCAGCTTTTCACCATTGAGAATGATACTGGCTGTTGGCTTGTCATAGATGGCCTTTATGATGTTGAGGTATGTTCCTTGTATCCCAAGAACTTCAAGGGCTTTTATCATGAATGGGTGTTGCACTTTGTCGAAAGCTTTCTCAGCATCTATTGATATTATCATATGGTTTTTATATTTCTTTTTGTTGATGTGTTGGATAACGTTGATTGATTTTCGGATGTTAAACCATCCTTGTGCCCCTGGAATGAATCCAACTTGGTCGTGGTGAATTATCTTATGGATACATTGTTGGATTCTGATAGCTAAAATTTTATTGAGGATTTTTGCATCAGTGTTCATTAGGGAGATTGGCCTGTAGTTTTCCTTTTTTGTGTTGTCCTTGTTCGGTTTTGGTATTAGTGTAATGTTGGCTTCATAGAACGTGTTTGGTATTGTCCCTTCCTTCTCAATTTTTTGGAAAGAAGAAGTCAAACTATCACTATTTGCAGACGATATGATATTATACATAGAGAACCCCAAAAACTCTACAGAAAAGCTAATTCAACTCATCAATCAGTTCAGTAAAGTGGCAGGATACAAAATCAACACGCAAAAGTCAGTAGCCTTCCTATACACAAACAATAAATCTGAAGAAGAAGAAATCAAAAAGACCATCCCTTTTGTTATTGAAACAAAAAAAATCAAATATTTGGGAATAAATCTAACAAAAGAGGTAAAGGACCTATACAAAGAAAACTATAAAACACTGTTAAAAGAAATAGAAGAAGACACAAAGAAATGGAGAGACATCCCCTGCTCATGGATTGGAAGAATAAACATTATATTAAAATGGCCATCCTTCCAAAAGCAATATACAGATTCAATGCTATTCCAATCAAAATTTCAATGTCATTCTTCAAAGAAATAGAACAATTATTGATGAAATTCATATGGAATCACAAAAAACCCCGAATAGCCAAAGCTCTCCTGAAAAAAAAAGAAGGGAATGGAGGCATCAGACTCCCAGACTTCAAACTATACTACAAAGCCATAATCATCAAAACTGCATGGTATTGGAACAACAACAGACATACAGACCAATGGAATCGAGTAGAAAATCCAGAAATAAACCCACAGATTTATGGTCAACTAATCTTTGACAAAGGAGCAAAGACTATGCATTGGAGCAAAGAAAGTTTGTTCAATAAATGGTGCTGGGAAAACTGGGTCGCTACATGCAAAAGAATGAAGCTTGACCACCACCTCACACCATACACAAAAATCAACTCAAAATGGATTAAAGAACTAGACATAAGACCTGAAACCATAAAATATATAGAAGGAAATATAGGCGAAACACTACGTGATTTGCACATCAAAGACATCTTTACAGACACATCACCCAAAGCAGTGATAGTGAAGGCAAAGATAAACAGCTGGGACTATATCAAATTAAAGAGCTTTTGCACAGCAAAAGAGACAATAACAAAAACAAAGAGAAACCCCACCAACTGGGAGAACATTTTTGCACCCAACACTAATGATAAAGGACTGATCACAAAAATCTGCAAAGAGCTGATGAGACTCAACAACAACAAAGAAAATAATCCAGTCAAAAAATGGGCAGAAGAGCTTAAAAGAAACTTCTCTGAAGAGGAAATGCAAATGGCCAACAGGCATATGAAAAAATGTTCAACATCACTTGTCATCAGGGAAATGCAAATCAAAACTACCATGAGATACCATCTTACACCAGTGAGAATGGCACATATTAAAAAAACTAGCAACAACAAATGTTGGCGAGGGTGTGGAGAAAAAGGAACTCTTCTGCACTGTTGGTGGGAGTGCAAACTGGTCCAACCACTGTGGAAAGCTGTGTGGAGATTTCTGGACCTACTAAACATAGAGCTTCCATATGACCCAGCAATTCCACTCCTAGGTATTTACCCAAAGGACACAGAAACATCAATTCCAAAGAACACCTGCACCCCTATGTTTATAGCAGCACTGTTTACAATAGCTAAGCTTTGGAAACAACCCAAATGCCCAAAAATAGATGACTGGATCAAGAAGATGTGGTACATATATACCATGGAATATTACTCAGCATTCAAAAAAGATAAACACATGCAATTTGCTGCAACATGGATGGCGCTGGAAGGGATCATGCTCAGCGAAATAAGCCAAAAAGAAAAAGAAAAATACCGGATGGTCTCACTCATAGCAGGAATCTAGAAAACTTAAATAATGGACCAGGAAAATGAATAACTATAAGAAAGTGAAAATCAAAATCAACAAAAAACTATGAACCAGAGACACTTTTAGGGGGGCGGGGGCGGGAGGGGAGGGATTGGGGTCAGAATGGGGGGCTGCAATTGTATGGGGAATATAACAATAAAATTTATAAAAAAAAAAAAAAAAAAAAAAGAAAATTCTGGACTCTGGATAAATGGTGCAGATGCAAGTGAAATGTCCTGACTGTGCACAGAGGGAAGCCCTTTCATTCTGGCAAGGATAACAGATTTCTTCAGGGTTGCAGGAGCAATAACAGAGGACCTAGGACTGTCAGATAAGATCAAGTGGGCTGAAAGCAGCCAACATGACTGGAAAGAAAGGTTAGGAATTTTGTCCCAGAAAGCCAGGTAAAAACCCTGTATGAAGTAGAAATCAATGTGGGTTTTTAAGTATTAGAGTGATCTAAAAAAAAATCAGCAGTGTGTGATTGTGAATTATAGGTTGTGAGATAAGAGTCAAGAAAATAGTTTCTTAATGATTACTTTAAAACATTTATCTTCTAAAATTAACTATTTTGTATGAAACAATTACTATAATAGTCATCATAAGGCTTCCCTGAATTATTCTTTTGAAATGTGTAAGACATTAAAATATTTTGGGAATTAAGAATTTAATATAGACGAACTCTCTTCGTTGAATATATGAGAATAAATAATTCTCTTTTGTTACCTGGATTTTTTTTTAACTCAATGTCTAAGAAGTACAAGGTTTAGGCCCATAGTTCTACATATATGCCCTAGCGCTGGATGTGATGCTTCATAGAGCTTCAAATGTCTTCATAGACTTTTTTTTACAAAATTCTGATTATTTTTATTCTTCATAGTCTACTCAAGGGTATTGTTTCTAATTCTAGTAGTTTCATCTCAATATTCTCGTCTTTATCCTATTTAGTTAATTTATTTTCATGTACAAAATAACCCAAGAATTGATAAAAGGTGCCGAAGCAGGATGAATTTCTCAAAGTATAGATAAAAAGTTTCATTAAATTTCCTAAAGCTCCATCTTTGTCCTGAACCATTTAATAATTATTTTAGTTTTATTATAGATTTTCACACTATTGAAGAGTAGATACACAGTATAAATCCTTTTATTCATAAACATTTAATTCTGTCAATCCTTTAAAAAATTAAATAACTGAACTTTTTCTCTAAGAAGTTGTCAGTATCCAGTTTTAGGATCATGAAACTTTCTATGAATATTAGCACACAATGGAAAAATACTTCATACTTTGTCAAATGGTTAAAATAACTTCAATAGTTCAATATATTTGCATATGCCTATGTGCATGTGTTTGTAAAATTTTATTGTTATATTGGGATTTCATATTCAGAAAGCTGAATGGAGCTATTTGTTTTAAATTTTTTCATATTAATGTCAGTGCATAGGCCGGGCTCTTCAGTAAATTATTTAAATTACTGGTGATGAAGGTTCTTAAAATATATGATCTTAAGAGAATTGACTAATAAGTTATTATAATTTATGATACATGGTACATATATAGTGTTATTAGTCACTGTTATCTGCATTCATACAATTTGAAATATTTACATGTTTGGGAGTGATAGTCTGAAAGTATGTGTCTGTGTATCATTTTCAAACTAAAGCAATTAGTGGAAAATTTTTCAAAAATTATATAGTCAATATGAAAACATTTAGAAAATACTTAAATAATAAGAATAACTGATTTATTGAAGGGCTGTCATGTGCCAGGTAATATCTGAATTTTTACACACTTCATGTATACTCCATCAATGTCATTATTTATTTATTTATTTATTTATTTATTTATTTATTTATTTATTTATTTATACAAGTACTGGGTACATTCAGAAGTGTGGGAGGTTGAGAGAATTCACCAGAGCCAGAGTGGGGAACAGAACAGGCAGATGGACGAAATACACTGCTGAGGGGAGCAGCGGGTGTGGCAGGAGAGGTCTGTGCGCGATGCGGCCGGGGATCTCGCTGGCGGCCGGGGATCGAACCGTGCGGCAGAGGCTGCAGGCAGCTTTTTAGCCCAGCACTCAACCACTGCACCACCAGGGGAGGCCCTCCATCAATGTTATTATTCTCATTTCAGAAATTAAGAAACTGATACGCAGAAAGTTTATACCCTGATTTTCTACATTTCTCTTGCCCTCTGATCTCCCATTAGTGTTTCTGAACCCAATTAGAAACCACCCGATAAGGTTTTCTAGGAAAAGCTGTATTCAAAGTTCAGTACCCTTAAAATGCAGATCATACCAGAGGAAGGAAGAATAGGGGATCCCACAACAAACAGTCCCAGAACTAACACACCTACTGTGTGTATGCAATTTGTTTTTCTGATACTTCCAAGATTTTCTATGAAGTTTTGTTTCGTCATTCATTTGTTTAACAAATGTTAAGTACCTGCTAGATAAATGTGATTAAAAGATCAATCAAATTGATAGCTTAGCAAGGGAAGAGACTAGTTCACCAATAACAGGGAAAATATGAGTAATAAAATAAATATGTGTAAATAGTGTTATAGAAGAACAGATAAAAAACAAAAGATTTGGACCAGAGAAAGCAGAAGTGTGAAACTCCCCAGAGAAGGAATGTGATTCGAGTGGATTTTGAAAGAAGTAGGAGATTGTCTGAAACTCAGTGAGGTAGGCATTCAGCCATAGGAAAAAGGTGAATCAAAACATTGAAAGCCTGAAAGGAAGTTGTTTATCAGGTACAGTGAGTAGATTTTTATGTTTGGAGCAAAGGGAGAGGAAAGAAAGTAGAAAGAGAATAGTTAATTGCACTTTATTCCACAGAGTATTGAAGATTAGTTGCAGCCATCTCCCTTCTTTTTCTTATCATTGCTTGGAAAGACTAGAAGGAATTATGCTCAGTAAAATAAGCCAGAAGGAAAAAGAAAAATATCGGATGGTTTCACTTATAACAGGAATATAGGGGAACCAAATAAGACATCAGTGTAAAAAATAATAATAACAGTACAAAACACAACAAAGCAAAAACAGACAATTATAAGTCAGTGACATACTGCAGGGGAGGCGGAGGGAGAGGGGTCAGAGGGAGGGAGGGAGGAAAACAGGAGACTGGTGATGGTGCACGGGTGCTTTGGGGAAGGAAATTCTATGGGGACTCAACCTGAGGGACTGAAGGGAAGCAAATATTGCTTAAAAAAAATAAAAATTTTTAAAAAAGGAAAAAAAAAAGAAATGGTTGAAGCACCCAATACCTGGCAATGGTGGGGAGTTGTTATCACCCCTCAGACCAAAAGAGCAAGGCAAGGATACAGTGCTACCAAAACCTGTTAGAGCTGGAGTCAAGAATGAGGGAGTACCTGACAGCAGCTAAAGGGACACAGGCCCCGCTAAAACAGTGGTCTAGAAGAAAGAGAGAAGTAACAAATACCTCAACCACTCTCACTAACACACCTACTGTGTGTATGGATAGGAAAACTGCACACACACAATTGCATATAGACAGCAGGTGTATAGAATGGATTTGGCGGAGCAAAGAGTAACCAGCAGAGACAAGGAAATATTTTGCTACTCAAAAGATATACGCTGCATTGTGGTCACCTACGTAGGTCTGACCTGACACATCTACATCATCTCTTGTGTCTTGTAGTGACCACAATACATTTGGTTGTTTGAAGAAACAGCAAAAAGCTTTGGGTATGGCAAATCAAATGCATATTTTCCTTTTGTAACTCCATTTCAGTCTCCTTATACTAATACAAGGCAATGAAGCTACTAGACCAACAACAGCATTACCTCTACACTGCTTAATCCTATTCTAGTCTTTTAGGGTTCTCTATGTATATTATCATATCATCTGCAAATAGTGATAGTTTTAATTCTTCTTTCCCTATTTGGATTCCTTGTATGTCTTTCTCTTGTCTTATTGCCCTGGCTAGGACCTCTAGTATTATAGTGAAGAGCAGTGGTGAGAGAGGACGTCTTTGTCTTGTTCCTGATCTTAAAGGAAAGTCCTTCAGCTTTTCGCCATAGAGAATACTATTGGCAGTGGGTTTGTCATATATGGCTTTTATCATGTTAAGGTATGTTCCTTCTATCCTGAGAATTTCAAGGGTCTTCATCATAAATGGATGTTGGACTTTGTCAAATGCTTTCTCAGCATCTATTGATACGATCATATGGTTTTTATTTTTCTTTTTGTTGATGTGTTGGATTACACTTATTGATTTTCATATGTTGAACCATCCTTGCGCCCCTGGGATGAATCCCATTTGATCGTGGTGTACTATCCCTTTGATGCATTGTTGGATTCTGTTGGCAAGGATTTTGTTGCTTCAACCATTTCTTGCCAGTTCCCTTAATGCTACCTATACCTCCATAAAATATATTTTCTTTAACATGACTCTTTTGAGTGTGCTCTCCATTTGTGCTCTGTATGTTGTACTATACCACTTAGACTCCTCCTTCAGGACAGACGTGTGTTCTTGGTTTTCTCAGAATTTTTTCCTAGTCAGTTGCCCTCACTAGGTTTCTGTTTCTGTTCTGGGGCAGTCTGCATTCAGTGAGTGATCTTGTGGGAGTATGAAGGGTTTGGTCCTTTGTACCCAATTTGGGACAATCATATGGTTGCTTGAGACCTTTCTTGGGACTATACTGAAGCTCAGCTCCCTTCTCTGCCAGACTTCCTTCCTTGTCCTTACTCCTACAAATACGACTCCTAAGATTTCTCCCTAATAATTATCAATAATACTGAACTCAGCCACGGTGCCTGCTTCACAGATTCCAGTTGACAATACTCATTCTCAAAGAACATGTGTATTGGTTAATTCTTGTGAAGAGTCACTGTCTCTTGCCTCTTGCCTGTAGTTATCAGTAGGACCCACAATAGTCATCACTTTGTTTTTGTACCTTCCTAGCTCATTTTCTTGAGATTCTTTATGGTCTTCTCATACCCTTATGTCATTCTTTTTTTCTTGAAAAATGATCTAAAATATTGATTAAAGCAACTTTAAGTCACTGATAATACCTAGTAAGTCAGAAAACATTTAAAAATATTGCATCCAGTGTTGAAGTTATTATGGCACAGATAGATATATACACAGATGGTGGTGTTAACTAAAATAACTCTTGAAATCAACATCACAAAACATTATATATGTATTTCATTATGCTCTCTGGTTTAATAATCACTTTTCTGAGAACTTTTTCTTAAATAATTAAGAGGAAGAATAAATTGAAGTTATCATTTTTTGAAAGAAGAGAGTACCACTCAATATCTGAAACAAAATGCTGAATTTCTTACTTTTGTAAGCAAAGATGAGCCTTGCTTGTTAGGCACAGGTATTTCTGAGTAAAACATGAATTAAACTCAGTGGAATCACAGAGTTTTTGGGGTCCTAAATATTAGGTATTTGGGGTCCTAAAGTTACATGGGACTATACAGTGATTGTTGACTATTGGTTGTAGAAGCATGGTTACCAGTGTGTATCTGTTGTTGATTGGCTGACTTTCAAAAGTGTGGTCACTTAAGTGAGACTATTTCCAATTGGCTGAGTCTCAGAATGCTGTGGTGTCACTGATTGTCTGACTTTTAGAAACTTAGTTATTAGATGAATTGTCACTAGCCATTTAAATAGTTTAAACTCAGCTGGGTAATTACTTATTACTATGACTACCATGTAATCAGTCTTTTCATAGAAGTGTAGGATTTTTTTTTCAACAGCAGTCTTTACTAAAGATTTGAACATAATTTCAATGTTCAATAATATAATATACATAGTTAAATAAATTATGGTGAAGGCACAATGGAATGCTATATGGTCAATACCACTATTAATATTGACTAGCCACATTAAAGTTTTATATTGTAAAGGTCAGTTAAACAAAGATTATTGAATTTTTATTTTCTTGTTGATGATATCACTATGAAAAAAATAACTTATAATTTGTATGTAAAAGGATCAACTCATAGAAGAATTATGAATGACATTTTTAATGTTTTATATGTTTGTATGATAGATGCACACATGCATGCAATGTTTTTCAAAGAGATTTTACAAGAAAAGTAACCTAGCAATTCAACAGATATAAGTTGAATTTTAATAGGAAACATTGAAGACAAAAATGCTTCTACATGGGGTTAAGAGAATTAGGTGTGTTTTCAATGTGAAAATACATTATAAACTGTAAAATGATATGCAAAATCTATTAATTTCTTGCTTTTCACACTTCAATATTTGTGCTCTAGGTAAGTGAAGATAATTGCTAAAAAAATTAAATTAAATCAAATTTTTTGAAAAATAAAATGCTTCCAACTATCAAATATGTTTCAAATTGAAGCCAAGGAAGGCACATGCTACTGCTGAAAATATTTGTCTTTTAATGAGTCTCAGATAACTTAGCATCTGACTGGCTTGGGAAAGATGAAGACAGCCTCCCTGGTGCAGGCTGGCAGTTATTTTATTGTGTGGCTGCTGCTTTAGTGGGGACTTTCAGAACAAACACTTTACGTTAGCATTAGGAACTATAAAATTCCTTTGCTCAGAAGTTTCCTTTGATTTAGTAGGCAAGCTGATGGAAAAGCTGTGATTCTATGCTACTGATTGCATAACTACTGCCATGAACAATAAATGCAGTACCTTTTCCTTACTCTTGCAGATAGATCCTTCATTGGATTCATAAACCTGCCAAAAGTTAGACAGATCCCTGAACTGAATCATGCTATGGGTGAATAGCTATTAGTTTTGCAAGCTGAATAGTTTAAAGTTCAGCTTTCTCCAACTTAATTTACAGTCTCATTTGTATACCATTGAGGATATGAGGAATTTAGAATTGCTGGAACTGCACATTCTATAATAACTTGGGAATTTCTGTAATTTAAATCTCAATGATTTTGTTTTCCTCCTCTCTGCCAAAATCCAATTATCTTATTTTTCCAACTCAGGTTTAATTCTTCTATTTAAATGAAACTTAAAACTTAAACAGATATATTTGCCTTATGTTGGTTTGAATTTTCATGGAAAGATCATTTCTATTTCTGTTCGTATATGAATATATATGTTTGTGTACATCAAATTATAGGTTTTTAAAAATACAGTTAAAATCTAAACTTTTCTTGCTCTGGAAACTAAAATTCTAAAATTTAATCAGTGAATAAATTAGACACAGTAGCAGATGAAAGTATACTTAGTCTCAGTTGTACTTTTCTTAGGTTTACTAACTTGAGTATCCAAGCCAATGCAATGAACAAACTATCATTTTAATAGATCATTTATACATGTTTTCAGCCTCAATATACTATAACTCTAGTTTTGGAGACAAAGTAAATGTATCTATCAACTGGATAGATGTTAGCTAAACCTGTTGTGGTAATCATTTTACAAAAATGTAAATCAAAATATTGTACTATATACCTTAAGCTTGTAAAGTGAAATATTTATATTATTTCTCACCAAAGCTGTAAAAAAGAAGAAATCTGTTGGCTGTAATGAGAGTTGAGATAGGGATTGACTCCCATGAGTGTGATGGGATTTGAGCTAATTTTTAAAGAATTTGAATACATGGAAGAGAATGGCTTGTCCATTCTCTTGGACATACAAAGTAAGAATTGTATGTAAACATGTTGAGAAGATATGCCAGGGGACAGTTGTATCTGCTTTGCAAGTGAAGGCTGCAGCTCTGCATCTTACTTGAAACTCACACACACATTGTAGAATTAATAAAACCAGGTGACTGATATGAATACTGATGTGATGGTTAAGAACATTGGTTCTGGTTCAGAGGGCCTGAATTTGTGTTCCAGCTTTTCTTAGTAGCTCTGTGACTGGGGACAAATAACCCATCTGCATTAAGGCTCAGTTTTTTCATATGTAAAATGGGGATGATTTCATATGTCAAATAGAGAAGATAAATTACTTGGAATAGAATCTAGCATGTACTTAGAGGTTAGTAAATATTATCACTTGAAAATATTTGTGGAAAATGTATTTATAATTTTTGTTACTTTTGATGTATTGCTAAAGCTTCCAGAATCTGTGTCTTTCATTAATACATTTAGTACTCTGGTTTTGAACATCCATTTATACCAGGTGCTAGAGATGAGGTAGGTTATGTAATGGACATCTATTTTTTTTTATATTTTAAATAATCATTATTTGTTGATTTTAAAGTAAATAATCTGAAGTTAATGGAAATATCTATTATTTTAAGGGTTAGTCATTATTCTTTCTTTTTTAGTGACACTGTATGTATCGTAACCTTTATGAGATTATAGTATGACTATATATATATATTTTTAAAGACTTTTTTTAAAGATTTATTTATTTGTACAAGAACTGGGGTACACTCCAGAGGCGTGGGAGGGTGAAAGGATTCACCAGAGACAGAGCAGGGAGAACAGGCAGACGGACCGAAAGTACTGCTGAGCGGAGCAGCTGGTGAGACAGGCGAGGTCTGCCTCACCATGTGGGTTTCTCCCTGGCCAGCCAGGAATCAAACTCGTGCTGCAGAGGCTGTGGACAGCTCCATAGCGCTAAGCTCAACCTGCTGCACCACCGGGGAGGCCCAGTATGACTATATTCTGGTGTATCATGTTCCATGTGTTTGTACTAGTAATAGAACAAGCCTAACAAATGTGATCAAGCTCATTTTTGCAAAATAAGCCTTTTTTGTTTAAATAATAAAAGTCTGACATACATAAGCAATGCACTATGGTGGAGAATTATGGGTGCCTTGGTGGTGGTGTGGTGTGGCAATGTACACCTGAAGAGGGAGAACCAATACCCCTAAACCAATGTTGCCTCAATAAAAATAAAAGAAAGAAATGTTGTGTAGATTTCTATCAATGCAATTAATTTTGGTTATTTCATTTTTTTAGTATTCAAATGCTTTTTCAGTAAATGAAAGTCATTGCAGAAATTCCAGGGTGAAAGGTACTAATATTATTTGATACTTATGTAAATTGATTTGATGGATTACATGATTAATATTAAAAAGAACTTATTTTCACTTCTCATTGTAGAAAATGCAGTGAGGGTAAATGCTTAGAGGGCAAACAGTTGTTTTAACAGTCAATAATAGAATTAGACACAATCTCAGATGACCCATAATATCAGGCTTCTGTGATCTATTGATCTCCTTTGTAATTGTCTTTTTGGAAGTAAAATGGTTTTGTTAAGTTTTATTTATAAATGTCTTGTTTTTTAGTTTTAATTCTTTTACTTGTGCTTTGACATGAGAGATACTTATATAACTATTCCCTAAATTTTACTTTGTTTCCTTTTAAAATCTAGTAAAGTCATAGATCATACTATTTCTAGAGCTGAAAGTTGATTATCAGTCATCTCTCACAGTTCCTTTATTTTATGATGAGGAAACCAAGGCTTGTGAAATTATTTTACTTAAGGACATAGGGATTAATACATACTGGAACTAATCTCTTCTCTACTTTCTATGAAGCAGAGACTCTCATACTGTTGATAGTCTGTAATAGGACTTAAACATTTTGAAATGGACTACCATTAATGAGTCACTATTTAATTGAGTGACATTATTTCACTCAATTAAAATGGATTTGTTTTACTGCTAAATTAATCACTAAACAAAACATACCCAACAGCCTGCTTATGCCTTTTACTCCATTATTAGGTCTGGAAAATAATGATGTCTCTAACTCCCTAATTTTAGATGGCAGTTTTTAAAAGAATATTGTGAATATTAGATGTGAACTTTCTCTGTTTAACTCTCTGTCCTCTTAGAAGCACGAATCCCATATGGAGAGACACTATCTAATCTTTTCAGTGCACAGGGCTTCCAAAGACCTTCATTTCATCCTGTATACCCATTTAGTCAAGCTCAACACCTATGAATTCCCAGACACTCTTCTTTTCAAAGCTGACTCACGGTCACCTAATTTCTCTGTTTAATAATCACTTCTCAGTCCATATCATCTTGCTTGGTCTTTGTCATAAAACTCTGTCTTAATGTGTTTCCTCCCTAAAACTCCTTATTCCCTTGCTTCTGTCACTATTTTCTTCCTATTTTTTTTTAATAAACTATTTTGTCCTTACTATTCTTCTTTCAAGCTCATATTCCTTCAAGTTACTTTTACTGTCACAGAATACATTTTCTAGAGTACAGAGCTGAACATTTTAATCCCTTGCTTATAATTCTTCAAGAATATCTCCCACCTCCATTAAAAATATAAGTCTGTACCTTTTGTGTTACACTACAATATCACAATGTTCTGTCTTTCATACATCTTTCCAAAAGTGTTTTCTACTCTTCTTTATCCTATAAGTTCTATTCTTCAGTACCATACAAGTAGAAATAATTCACCAAGTATATCATAATCTTGAGTGTCTTTGTGATTTTTCTTCAATTATTGTTCTAGCTGTCCTCCTCTGGTGAAGTACATTGCTCTTTCAAAACCACACTGTATTATGAATCTGTGACTATTTCATTCATGCTAATCATTCCCATCTATGCATTTCTTCTTCACATAGCACATACTACTGCCCACTCAACATTGCAATGTCCTAGACTGTGAGATTTTCTTGTGTAGGCAGACTTGGGTGTCTTCTATTATTTGTAGTTCCTGTCAAATAGCAGATCTATACTATTTATTTTCTTTAAACAAATTAATCAATTTCAAATAAGGTTTAAGCCTGAGTCCACTGCCTCATTTCCTGTCAGCTTTTAAAAACATGACCAGATAATAATGAAACAAGACAACTCACAGAGAGAAATTGTGCATTATGAAGGTAGATTCATCATTATTTAATATAGTCTTACCTCTGGACTAATGAGGAGATCAAAGAAGAAATTAAAAAAATACTTTGGGTTGAATGAAAAGGAGGGCACCACTATCCAAAATGTATGGGATGCAGCAAAAGCAGTAATAAGAGGAAAATATATAGAATACAGGCTCACATCAACAAACAGGAAAGAACTCAAAGAAACAACCTAATCTCACATCTCAAAGAGCTAGAAAAAGAACAACAAAAAAGCCCTAAAGCCAGTAGAAGAAATGAAATAATAAAAATCAAAGCAGAAATTAATTAATTGGAAATTAAAAAAAATCCAAAAGATCAATGAAACCAAAAGTTGGTTCTTTGAAAAAATAAACAAAATAGACAAACCTCTAGCCAGGCTCACAAAGAAAAAACTGGAGAAAACACATATAAACAGGATTATAAATGAGAGGAGAAATCACAACAGCCTCAGTAGAAATAAAAAGAATAATCAGAGATTACTATGAACACTTACATGCAAACAAATTCAACAACCTAGACGAGAAGGGCAAATTCCTAGAATGATATAATCATCCAAAGCTGGTCAAAGAAGAAATAGAACAACTAAACAGACCAATTACAAGCAGCAAAATTGAGGCAGTAATCAAAGCACTCCCCAAAAACAAAAACCCATGCCCAGATGGCTTCACTAATGAATTCTACCAAATGTCAGCAGTGAATTAGTGCCTATCCTACACAAACTCTTTCAAAAAATTGAAAAAGAAGGAATATGTTCTACGAAGCCAACATCACACTAATACCAAAACCAAACAAAGACAGCACAAAAAAAGGAAATTACAGGGCAATTTCCCTAATGCACATGATGCAAAAATCCTCAATGAAATTTTAGCTGTCAGAATCCAACAATGTATCCATAAGCTAATTCACCATGACCAAATAGGATTTATTCCAGGGACACAACGATGGTTCAACATCTGAAAACAACCAATGTAATCCAACACATCAACAAAAAGAAATATAAAAACCATATGATAATATCAATAGATGATAAGAAAGCATTCAACAAAGTACAACACCCATTTATGATAAAGGCCCTTGAAATTCTTGGGATACAAGGAACATACCTCAACATCATAAAGGCCATATATGACAAGCTCATAGCCAATATCATTCTCAATGGTAAAAAGCTGAAAGCATTCCCATTAAGATCTGGAACAAGGATGTCCACTCTAACCACTGCTTTTCAATATAATACTGGAAGTCCTAGCCAGAGCAATAAGATAATAGAAAGACGTACAAGAAATCCAAATAGGCAAGGAAGAAGTCAAACTATTACTATTTGCAGATGATATGATAATATACATAGAGAACCCCAAAAACTCCACAGAAAAAACTAATTAAACTAATCAATCAGTTTATTAAAGTGGCAGGATACAAAATCAACACACAGAAATCAGTAGCCTTCCTATACACAGACAATAAATCTGAAGAAGAAATCAAGAACACCATTCCTTTTATTATTGAAACAATAAAAATCAAATACTTGGGAATAAATCTAACAAAAGAAGTAAAAGACCTATAGAAAGAAAACTATAAAACACGGTTAAAATAAATAGAAGACTACACAAAGAAATGGAAAGACATCCCCTGCTCATGGATCGGAAGAATTAACATTATCAAAATGGCCATCCTACCAAAAACAATCTACAGATTCAATGCTATTCCAATAAAAATTTCAATGTCATTATTCAAAGAAATAGAAAAAAAATATTGATGAAATTTATATGGAGCCACCAAAAACTCTGAATAGCCAAAACCCTCCTGGAAAAAAAAAAAAAAAGAGAAGGGAATGGAGGCATCACACTCCCAGACTTCAAACTATACTACAAAGCCATAATAATCAAAACTGCATGGTATTGGAACAAGAACAGACACAACAACCAAAAGAACTGAATCAAAACCCCAAAAATAAACCCACAGATTTATGGTCAACTAATCTTTGACAAAGAAACAAAGAATATGCACTGGAGCAAAGAAAGTTTGTTCAATAAATGGTGCTAGGAAGACTGGGTTGCTACATGCAAAATAATGAAACTTGACTACTACCTCGCACCATGCACAAAAACCAACTCAAAATGGATTAAAGAACTAGACATAAGACCTGAAACCATAAAATACATAGAAGGAAATACAGGCGAAACACTACATGACATGCACATCAAAGATATCTTTACAGACACATCACCCAAAGCAGTGATAGTGAAGGCAAAGATAAACAGCTGGGACTACATCAAATTAAAGAGCTTCTGCACAGCAAAAGAGACAATAACCAAAACAAAGAGAAACCCCACTGACTGGGAGAAAAATTTTGCACCCAACAGTAATGATAAAGGACTGATCACAAAAATCTACAAAGAGCTGATGAGACTCAACAAAAACAAAGAAAATAATCCAGTCAAAAAATGGGCAGAAGAGCTAAAAAGAAATTTCTCCAAAGAGGAAATGTAAATGGCCAACAGGCATTTGAAAAAATGTTCAACATCACTTGTAATCAGGGAAATGCAAATCAAAACTACAATGAGATACCACCTTACACCAGTGAGAATGGCACATATTAAAAAAAAGAACTAGCAACAACAAATGTTGGCAAGGATATGGAGAAAAAGGAACTCTCCTGCACTGCTGGTGGGAGTGCAAACTGGACCAACCATATGGAAAACTGTATGGAGATTCCTCAGCCTACTAAAGACAGAGCTTCCATATGATCCAGCAATTCCACTCCTAGGTATTTACCCAAATGACACAGAAACATTAATTCAAAAGGGCTCCTGCAGGCCTATGTTTATAGCAGCACTATTTACAATAGCTAAGCTTTGGAAACAGCCCAAATGCCCAAAAATAGATGACTGGATCAAGAAGATGTGGTACATATACACAATGGAATATTACTCAGCATTTAAAAAAGATAAACTCATGCAATTTTCAACAACATGAATGGCTCTGGAAGGGATCATGCTCAGCGAAATAAGTCAGAAAGAAAAAGAAAAATACCAGATGGTCTCACTCATAGCAGGAATCTAGAAAACCTAAATAAGGGACCAGGAAAAAGAATAACTATAATAAAGAAAAAATCAAAATCAACAAGCAGCTATAAACCAGAGACACACTATGTGGGGAGGTTGGGAGAGGAGGGATTGGGGTCAAAATAAGGGGGTTACAATTGTATGGGGAATATAAAAAAATAAATCTTAAAAAAAATAAAATGCATATATGAAAAAAATAATATAGTCTTAGACTTAATATGCTTAACAAATGATATGTAGGAAAAGATAAAAAAGAAAATAATAATACTACCTCAAATCATCTGTAATAATTCCCTAATGGTAGAAAGATAAATCTGTGTAAACTTTGCATTTGGTGATTGAAGTCTGTACTTAAAACATTTTTTTGATCTACATACCCATAATATATACACCATTTTTCTAAAACACTTTTAATAGAACGATATTAAACTCTAATCTGGAATGGTTGTCCTTGGGACAATGACCCATTAGTAGCAACAATCTGTAAAGTAGAGGTAAAATCAAAAGACTTTTTGCGTCCCAGACAGTGTTAATTAACTTTATGTTAAAAGAGAGATAAGTATTGCTTCTTTTCCATTAATTACTGAGGAGAATGCTCTACATTGCATTCATGGTTGCATAATAATTTGTCAGTATTTGTTATTTTCCATAATCGTCCGTGAATGGATTGGCATCTAAAGGATATAGCATTTATGCCATTTCATCATTGTTATTTCTTCATCTTATGATTTTCCCTTTCGTGATGGTTGCCATGTTTACCTTGTCAGATTTATCTTGACCTCAGGCCCAGATCCTTGAGGACTGTCTCTCCCCAGGGGAGTTTTTATGATTTCTTGGTATTAAGAAAATTAAGGCACAAATAGCTTTAAAGCAGAGTATATAAAATCATGGTTGTTCAGTTGTATCTTTGATAGGAAGGAAGTTGAAAGAGGGCTTTTTGGTGGTGAGGTGAAGAAGTAAGATGAAGTAAGTAATATAAAATGGGATTGTAGGGCCTCCCTGGTGGCACAAGGGGTTAAGCACCGCACTATGAAGCAATCTGCAGACCTCTCCTGTCTCTCCCACTGATACCCTCAGCAGTGTATTTCAGTCACTCTGCCTGTTCTGTTCCCCACTCTGTCTCTGGTGAATCCGCTCACCCCCTCATGTATGGCCTGCATTCCAGCTCATGTATGCATAAATAAATAAATCTTAAAAAAATAAAATGGGATTGTAACTCAGTAAATCATTTAATGAGGACCTACCACACGTGAGACTTCCAGGCACAGCTCACTACATCATCTTATCTTCACAACATCCCTGTGAGATTAGAGAAATTGTCCTGATTTTATAAATAAGAACATAATCTCAGAGAGTTCAAGTCAATTGCTTAATTTACCACAGTTCATGTGGGACAGAGATGGGCTCTCATCTTAGAATTTTCTGAATCTAATTTCTGAGATCTTTCCATTATAAATATGTTGCATTGACTATAGTTTATTCTAGGTATCTATAAATGTTCATCACTAACATGAGAAGTATTACAGCTACTGTCTTCTGGCAAGCATGCAATAATTTAATATTTTGAATATTTATTATGTATGATTACAGTCATATCAGGAATAAAAATAGCAAATAATTATTTTTCACTGATAGAAACACAAGATCAGAAGAATCAAATTACTTACTAGGTATTCTATAGTGATTCATAGGGCTTGTATTGGTAGCTAAAGATCAGTGATACAAAGTTTTGTTTTCCTGGGCCTCCCTGGTAATGCAGCGGTTGCGTGCTGGTTTGCGAAGCTGCCCGCAGCCTCTGCAGCACCAGTTCGATTCCCGGCCACCAGGCGAGGGTCCCACATGGCGCGCAGACCTCTCCTGCCGCCCGCTGCTCCCCTCAGCAGTGTACTTCGTCAGTCTGCCTGCTGTACTCTCCCCTCTGACTCTGGTGAATTCTCTCACCCTCCCGTGCTTCTGACTGTACTCAGTGCTTGTATAAATAAATAAATTATTTAATTTAAAAAAAACCCAAAGTTTTGTTTTCCTTAGGAATTAACCATTTTCTTCCACCTGCCTCATAAAATTTTTTATCTTACAAGAGCACGTTTCAGATTTACCTTCTCTGTGACTCTCCACCTGGTTCTCCTAAGCAGACTTGTATAATCTTCTCTATGCTTCTGCTAAACCTCCTAAGTACCTTTGTTATAGACTGGTTGTTTTATTACATTGGCCGGCATTGAACATACTCTAATATTCTATTCAGACTGTACAGTCCTTGACGGTGGAAATCAAGCCTGTTCATTTATGTGTCCTCCATGGCTATGCAGAATATGACCCTTAGTAGTGCTCAATAAATGGGTGTTAGACAAAAGAATGAATAAACAAATGTCTGATTACGTGAGTACATAATTCTTGGTACATACATGAATAGCTTGGTGCTGAGATTGTTACTTGTATGTGTTTTAGCATGTCTCTAATGTATAAATTACTTTTTGTTAAAAACAAGACAAAAAAATCCTTCAATTTAGAGACAACTAGTTGAGGCACTATAGTGAAACAAACTGCAGGCCAAATTCAGATTACTGGAATTCTAGTCTTAATTATGCCACTAACTAGGTGAGTGGCAGGTCAAGCTTTATAGAGCCCTATCTTTTATCTGTCAAACTAGGGAGTCACGTATCTAAACATTGCAGACAGTATGTAAATAAATGAAGTTTGAGAAACCCTGCTTTTAGGCGTTTTATGGGGGGGCATTATAAGCAATAATATTGTGGTTTTCAGATTTTCCTTTTTAAGTGTTAGAACCTCTTATCAAAATCTTACGTAGAACTGCAGGTAAAATAGGTAAAAATTGAGATGTAGTCGTTGAAATGTGCTAGTGCCTGCTCTTTCAGTTTTCAGACTCTCTATTTCATATGTAATAGGTATTTTTCAAATTCATGAGTGAGTCCAATTCTTAGGACATCTTAAAAAATGAACAAGGAAATGATAGTTCCTGAGTACAAAAGACCAATCAAAAATATTTCCCTGTGTTCTTTGATGCTTATCAAAGTAATATCACACAATGTCCTAGTGTAACCAATGAGTTCAGCCTTCTGCTTTTGAGACTTCTTCTTCTTCTTTTTAAAATGTGTTCCACCTAGGTCTGGATTCCCAACTTTTAGTAGGGCTGGGACCTACTGTTTGGTCCAATTGGGTGTCTGCTTTTAAATTGGCAAAGTTATATTTAATTAATTTATGTAATCCAGCAAATGTCATGTTGTTAATTCATTTGAGATCCTAGGAAAATTTCTTACATTTTGGGGATCTTCTTCATTAGAAGTTTGTAATGATACAATGTTTATATTTCTGGATTTTGCATGTTTATTTGCCTAAAACATTAATGAACACTTGTACTTCGTCATTTCCATTTTCTTTCCAAGAAAGGAAAATTTTAAATTGATGATGAGTGTTTGGGGTCTTTGGGCCTAAAAGGAAAACTGACCTTATTTCTATCTCCCACATGTCTGAAAAGCAATATACAGTTTTCAGAAGTCTAGAGACATAACACTTATGAATGACTATCAAGTGTCTTCTGTATTAACTTAAAATATTTTTAGGTATTAAAGCAAAGACCTAATTTAGAAGATTAGATCTTCTTGCTCAAGAATGAGAAAGCAAAGAGAAATTATTATGCCTTTTAAATTATATTTTAAATCTATAGTTTTATACATGTAATCTAAGTTTTCCAATTTAATGTAAATTTGTATGCAGTGACATAAAAGGGTAACTTTTCATATGTTCCATATGTTCTGCAAACAGCATCTTATCTCTTTTGTTTCATTATTTAAAAAAATGTTCCTGTTTTGAAATCCCATTTTTATTTCCAATTATCTGCATTTGGGCTTAAGCCATCCTCATTTATTGCTTGTTCTTGGATGAATGTTTGTTGCTTCTAGGAGACGATGGAGGATAATGATTAATTGTGTGAGCTCTAGAGCCATAATGCCTGAGTGTGAATCCTGTGTCTGTTCTTTCCTAGATGAATGAGATTGAATGAGTCATTACCATGTCTATGCTTCATAATTCTCATCTGTAAAATGGAATCAGAAATAGTTGTGAGAATTACCTGAAATACTAGATGTAGACAATATAGAATAGTGCTCAATAAAAACTATTAATATCCTTGGCACAAAGGTAGGAATTTATCAATATATTCTGTCAATATTGGTTATTTGAGGGGCAATATTTATAGTTTCCCAGACAGTCTAGTCCTAGTTCTTGTCCCTGTCTACCAGCTACTTTTAGATGATCGCATTTTCACTGCGTCCAGGAAGAGGTGTAAAGCATATCTATTTTATTCCTACAAATAATTTTTTGGCAAATATTTATTGTTTGGAACAGGGAATACAGTGACTAGAAATAGTAATTGTGAGCTTCTGGGAGGTACAAATACATTCTCTTTTTTATTAAAAATATTTTTGTATTGCAGTAACATTGGTTTACATTTCATTTGATTTAGAGGTGTAGGATCACCCCCTTTCGGGTATATGTTACCACATCACATCCACCACCAAGTAACCTGTAGTCCTCCACCATAGTCCATTGTGCCCCCTTCACACTTTGCATTCCCTCCTCCCTCCCCTTCTGCTAGCCTTAGTTCTGCAGTCAGATTTCCAGGAAAACTATGCATTCTTAAAAAAAAAGTATTGTGAATAAGAAACAAGTAATGATGTGATTAGCCCTTGCAAGGGAAGTCAGTAAGACTTTTCTGAAGAAATAACATTTAGGTGCAGGCTGAGGAATGAGTTAGCCAGGCAAAAGTGAGGAAGTATTACAATGCAGGAAATGTTTTGAGGCAAGACAGGCAGTTGGATAAATCCTAAATCCATTTTGGCTAAAGTTAAATGAGTTAAAGGGAACAGCGATGTGGGATACAGTGGGGAAGCAAGTGGAGGCCAAACTCGGAAGGTGAGGTTAAAAGGGCAAAAAGGGACCATATCTGTAAGGACTTGTCACGTTAAGGGTTTTAGATTTTCCTAATTGTAACAGGATGCCATGAAAAATGTCAAGTAGGGAGATAATACATGAAATTTTGCATTTTTGAAAGATCACTCTGGACAATAGATGTAATAAAGTAGAAGGGCTTTGTGGTTTTTTTTTTCCTTAGTTACAGAAACTGTAAAAGGACTGTACCCTCCTCTGTTAAGCTTTCCTTGATAATTTTAGCCAATAGAAGTTGTCTTTACTCATTTGCTCATCTAATGAGCCTATTGTCTATTCCTGTCATAGCAGTTATTACCCTGTGTTGTGGGCCTGACACGTGCTAAAGATGCATTAATTATTGCAGAATGAGTAATTATTGATTCATTCCTCCTAAGACCAGACAGTGGGTATTTTAAGGTCCAGAATTATGTCATATGGTCTTGTACTACCCACAGCATCTAGCAAGTCTGTGTCTCCTGTTCCCAGTAGCTTTGTTGCTGTTAAGTAACCAAAGAAGAGTGCTCAATGTCCATGAAGGATGGGAATAGGAATTTTGGATAATGAATAAAATCACATTTTTTATACCCTCCCTGAAAGTTGGTAATATTAATTGGGATCCTAGAAACCTGCAATAGGTTTATCAAAGTTTCTAAATATCTCAGAGGGTGGAGTTAAAATATCTCAATTTGAACACGAGCAGATACCCAGGAAACACTTCAGTGAATTAAGTATTCACTTCAGATATGCTTAGCCCTTTATATCTGTTTGTAGGTCTTCTGTGGTTCATTTTCGGAGATAGTAAAAATCCCCAACTCTTCCAGATCTGTTCTTCACTTTGGTACAATACCTGAGATGGAAACCATCAGGTACTGAAAAAGCTTGAAATATAAAATTGTTCATTGATTTGAATATAAGGCTTTAAATATAGCATTTGAATATAGGATTTCTTTGTTCTTTCCCCCTTATTTAAAATGGAACCAAAAATGACTAAAAAAAAGACCAATTTTATACTGTCTTATGAAGGATTCATCAGCAGCATCAATTAATTTTTTTAGACTAGGAAAAGTAACTCATCTCTCTAAACTTTTCCATTTAGAAAGTATTTATTGGAGAGAACCTTACCAATAAAACCAGTAGGGTATCATTTATACAGTAAAAACATGGGAATAATTTGTCACTTTTTCTCTATACTGTTATCATCAGAAAGTAACATTCATCCAAAACAATGGTCTATTAAGAATATTTTCTTTCTTGTAAACATGTATATTGATTTCAACTTTGTATCTTATTAGTAATTTACAGAGAACACATTTTATAGTAGAAATTAGTTTTAGATGGTTGTTCAGAAGATAAGTTTTACTCAGAGCAGCATTTTGCTTAGCTACTTTGCAGTCTGATGACTATTAAAAAAATACTATTATCTCATTTTTATTTATCATTCTCCTGGGCTAAGCTAATGGTTTAAGTTCATATTAATTCCTAATACTGTTCAGTTTTCAGTTTTTTTAATATTTTATTTTATATAATTCTTACATCATTTTTCATTTTTGCACAATGTATGCATTTTCATTTTGGTTATATTCTTAATACAATTGCACCCCCCCTTATTTTGACCCTAACCTTCCTCTCCCCGCTCCCTCCCCCCATAGTGTGTTTCTGGTTTATAGTTGCTTGTTGATTTTGATTTTCACTTTCTTATATTCATTTTCCTGGTCCCTTATTTAGGTTTTCTAAATTCCTGCTATGAGTGAGACCATCTGGTATTTTTCTTTTTCTTTCTGACTTATTTTGCTGAGCATGATCCCTTCCAGATCCATCCATGTTGCTGCAAACTGCATGTGTTTATCTTTTTTGATTGCTGAGTAATACTCCATTGTGTATATGTACCACCTCTTCTTGATCCAGTCATCTATTTTTGAGCATTTGGGTTGTTTCCATAGCTTAGCTATTGTAAATAGTGCTGCTAAAAATATAGGGGTGCAGGTGCCCTTTGGAATTAATGTTTCTGTGTCATTTGGGTAAATACCTAGGAGTGGAATTGCTGGATCATATGGAAGCTCTGTCTTTAGTAGGTTGAGGAATCTCCATACAGTTTTCCATAGTGGTTGGTCCAGTTTGCACTCCCACCAGCAGTGCAGGAGAGTTCCTTTTTCTCCATATCCTTGCCAATATTTGTTGTTGCTAGTTTTTTTAACATGTGCCATTCTCACTGGTGTAAGATGGTATCTCATTGTAGTTTTGATTTGCATTTCCCTGATTACAAGTGATGTTGAACATTTTTTCATATGCCTGTTGGACATTTGCATTTCCTCTTTGGAGAAGTTTCTTTTTAGCTCTTCTGCCCAATTTTTGACTGGATTATTTTCTGTTTTTGTTGAGTCTCATCAGCTCTTTAATACTTTTTAGTTTTAATCTCAAAAGTCCTTGATGCTTATTGCCTAATAAAACAAACTGATTTTCTTTCCAAGAAATGCGTATAACTAAAGTTTGAGGATTTATAGTCTTAAGTAGTTTTACATAATGAATGTCTTTTCATATTACATACATGTTTTTCCCCCCCAAATTGCATGCTCTCCATTATTTGCATCCTATTTTAACAGTTTTTAGGTCAAATCCAAGAGCAACTATAATTGGGTGCTTTAGTCTCTATTTTCTGAAAGTGAGATGAACCCAGATAGAAATGCAGGAGGAGCTTAATACTTTATGAATTGAATTCTGGATATGTTTATCCATTTGTTGTCTACAGACTTGGCTTTTATAGCTTGTGTTTATGTTTACTAGATTCCTGAAATTTCATTAGATTAATAAAATTTATGGATAATTATAATCAATCCTTTTATCACCATTTTAATAGTGAGGACATCCAAGGCCCAGATGTAGGTGACTAGCGTAGATAGATGGCTATGAAGCTGTGAATAGCAGTAGCAATTCATGTCTCTCTTTGTGCAACATTTATTCTTCTCATTCATTCTATTTAGATGCTAGTCCAAGCCACGAAACTTTTTTTTTTTTTTTGAGCAGACCTTATGCTGGTTACTTAAAAAAGTTAAGACCTACTTATCTAATGTAGGGTTTCTTAGACATTTGGTATTTTATGAATCAGTAAAGTTTCCAAAGAATTAGAGGACTGACACAGTTGCCAACATTCAATTTTTTTCTCTTGAGGTCATTAAGAAATAAAGGGAACACTGTACCCCATTATGTTGTCATCATTTCATAAATGAAAATTCTAATATCTGAAAGGATGATGAGTAGGGTTTTTCTAGTTAAGCAAGAAATGGTGACAATAATCGAAAACAAAGAACTTAGATTCACTGAAATGTCCCACATTCTCTAAGGAAAGCTGCATACAAGAGTATCAGGGAAATCCCTCTGAGACATGTCCAGATGATTAGTGATATCAAATAAAGTCAAAGCGGTGGTGGCAAGGGTGGAATGTGAAAAGGTGTTTGAGAAGTGAGTTGCTGGCCTACTGAAGATAAATAACCACTTCTAGAGGTTTCATAAAAGGAAGTTTAGCTTCTATATCTTTTAGGTACCAGTTAGGAAAGTAAAAGGGATTTAGTACAAGAAACTGACTGCACAAGTATTGGATGTCAAAAGTGAAAAATAGATAACCAGGTAACCCAAGATAAGTTAATTGCAAGTTGCCAATACCATTCTTAGGACTGAGGGAAAAAGGAGAAAGATAGTCTTACAAGAGCATAGGAATACAAAGAAGGGACCACAAACATGATAACTGGAATCACCAAGGATGACTCTGAAGTAGTGAACAGACAAATGAGGGGTGTATTGTGTGGCTGCTTCTAGGTCCACCAGAAAGGAGTGACAAATTTGTGTCTTCTCCTGGAATAGTCCTTCCTGAAGGAGGAAGACAGTCCGTTCTCTTCAATGCTCTTCTTCTAGTTTCCTACTAAGGATTCCCATTATCAGCACCTAAAAAAAATCAGCTGGGAAGAGAATCTGGGAAATATGGTTTGCAATGTATCAGTGCCAGCCTCACAGAGCAGTTTACAGTGATTGGATTGAGGCTGAAAGACATTGATGAAGAACTCAAACCATATTTCATTTATTGCATGGTCAGAAGATTTTCTAATCTGTTCTTTGTGGTTTCTTGAGCAAAGGACAAAATGAAATGGAGAAATAGCAGGGTAGGGGAAAGAAATAACAGCAGAGCAGCTGTTTGTCATTACTTCAATCAAGAAAGTATACTATTGGGCAAAGTGACTCTACCAGCAAGAGTTTCAATGTGTACTGATGGAGATGAGAGCTGAGAAGACTATAATAAAGTTATTTGTTCCCAATTGGAAAACTCCTACTTAACCCTAAGAAGAGAGCAAGCACTTGGACACCTCCTTTAGAGAAGGCATCGATATAGAAGTTTTTTTAATACAGAAAAAGCGATACTCAATAGAGGACTGCAAGTAAATGCCCAGCTAAGTAAGAAGACTTTTCTTTCTTTTTTGTTAACTCTAGCATTCTGCTGTAACATGAAGCTATAACCTGAAGAGGAAAGGAGGGAGGAGCAGTAATAGTAGACCATGCCCTCTTCACATTCTGAGTCCTGCATTCTGGTCACTGATTGGAACCACAGAACTTGGCCACTTGAGATGGGTACTTGAGATGGGTAAAGGGAAGGAGACACAATTTAAAGGTTTGGTGTTAAAGACATAATTTGAAAACATGATATATAGATTTAGAGCTATGGACTCAATCTGAACTGGTCAGAAGAGGAAATAGATTTGGCCTTGGAGATGGAAAGCAGTTATTGGAGAATGATTAGAAACAGTACATCTCTATGCTCTACTGATTTCTGAATGTTCACATAAAATGAGTACACAAAATCCAAAATATTACTCTTATTTTTTTCATTTCTTTCATGGTTTGATTTATATATCCAGGATTGCAGGACTTTAAAATGATTATAATTATTCATTGAGATTTTGCTCAGCCAGAGGTTACTAGTATTGATAACCAGAATCTGTCAAAAGAGATTGCTGCAACAGCAATTATGTTGCTGTACAACCCAATGCTACAACAACAATGGGTTCTTTCCCAAGTTTTAACTTAAAAATAATCTGGGGGTTTCCCTCATGGTGCAAGGGGTTAAACACTGCACTATAAAGCAATCTGCAGACTCTGTAGCTCGAGTTTGATCACTGGCCAACCAGGAAGCAACCCACATGGCGCAGCAGACCGCTCCTGTCTTGCCCACTGCTCCCCTCAGCAGTGTGTTTCAGTCAGTCTGCCTGTTCTGTTCACCCTCTGTCTCTGGTGAATGCTCTCACCCCCTGCACCTCTGGCCTCTACCCCAGCTCTTATATGCATAAATAAATCTTTAAAAAATATCTGTTGAGTAACTGGAAAGAGAGAAAGGTGAAATCATACAAAAAAAATAAGTTTTTGAACATAACAGTATGTTAAGAAGGATAAATATGTTTAAAAGAATCCTTTAAAGTGGTGAAGTATAAAAATCACAAGAAAACTATTAAAACATGCCAGAAATGGAATTTATAGTCAGCCTAATTACTCATTGCCTAAGAAATTCTTAGAAATAATTTTTTAAAATGAAGCATATGGCGTTCTACTGATTGAGAAGATTTTGCTAATAGAAGAATAATTTCAAATGGAGAGAACCTGACCTCTTCTCTTGTTTACATTTGCCTTACATTTGAGGCATTTAAAATGTCAATATTTAAAAGAAGATTACTCTTTTTTGTCCTTACATGATTAGGGAGCTTGGTTGCAGAAAACCGATCAATTTAAAATATATATATATATTTTTAGATTTATTTGTTTGTTTGTTTATACATACAAGCACTGGGTACAGTCAGAAGCGTGGGAGGGTGAGAGAATTCACCAGAGCCAGAGCGGGGAGCAGAGCAGGCAGAAGGACCGAGGTACACTGCTGAGGAGAGCAGCGGGCGGCAGGAGAGGTCTGCGCGCCATGTGGGACCCTCCTCCGATGGCCGGGGAGCAGCCGGGGATCGAACCGGCGCCGCAGAGGCCGCGGGCAGCTTCGCAATCCAGCGCTCAACCGCTGCACCACCGGGGAGACCCTTAAAATGTATTTTTAACATAAAAAAATGAAATAAAAATGATGTCATTCAAATCTACCTTGAAAAGATGTGAATAAGACCCAATCAACTGCATAGTGTTGGATTAAGAGTCTTGGCTTTCGAACCAGCATCGTATGGGAATCAGAGGGGTGCGTGACTTCTAACACTTGGTTTCCTTACCTGTCATATTTATTATGCTGTGGCTGTTCTTGCAAGCCATAATTGAAATCATGTATCATAGTACTTAAACTGGCATAAGATAAATTCTCCAACTATGTTAGCCTAAATAAGATTTAGCAATAGACATTAATATGGTATTGTAGAAGCAGGAAGGGCAGAGTGCAGGATCTCTCTGATTGGAGCTGACAGGTGAAGGAGAGAGTCCTGGAGCCTTCAGTGGCTTTCGCAGGCTTTTACCAGGTATACAGCAGGCAGGTGTGCCAGGGGGCCGGGAGGCTGGCAAATCTTCACTCTTTCTGGGCTCTCCGGTGTTCTCTCATGGCCTTTTCTTTTCTGCTCCTTCCACTCTGGTCTCTCTTTCGCTCTCCTGGCATCCTCGTGACGCCTCCCTTATAAGCCCAGTTTCTCAGCCCAGGTGTACCCACTTATACATGCCCACACCCTACTCCAGGAGCCCGCCATCAGGCATGCCTTCAGGACCGCAGATTCATCATCAATCCTAATGGTGGGAGGGCAGAAAAGCCTGATACTTACTCTACAGGTGTGTTTGATCCCTATCCTCCTATGTGATACATTGTAAGGGCAGGAATGGACACAGCAGGTTTTCTAGGATCCCATGCAGACCGGGTAAAGGAGTCGTCAGAGTCCTCAGTGGCTTTTGCAGGTGTTTTATTTAGATTACCAGGTACACGGCAGGCAGGGACGCTGGGGGGCTGGGAGGCTGGCAGTCCTCCCAGCCCCCAGCAAGTCTTCACTCTATCTGGGCTCTCCGGCCTTCTCTGCTTCCCTCTAGGCTTCTGCTCCTTCTTTCTCGGCTTTTCTTTTGGCTTCTGCTGGCGTCCCCGTGACGCCACCCTTAAAAGCCCAGTCTCAGCCCAGGTGAATCCCATCTACCTATGCCCACACCCTACTCCAGGTGCCCGCCATCAGGCATGCATTCGGGACTGCAAGGATCCATCATCTATCTTGATGGCGGCAGGGCAGAAAAGCCAGACATTTTTCCTTACCCTACATACATATTTATAATATATAATCCCCTCCTTCTATGTGATACAGTTTATAATATATAAATTGTTATATACTAACAGACTATAATAATATCATAACATTGAACATATTATAACTTTTCTCAAAATTCTTAAGCAGAATCACCATTCCTACCACAAAATCATTCCTGTCTCAAAAAAGCAACTTGAAATAATGCTTGTTGACCTTCTGTTCTAAAAGTTGTAAAATCATTCCAGAACTCCAACTAGATTTTACTCTTTCATTCCTTGGGGAATTATTTATTGAGACCCTGTTTTATGTCAGACATTGAGGAGGATTATTTTAAAATTGCCTCCTGACTGTACAGTTTTTGGAGTCAGGGTCTCAGCAGGAAACAGATTACTCTCCTAAAGGGATGGAAGAGAGTTTAATGGAGTTACTGTTTACAAAAGTTGTGGACAGGTCTGAGGCCAACCAGAAAAGGATGATGAAGCACCACAAAGCTGGCAACAGTGGAAAATTGTTATAGCCCCGTGTCTCAAGAGTCAAAAGGAGACAGTTAATTAAACACAGGTAAACCAGCACCTGGTTAGAAGCAGGGTATCTGCAGGTGCAGTGACTTATTAACTTAGAGGGCTAGAGCCACTGCTCCATCATGGATAGCAGAGAGGGACACCAGTTTTCCTCTTCTCTGTTGGTCTGCTAACATTGCTTTCCAAGGGCTGAACACACCAGGAGCCAGATTGCTGGAGAGCCTATGGACACAGACCCTGACACCAGCTTCTCAGGACACAGACAGGAGAGAATTTCAAGGGATAAATGAGGAGTATCCTGAATATAATATCTCTTTCTCTCTCTTTTATATAACAGATGTGGATTTTTATTTTTGAATATAAAAATAATATATTTTTAATGTAGAACATTTGGAAAACTGCCTTATGACTTGAGATTCTTCTTTTTCTTGGTCAGGACACGCTCCCAATTGAAGGCACGTGAATTTATCCAGTAAGATCTCACACTCAAAGTGTTATAAAATATAAATTTATCTCCATGGCTAAGACCTCACAAAAATATTCTTGCTTGCCAAAAGATCTACCGATGTTACATGGGAACATTTTGTCTTTTTGCTTGTCATAAATTTCCTTAGCAAGGCATCTTCCTACATGTATCACACCCTTAATGTATTATATCCCTATCCATAGCTTGCATACCATATTGGTCTCATTATTCCAACTAAACAAATTCTACTTATTATTTAAGGCTAATGTAATATTATAGGCTCATTTCCTTCCCAAAGCTTCCCTGAAGCCCAGTTCCAACTACTTCTTTATCTCATAAAAGAATTTGTCCACACATAGGATTTTAGCTTTTTAATTATTTTCTTTGACAGAGGAGCTAAAGAGACACTTTTGAAAAAGAGATATACAAATGTTCAATATCATTCATCACAGGGAAATGCAAATCAAAATCACAGTGAGACACCACCTCACACTAGTGAGAATGGCACATATCAAAAAAACCAGAAACAGCATATGCTGGAGAGGGTGTGAAGAAAAAGGAACCCTCTTACACTGCTAGTGGGAGTGCAAACTGGTCCAGCCACCATGGAAAGCTGTGTGGAGGATCCTCAAAACACTAAAAATGGAGCTACCATATGATCCAGTGATTCCACTCCTGGGAATATACCCAAAGGACATACACACACTAATTTGAAGGGAAACCTACACTCCTATGTTTATTGCAGCACTATTTACAATAGCTAAGATATAGAAACAACCTAAATGCCCCCAAACAGACCAATGAATCAAGAGGACGTGGATTTTATATACACAATGGGACACTACTTAGTGATCAAAAAAGATAAACTCATGTCATTTATGGCAACATGGATGGAACTGGAAGGGATTATGCTAAGTGAAGTAAGTCAGAAGAAAAAAGAACTATGAGATGATTTCACTTACAGGTGGAATCCAGGGAAACCTAACAGGATCAAGAAAGAGATAAAACTTGCAGGCAAACTACACATTTAAGGCATACAGCAGGGGGAGCTGGAGAGAGGGGTCAAAACAGGAGGGACAATCACAAGGGACTATGGTGATGGTTAACGGGTCCTGTGATGGTGGGAGAATTATGGGGACTACGCCTGAGGAGAGAAATCAAATACTGAACAAAAATGAACAGCGATGTCAGAAAAAAAAAAAAAATAAAAAAGAAAACATGAAAAAATTCTTTGATTCATTCATTTTATAATTTTTGAACACCTACTGTGTGCTTACTCCATATTTAATGTATGTAAGTCTTCCATTTCAAATTATATGTATAATTCCTGAGGACTGGATTTGCATCATGTTCCACTGGAATCCTATCATGTAAAAGTTTAGGAAGATATACTGTAAAGGTCTTACTCTATTTCCTCCATGCTGAAGAAAGCTTAGCAGTTTCTATGCCAGTAGTCATTTATCTATTTATAAGTGGATTTCCTGATCAACAAAATAGATATAAAAAAGTTAAAGATGAATTTTGCCTCATAGATTTTTTTCCTATTAGTTTACTCTGTGTAACCATTTGTTAGAGTTTACTTTGCTTTTCATACTTTCTTCACAGAACTTCCTACTAATTATGATTCTTTGAAACTGATTACAAATAGCGTTTGTCTCTTGATAGTTCTAATGCTGGACTTCTCAGAGCATTTCCTTGTGCACCATGATATGGTATAGTGCTGCATGTATTTTATTAACTGCAAGTTCAATTAAAATTTTCCTAATAGACATGTAAAAGAACACAAAATTTATCAAATAACTATGGCCCAAGACTTAGAGCTTAGCCTATTCCTTAGTTTCTTCATCCAAAATAAATATATATCATTTACCTTACAGAAAGTTCCCCCCCCAATATATAACACACTTAATTTGTATTTTTACAGAATGATAATCATTGGGTAGATCTAATCCTATACACTGCATGTAAATATTTATATTTTTGCATCTTTTTTTAAACTTAGGAATATAAACTCTTTTTTTCAGATTCTGCCTATAGAGATACTCAAGATTGAATTAACTGTGACAAAACATGCCTATTATTTGTCTGCTTTTGTTAGGTTTCAAATAACCTTGAGGAAAAGCTCTAAAATCCTGCCTGCTCCTCTTTGGTGAGCTTTAGAAGGGCTCAGTTATAATCGTTCTTTGGTGTATATGGAGGAAATTCTTTTCCTTGGCATATTGAATCAAACACCTGAAAAGCCTATGGGGTTCTCATCGTAGAACTCTTATAAAGGCAATTTCTCCCTCCTCCCCACTCCCTTATCTACTCTGTCAGTTTTGCTGCCAACTCCTGCATAATATAGTCAAATTATGTGCTAGAAATTCAACCCTGGTTTCCTGGGTGATGGTACAATGCCACTACTTAGTATTCCTAGTCACATAGCTACAATTCCATCACGCTCTTAATCTATATATATCTTCATGTTCGAGAAGCAGGCTTTTCAAATCAGGCATGTATTAAGGGTTTAAATGTACAAGTGAGAAAGCATAGGAACTTCTTGAGCTCAGCAACGATGCAGGACATTTTTTTACTCAGATCCCGAGGAACTACCATATGGACTAACACTTCTTGGATTTGATGATTTCTCTGGTATATTTTTTCTGGTTCAATTCTGCAAACTCAGAATTCTTCATATTCTCTCGTAGACTATTTTATGCCTGAACTTTAAACTTAGCCTTGTTTTAAATAGTCTGAATTTTCAGAAACCAGTGATGAGTTTTTCTTTGGAGGTTGCACAGCTGGGGTGCACCCTAAAACACTGTTATTGAAGCTCTGTGTTTCTGAAGTGACTGCCATTGATCTGCACAAAACAAGTGTCATGAACTGCAATGTCTCTACCTAAAAATGACCAGGTTTGTGTGATTTAAACCAGGGAACTCTATCTAGGTCTTTCTAATTATCGGTTGCTAAATTCTTTGTGATAAATACTTGACCTATGTATTTATATAGATGAGAGATTTAAATTGATGGCAAAATTGAAATTAAGATATTTGGTCATGTATATTTTTATATTAGTTTTTTGTTTGCTTGCTTTTTCTTTCTTTTCCTTTCATTTGACAGTAGTCTGAGGGGGTCATATTCCTTAAGTTCAGTCTGCTGTGTTTTAGCTGTGTTACCTTTGCCAAATTATTTTCTTGATCTGCATTTTTCTTGTTTTAAACAAATGAATTTAATCTCACAGACTTTATTGGGATCATGTGAAATATCATAGGGGAAAGTACCTTTTAAGTGTAAAGTGTTACACATTTTTATATATTTGTAATTATCATTATTTGTGAACCTTATTATTAGTTACCCTTTGTTATTTATCTCTTCCCAAATAGTTTATTCAGTGATTTCTTGGATTTTTGTATTTTATGAACCTCTTTCTCACATGTTAGATTTACTGGCTTGTTAAAATGTGATTTATATTTACACAGGTCCATTTTATCCATTCAGATGTTAGTTTGGATAGAAGAAATAAATCTCCTATTTGTACTTAACTAAGGATACTGAGTTGTTCTTTTTGTATGTGTCTTTTACTCCCCTGTAGGTTTTAGAAACTGTCAGCAAAGCCACACAGAACAACATATTTTAAGAGGGATATTTTTCACCTTTATAATGAAGAAAAGCAGGAGTGTGATGACAGTGACGGCTGATGACGTAAGTTCCAAAAGTCAGAGTTGCTGGAATTCTACACACTTTTTGTCTATTTAATAAACAAGTCACGCCATGATTCTATTCAAAAGGCTGGCAAGGCTGTTAGCAGCACCACTGTGACTAGGTGTTTCTCTGACCAGATGGTGCTGTGACCCAGTATGTGAGGTGAACGGCAGGCACAATGTCCTATCTGCAGCTGGCAGATGGGCTTAGTTTGAGTTTTGTGCTTCTCATTCACAAAACTACCCATCTCTAGTATACGCCTACATCCTAACTCATAGAGACTCCTCTTTCCACACTGCTTGCGTGATTAGTTTACCTGATGTCTTTCATTCATAATTTCATCCAACTATAGCTCATCCTTTACTATTACATCCTATAGTGAGGTACTTGACAACTGCTTCTAAGAATTTTGTGATGTACACATCCACCGGATTTTGGCTACTGCTCCTTGGACCAGTATCGTTAGCATCCCATGGGTATTTATTAGAAATGTAGAATCTCAACCCAAACCTAAGATCGTATGTTAGCAAGATTCTAGGGTAACTAGAGATGTACATTATATTCTAGAAGCCTGCTTTGCTCTGGGTCATCTGAGGTCTCTAAACTCACCATTTTCATAACTGGGCATATTGGTCAACTGAGATTATCTCCTTTGCTTTCCCTCATTTGTCCCCTGTCTGTGTGTCTGTATTTTTCCAGACCTTACTCAGTTTCTGTTTGTAATTGAGTTAAAAAATTATAAACCACCATTCAGATGTGCAGAAGAAGGGAAGGAAGGAGGAAAATGAAGTAATTTTCCTTGCTTTCCACATAGCGTTTCTTGTTGTAAACAACTACTTCACAGGTGGGGGAGGGCCTGGAAGGTAGGTGAACTTGTCAATTAATGTAAAATAGAGGTTTTTGGCTAAATGCCCAGTCTTTCAGAATTTCTTCGATTCTTACTCTTTCCCTTTAATCATGCAACATGTAGGCAAAGGGAGACACGTAACATTAAGTAACATTATGGTATCTGGTGTGGGCAGTGTTCTTGTAGTGCCCTTTTCCACTAGGACCTTCTGTTGTCCAGTGAGGAATACCTCATTTTCCCAGGACTCTGTGCCCTTGGCTGAGGACCACTTAGGCATCTGACAGATGTAACAGGTGATGATTGCATCTTAGCTTACTATGACTTTGACCTTCTTCCCCACTGCATGGGTTTAACCTCACAGTGGGGCTCTGGTTGATTAAAAGTGCAGTTTTGCTTTCTGTGTGGTCCTTACCTGTGGAGTCTCACCCCATGGACTTATTACCCCTCTGCCCCACTCTGCAGTGACACTTTTGGCAGGCAAGCTGAAGCTAATCTTTAGCTTCCTTCTGTGTCCACATAGAAGCCTGTGGAAACAAGTGCAGAGGGAAACTTAGATGTACCCTCATGCTCTTGCCCGCCAAAACACACTCCTTTGCCTTTTCTACTCTTTAGTGCACTTAACTAGACCTGGTTAGGATTCTGTTCTCATTATCTGTGATAGTATTTCATTTCCTATTTCCCCTTTGCCTGCTTTTTGACCACAGAGAACTTCCACTAATTTATATTCAAAGTTATCAACACCAATGGTAAAACTGTGTTTAGATTTCAATGCTGTGCTCAGGATATCTAAAGAGAAACTTTTGAAAATTATACATTCTTTTTCTCTTAAAAAAAAAAAAAAAAAAGCTCGGGCTTGACCCTTAATGCTATTTGTATGTTGTTGGCTCCAAGGTTCTATTTTTTGGAATGGAATAAATTCAGCAATGTATTCTGTCTAAAAGATGAACCACCATTCTTTTTCATTGCTTTCTTAAAGTAATAGTCTTCATTCTCCCTGAGATAGTGGTTGCCATTGTCAAAAGAAGGGAAATTGCATACTAGAAGGTGCCAAAAAAGAGAAAAGCACATTTAAAAGAGTATTAACCCCACCAAAGTGGATAATTACCTAGATATGCAGTGTCCAAAATGGTAGCCACTAGCCACATGCGACTATTAAGAGCTAGTCTGAGTGGAGATGAGCTGTAACTGTAAAACAGATCTTGAACTTTGAATACATAGCAGTAGATATAAATAATTTTATGTCATTAAGTTTTTTTGATATAGAGTGCATATTGAAATGATACTAGTTTTGGATAGACTAAACTAAGAAAAATATAGTATTGAAAGTAAATTTGCCGGTTTCTGTTTCACTTTTCAATGTGACTATTAGAAAATTTGAAATGATACATTTGACTCTCATTGGTGGCTTGTGATTTATTGCAGGTGGGCAATGATGACTTAGAACTTCTCTGAATGACTTCAACATTTTGAATATAGCGCAAAAGATCATGTTGAATGTTATACACAGTTTCTGTTCCTTACAACAATAGCAACTTAATCAATATTATACTTTCTATGCCACACACTAGGAACACATTTTCACCCTTAAGTAGGGATTTTATTGTGTTCTTATTTATTTCAACACAGGAAACATTTATTCAGTGACGTAAGTATGCATGAAATATTAAATCAGCACCTATTACGTGCTAGACACTGGTTACGTTCTCGAGATTCAGCAAGAAATAGCAAAGAGTCCTCATTTCTTTGGAGCTTACATTACAGAGGGCAGAAATAAATAATATGACATAATATATATATATACTATAATATAATATACTATAATAAAATAATCCCAGCTATGATAAATGCTATACAGAAAAATGAGGTTGACCAGCATGACAAGAATGATTGGATGGGGAGAATAGAGTGTTAATATAATGATAAGGTGAGATGACATATGGGCAGTAAGGAGTGAGCCCTGTGAAGATGTGGGGGAAGACTACTTCTGGGAAAGAGAATGCATGTACAGAGACCTTTACTGTGTGTTAGACACTCTCTTTGTCTCTGTGGGATTACACCAATGAATAACCATGACTACTGCCTTCATATACTTGAGGTGCACAAATGACTTCAATAGGAATAATACGATGAGTGACAGAGAAACAGCATGCATTCGATATCTTGCATTTGGAAACTTAGTTTCACAAGTAGGGGGTAAATTAAGTGCTATTCAAGTATTGAACACAAACAATTAATTATATGACTAAAGAGAGCATAGAATAGAGAAGAGGTAGTTGCAGGTTTGAAGGGGAGTTGAAAGGGGAAAAATGACTAAAGAGAAGAGGAGGGATGAAGCGGAAGATAAATATTTAAGTGGGGGTGAAGGAAGATACTGACTTATATTATTATATTATATTAGTAATATTAGCCAAAAATTAAATAGACACATCTATATTTCAGCTATAGTTTTTGTATTTCCAATCATAGAATCAGGAACTTGCTTTAAAGTAAGAGAGATAAAAATTATTTTTTAGCGAGCTACTGTAATTGCTGTTAATTACCTAGGATAAAGCCACATTTTTAAAAGACAAACATACTTTTCTTATTGTCTTATGGAGCATCATGACATTTAGCTTTAATAGGGGTCCTGAGTGTCATTTTATACTTCCCATAATTTTCATATCAGGTTTCTTAAGGTTTGAAAAACTCTGATCTCTAGTCCACATTCAGTGTGTATCTAAGCACAATAGAAGTCCTTAGAAACCTAATCCTGCTTTCTCATTAACAGTTAAATTGAAAGAATTAAAAAATCAGAGCAAGCTCCAAAAAGCAGTCAAACCATGACTGCTTAGACAAGTGGCAGCCAGAGCTTTCAGTGGTTTTTGACTTGGTTAGTTTTGATGTCTCCCTTCCTTCCTGCAAACTCTTCCTTCTTAGATGCAGAATTTCATACTATCTTTTTCTTTGGGGTAACCTTTTGGAATTGTCAGTAATATATTTTTTTTAAAGGATTATCCAGGAACATGAGGATAATCCAAAACTGGGCTATTTTCCTGGGAATTATAAAGATAGGGTGAATTTGGGTAGGTGTGAAGCATGTGAAATCTCATAATTTCCAAGAGGTAATATTCAAATTAATATTCCTCCCCCCCTAAATTTTTTATTTGATGAACCAATCATCAAAGAGTTGGCCAAAATCATGCTGGTTAAATAGGAAAATAAGACCAAGATCAGGAATAAAATAATTGAGAACTGATTGAATTAGGTTTTGCCTTTGACGTTAGCAATTTTGTGTGAGTTTTATATAAATTATTAATAGGAATTAAAGAGTTTGAGGTCATTGTGAGTAACTATATATGAGTGTTTGTAAACCAATCTTAATATTTTCAGTATTTGACTTAATTTCTAAATAGCTATTCCATTCCATTTTGTTATTTTGTGGCAGTGCATTTTCACATTAACTGAAGTCTTTTGAAATGATTTCTTTAATCTAAATCTGTGACTTTAAATTCATAAATTCAAGCCTGTTGGTAAATCGGTGTAATAATTTACTGTTGGTAAATCAGTGTGGGAATATTTTGTGGTGGATGTGACTTTGTCACTTTTCAAATAACAAATACCAAATAAGTAACCGTTTATTTCAGTGACTACAATTAAACTTACTTGGTAATATTTCCTTTTTCTAACAATGAAAAACATCCACTATATTTATTAGGAGCTTATGGTCATTTGTTGTTAAACTTAATTATATCTTTCTATCTCTCAGTATAGTATTTCTTGTCTAGTACATAAAGTATATACTCATTGCTTTGCTTTCCAGATTACTAGTACTTTCTTTACATGCATATTTGGAACTAGATTAATTATGAGTGCCAGCTTTTAGTTTGTTAGATCTCTTCAGAAAGACTTGGTATTTGCCTAAGTAGTCTCTAAGACTTTTGAGAAAGAAACATATCTATGGCATGTGAAAAATATGTACATATTTGTACTAAATAACATATACATACACATATATACTAAACTTTCCCCTAAACTTTTTTCCTAATACACACACACACACACACACACACACACTATGGTAAATTCTATGCTTATAGTAGATTTCATATAATAGCTGGATATTAAACAATAAAACACTGATACATTACAGAATATTTAAAATTCTTAAACTGTCAATTCTATTCATATCCAAGTTTCTATCATCAAAATGTGGTCTTTTGTGGATCAGACAAGCATAAGTCACCATAATAGAACTCTTTGAGTCCAGCCAGATTCTTGCCTTTTTTGGCAGTTACATCCTTAAGTGGACAGTACAGATCTATAATAGTTCAAAAATATTTGTTTAAATGAATCCAACTAACTGAGTCCAAACTTGAGTTTATTATTCTTGTATGAGCTAGAATAGGGATGGGTGAGAGCGTGGGGGTTGAGAACATAGTCCCAGGGTCTCTTAAGTCTGTCCTGAAGGGCTAGTAGGAAGTACCTGTCTTTTTTGCACCACAGATTGACTTTCAAGTGAAAGATCTTGGCCTGGTGATGGGACTTCCAATTTGGAGTGGAGAGTGACAATTTTAATTTTTAAACTCCAAGCTGCTGTCAGTTGCCATTTGCAGTTCTGTCTTTGAGTGGTATGAATGGGATACCAAGGTCTCACTTAGGGCTCCCACTCCCAACAGTACCAGGAACCAGAGTTGCAAAGAGATAGAGAAAGAATGAGTAACTCTTATTGGTTATAGTACAGTGCCTTTATTTTCTCACAAGTATCTTATTCATGTGAGCAATGTCTTTCTGTATTAACATTGCTGTTCAGTTCAGTACTGGCTAAAGTAACCGCCCTCCTCCTTTTTTTCCCCCTGAGCTTACATACTTTGACCAAAAAACAAAAAAGAAGAAAAAGAAGAAATCTCAACTCTGAGAAGACCATTTATAGGATTGGGAATAGTCAGTCACCCAGAATTATCAAGATCTTGCTGTCCTAAGAAAATATTTTTACCTTAAAACACCAAACAAGAACTCTGAACTTTATACTTTAGCTGGTTTAGTTTGTTCCCGTGTTGCAAAACAATAGCAATTATTTTCAAGATATAGTTTCAGTTATAAGTTTTCATTTTAGCTAATAAAAAAGTGGGAACAATTTTAAAGAGAAAGATTAAAAAGCAATAGACTATAAATGATAAATATTATCTATGGTTCTAAAGATCACCAAGAATATGCAACTGATTATGTTTAAAATTTGAGAATAACTTCTCCCCCTCATTTTTTTTTCTCTTAAGCTTTTGATGTCAGTGTTAGATTCAGACTGTGACCTCATGAATCAGGACTTTATGAGTGACAGCTCGATAATTTAGTTTCTTATTTTATTCCACTGCGCATCACTTTAAACATTTGAATTTAATTTTCTCTTTCTTCTTGTTTTCTTTCCTTCCAGAATGTTAGAGATTATTTTGAATGTAATTTGAGTAAATCCTACAGCTCTTCTAGTAACACACTTGGGATTGACCTCTGGAGAGGGAGAAGGTGTTGCTCAGGAAACTTACAGTTGCCACCACTGTCCCAGAGACAGAGCGAAAGGGCAAGGACCCCGGAGGGAGATGGCATTTCCAGACCAACCACACTACCTTTGACGACTCTTCCAAGCATCGCTATTACAACTGTAAGCCAGGAGTGGTGAGTAGCCTTACAGTTAAATGTCAATTCCAAGTTTTATTTCCCAATTATTTCAAATACAATTTCCTGTATTAAAATATTAGTTGTCTGTGGAATAACTAAGGCTATTGGCATTTTGAGAATTTGTTTCTTGTTGGGTGGCAAGATGAAGACATTTAAACAATGGGGATATTTTCTCACTCTTAAGATTGAAAGGAACCTATTGAGGATGGACTGAAATTGAAATGCCTTTTTATTAATGTGAAGGGAAAGCAAAATTACTGCCCATGATCTTGTTTTTTAAAAAGAACTATTTTAGTGTGCATTAATATATTTTAATTTAGAAAAGCAAAATCATTTCAGAGTACCTAACTACAGAGAGTTGCTGTAGACTATATATAATTATTCTTAGCTTCTTTTAATTATGATCTTGCTTTATTAATCTCAGTTTGTGATTATTTATGAAATGCTTTGTTGTAAATCAGAAAAGGAGTGAAAATTGTGCTACGAGAGAGGTTTGGGTTGCTTTTGCTGTCTGTATTTATGCAAGAGGCTACTTTTAGCTAGTGATGATATGTCATCAATTACATACAATCTTAAAACTGTGTCTAAGTGCCATGACACTGTTTCACACATGTGTTTATCATAAATTTAATTATTTAATTAAGTGCCAGGCAGACATGCCATATTTAGACAGGGAATTCTGTGCCCATCCGGACCTCACCAAAGATGTTGTGTGGAACTGAGAAAGGGCTGTCTCCACAGTCAGAGGTGAGCTGAAGGCCCTCATAAGCCAGGCCCTGCCTGGCAGTGAGTCGGAGCCCAGAGGGGTATCTAGTCACTACTGGGGCAGACCCAAGGTGCAGGGAAGTGTCTGGCAGACGCTCCATATTTAGACAGGGAATTCTGTGCCTGTCTGGACCTCACCAAAGCTGTTGTGTGGAACTGAGAAAGGGCTGTCCCCACAGTCAGAGGTAAGCTGAAGGCTCCCACAAGCCAGGCTCTGCCTGGCAACGAATCGGAGCCCAGAGGGGGATCCAGCAATTTGGAGCCAAGTATGCAATCCAGCCACTGCCAGGTCAGTCTGTGAGACCTCAAGACCCACCTCTGGAATTAAACAAATACAGAAGCAGGAGATTTTCAGGGACAGCGACCATTAAAATATCCATAATACCACTGACCTACTGGACTTCTGGCATAAAAGTATTGGACTTGATTGTACCGATTGTACCACCAGTTTCTGACGTCCCAGAAAGAGCACACCAAAGAGATGCCAGCCAGCACCAGCGACACAGTGTCCCAAATCATAGGACAAATTAAAAAACAAGCAGCAGGGAGAAGAAAAATTACAAGCAATCAAGCACATCCCCAGGGAAAAGACACACCACAAAAAGACAATCAAACACCAGACTGCAAGACCAGTGACTTAGAGGAACTTATGAGTCTTCCCGGTAGAGAATTTAAAATCGCCATGATTAAAAAACTGAAAGAAGTCGAAAATGATATGGGAAAAATAATCAACGATCAGAATAATGAAATTGAGTCCCTAAAGAGGGAAGTGAAAGAAATGCAGGAGATCAAAGGATTAATGGAGGAGCTGAAGAACTCTGGGAAAAGCAATGAAAGCAGAATAGATGAAATGGAAGAACGAATAATTGCTCTCAAAGACACTGAAATAAAAAGAACCAAAACAGAAAATGAAAGAGAAGTACGAAAAAGAATGAAGAAAGACTTTGGGAACTATCTGACTCCATGAAGAAAGGAAATTTAAGAGTTATAGGAATTCCAGAAGGAGAGGAGAAAGACATAGGAACAGAGAAAATATTCAAGGAAAAAATTGAAGAGAACTTCCCAAACATGAAGAGGGAGCTGAAAATAGACATACAAGAAGCAAGAAGAACACCAAACTTCCATGATGAAAGGAAAAATACACAGGAAACATAATAGTAAAGCTCCCAAGAATCTAAGACAAGGGAAAAATAATGAAGCTGACAAGAGGAAAGAAACAGATCACAAACAAAGGAAAACCAATCAGGCTGACATCAGACTTCATTAAAGAAACAATAGGGGCAAGGAGAGCTGGAGGGACATAGTCAACAAACTGTAAGACAACAAATGCCAACCAAGAATACTCTATCCTGCAAAGCTTTCCCTCCTCTATGAAGAAAGAATAATGACCTCCCCAGACAAACAGAAACTCTGGAATTTCATTACGACTAAACCCCCCTCTGAAAAATACTACAAGGAGTCCTAAAGCCAGAACCAACAGGATGAATAACAAAGAAACAAGTCAAAATTTTTTAAACTAACTAAATAAATAAAACCAGAGAAAAAACAAACAAAATAGCAAATGCAGATGCTAACATATCAATATTATCTCTAAATTAAATGTACTTAACTCTTCAATAAAAAGACACAGAGTCACAGGCTGGATTAAGAAACAAAACCCAGGGCCTCCCCAGTGGCGCAGGGGTTGAGCGCTGGGTTGCGAAGCTGCCCACAGCCTCTGCAGCGCTGGTTCCATCCCAGGCTGCTCCCTGGCCACCAGAGGAGGGTCCCACATGGCGCGCAGACCTCTCCTGCCACCCGCTGCTCCCCTCAGCAGTGTACTTCAGTCCTCTGCCTGCTCTGCTCCCCGCTCTGGTTCTGGTGAATTCTCTCACCCTCCCGCGCTTCTGACTGTACCCAGTGTTTGTATGAGTAAATAAATAAATAAATCTTTAAAAAAAAAAACAAAACAAAACCCAACCTTTTGCTGTCTCCAGGAAACACATTTAACTACAAAAGATAAAAATAGACTGATAGTAAAAGGATGGAAAACAATCCTACAAGCAAATGGACCAAAAAAAGAAGGCAGGAACAGCTATACTTATATCAGATAAAACAGATTTCAAACTCAAAGAGGTAAAAAGAGACCCAGACAGTCACTATATGATCAAGGGGACAATACATCAAGATGACATAACATTCATTAACATATACTCACCAAATGAAGGAATACCAAAATATATCAGACAACTATTACCATCTCTGAAAACAGACATCAGAGAAAACACATATGTAGTAGGAGACTTCAAATACCACTATCAACAATGAGACAAAAAATAAGTAAAGATGCTAAAGCTCTAAATAAGGATCTAGACCTATGGGCTTAACAGATATCTGGAACGCTGAACCCAAAAAAATCCAAGTACACATTTTTCTCAAGCGCACATGGATCATTCTCCAGGATCGATCACATACTGGGACACAAGACAAACATCAACAGATACACCAAGACTGAAATCATACCAACCATCTTCTCTGACCATGAAGGCATCAAACTAGAAATAAACCATAAAAAGAAGGCAGGGAACCTTCTTACCTCATGGAGATTGAAGCCCAAACTACTGGAAGATCACTGGACTAATGTGGAGATCAAAGAAGAAATTAAAAAATACTTTGAGTTGAATGACAAGGAGTTCACCAATTTCCTAAATGTATGGGATGCAGAAAAGCAGTAATAAGAGAAAAATATATAGCAATATAGGCTCACATCAAGAAACAAGAAATAACTCAAACAACCTAATCTCACATCTCAAAGAACTAGAAAAAGAATAACAAAAAAACCTAAAACCAGTAGAAGAAAAGAGATAATAAAAATCAAAGCAGAAATAAATGAAATAGAAACAAAAAAACAATCCAAAAGATCAATGAAACCAAAAGTTGGTTCTCTGAAAAAATAAATATAATAGACAAACCCCTAGCCAGGTTTACAAAGGAAAAATGGGAGAAAGCACAAATAAATAGGATCACAAATGAAAGAGGAAAAATCACAACAGATACAGCAGAAATCAAAAGAATAATCAGAAACTACTGTGAAGTTATATGCAAACAAGTTCAACAATCTAGAAGAGATGGACAAATTCCTAAACTTTACGTTCACCAGAGCTAAATGAAGAAGAACTAGAACACCTAAACAGACCAATTACAAGTAGTGAAATTGAAATGGTAATCAAAATCCTCACCAAAAACAAAAGCCCGGGACCAGATGGATTTACAAATGAATTCTACCAAACATTCAGAAACGAAATAGTGCCTGTCCTTCACAAACTCTTTCAAAAAATTGAGAAGGAAGGGATAATACCAAACACCTTCTGTGAAGCCAACATTACACTAATACCAAAAGCGAACAAGGACAACACAAAAAGAAAACTACAGGCCAATCTCTCTAATGAACACTTATGCAAAAATCCTCAATAAAATTTTAGCTAACAGAATCCAACAATGTATCCATAAGATAATTCACCACGACCAAGTAGGATTTATTCCAGGGACACAAGGATGGTTCAACACCCAAAAATCAGTCATTGTAATCCAACACATCAACAAAAAGAAATATAAAAACCATATGATAATATCAATAGATGCTGAGAAAGCTTTCAACAAAGTACAACACCCATTTATGATAAAGGCCCTTGAAATTCTTGGGATACAAGGAACATACCTCAACAACATAAAGGCCATATATGACAAGCTCACAGCCAATGTCATTCTCAATGGTAAAAAGCTGAAAGCATTTCCATTAAGATCTGGAACAAGACAAGGATGTCCACTCTCACCACTGCTTTTCAACATAATACTGGAAGTCCTAGCCAGAGCAATAAAACAAGAGAAAGACATACAAGGAATCCAAATAGGGAAGGAAGAAGTTAAACTATCACTATTCACAGATGATATGATAATATACATAGAGAACCCCAAAAATCCCACAGAAAAACTGATCAAACTAATCAATCAGTTTAGTAAAGTGGCAACATACTTAGTAAATCAACACAGAAATCAGTAGCCTTCCTATACACAAGCCATAAATCTGAAGAAGAAGAAATTAAAAAAAAAACCATCCCTTTTATGATTGAAACAAAAAAAATCAAATACTTGGGAATAAACCTAACAAAAGAGGTAAAGGACCTATACAAAGCAAACTATAAAACACTGTTAAAAGAAATAGAAGAAAACACAAAGAAATGGAAAGACATCCCCTGCTTATGGATTGGAAGAATTAACATTATCAAAATGGCCATCCTACCAAAAGCAATTTACAGATTCAATGCTATTCCAATAAAATTTTCTATGACATTCTTCGAAGAAATAGAACAAATATTGATGAAATTCATATGGAATCACCAAAAACCCCGAATAGCCAAAGCTCTCCTGGAAAAAAAAAAAAAAAAGAAGGGAATGGAGGTATCACTCTCCCAGACTTCAAACCGTACTACAAAGCCAGAATAATCAAAACTGCATGGTATTGGAATAAGAACATACACACCGACCAATGAACCAAATAGAAAATCCAGAAATAAACCCACAGATTTACAGTCAGTAACATCCTTATAGACATATCACCCAATGCAGTGATAGTAAAGGCAAAGATAAACAGCTGGGACTACATCAAATTAAAGAGCTTCTGTACAGCAAAAGAGACGGTAACCAAAACAAAGAGACACCCCACCTATTGGGTAAAAATTTTTGCACACAACACTAATGATAAAGGACTGATCACAAAAATCTACAAAGAGCTAATGAGACTCAACAAAAACAAAATAAATAATCCGGTCAAAAAAATGCGCAGAAGAGCTAAAAATAAACGTTTCCAAAGAGGAAATGCAAATGGCCAACAGGCATATGAAAAAATGTTCAACATCACTTGTAATCAGGGAAATGCAAATCAAAACTTCAGTGAGATACCATCTTACACCAGTGAAAATGGCACATATTAAAAAGACTAGCAACAGCAAATGTTGGCAAGGATATGAAGAAAAAGGAACTCTCCTGCACTGCTGGTGGGAGTGCAAGCTAGTCCAACCACTATGGAAAGCTGTGTGGAGATTCCTCAACCTGCTAAAGACAGAACTTCCATATGATCCAGCAATTCCACTCCTAGGTATTAACCCAAAGGACATAGAAACATTAATTCCAAAGGGCACCTGCACCCCGATGTTTATAGCAGCACTATTCACAATAGCTAAGCTATGGAAACAACCCAAATGCTCAAAAATAGATGACTGCATCAAGAAGATGTGGTACATATATACAATGGAATATTAATCAGCAATCAAAAAAGATAAACTCATGCAGTTTGCAGCAACATGGGTGGATCTGGAAGGGATCATGCTCAGCAAAATAAGCCAGAGAGAAAAAGAAAAATTTTGGATGGTCTCACTCATAGCAGGAATTTAGAAAACCTAAATAAGGGACCAGGGAAAAGACTAATTATAATAAAGTAAAAATCAAAATCAACAAGCATCTATAAACCAGAGACACACTACAGGGGCGGGGGGAGGAGGGAGTAGGATCAAAACTAGGGGGGAGGAAATTGTATGGGGACTATAACCAAGATGATAATGCATACATTGTGCAAAAATGAAAAATGATGTAAAACTGTACAAAATAAAAAATAATTATTTAATTAGTAACAGTTTCTCTTTTTTTGTACATAACTTAAAGCTGTTTTTCAAGAATGACCTACATATACAATATAGAGCTTTATTATTAAAATGGAAAATATTTTCTCTCTATTTTATTTAATTTTAAATTATTAAAATATGGTCATTTAAAGTCACTCTGTTTAGGGCCTCCCTGCTGGCACAGGTGATTGAGCGCTGCACTGTGAAGCTGTCCTCAGCCTCTGCAGTGCGGGTTCGATCCTGGCCGCCCAGTGAGAATCCCACATGGTGCGGCAGACCTCTCCTGTCTCTCCCACTGCTCCCCTCAGCAGTGTATTTCAGTCAGTCTGCCTGTTCTGTTCCCCGCTCTGTCTCTGGTGAATCCTTTCACCCTCCCGTGCATCTGGCCTGTACCCTGGTTCTTGTATAAATAAATAAATCTTAAAAAAATTAGTCACTCTTTTTGTTTATTAAGAAAGAAAGGCTAGCATATTATTGTACAGTATCATTCTATTAAGTCATTAAAAATTGTTTTTCCATGGTGTGCCATATACCCTTGCCACTTAATGAGTTCAACAATTTTGATCAGTATTTCAGTTTGTGCTAATTGGTGATGCAGGGAATATTTTAGTGGGTGGTTATTGACTGCACAAAGAATAATATTTGAGACTCTAGGTAACACAGTTATTAGCATGAACATGGTTTATAAAACAATGTGCATGTTAATGTAATGTAGGGCAAATGAGTTAAAAATATAAGAAGTAATGAATTACATCTTCTGTTGAATGAATTAACAGAAGCATCTAGTCAACCATTGAGAACTATTGATAAAATAAGAGTAATATGCTCATATTATTTATTCAACTACATAGTTTGTGTTATTAGTCTTGGTTATGCTTCTGCATATCCACATATTTGGAGACTGAAAGATTTCAATAGATTTATTTTCAGTATTTTGGCAATGGTACAGTTGTACCAGTTGCTACAGTATTGAGATGCTTCCATACCAGTTGGTAAATACATGCTTTTCTGAGGTCTCTCATTGCCCCTATAACCATTCCAGACTTTTCCCCAGAAAAAAATTCCTCACAGTTTTGCAGAAGTCTGGTTTTAGTGGGTGTTGGTAATAGATCTGTTAGAATAACAATCCTGATAAAATTCACCTTGCAAAGTTTCAGTTCATTTAAGTCAAGGACATTTTGGGAGTTGTGGATTTGTATTAAATAAAGACTGACATTTTGGCATGCTTGTCTTCCTAGACTGAATCTATTCATCTGGTCAAAGAGAGTAATAATATTCATCTCATAAGCTACTATGAAGATTAAATGTAGCAATCTGTTGAAGGTACCTAGTTTAGTAAAATATAATGTTAGACAATCAACAAATGTCAGTTTCTCTCCTCTTGATCATTATACAATAAAACCTTTTGCAATTAAGCAACTATGTCTAAAGTATTAGTACTCCCATGTTGGGGGTCAGTTCAGAGGAAGAAAATTTTTGCGATAATCTTGAGAGTTTAAGTTATGTAGTTGGCTAGCACCATATATTGGTAATTCATTTGTAACATGTCTGATTTATCTAAATTACCTGGCTACTTTTTAAAGATTGAGAAAATTATTCATTGACCCCAAATTTATTTTTAAATATAAGCAATTAGAAGAATTTCTGCCTAAAAACCCTTCCATTGGAATCATGATCATTGATGGTACAATTGCTGGCAGAGGAAACTGATTGAATGATTTTTTTTAATGAAAAGTGAGGATGTCAGATTCTAACTATCGTCATTGCCATTAACTTAACACAAGTTCATAGAGGTAAGGGATACAGTGGAAGACCATGTTTGAGAAAGAATTGTACTTCAAATTTAGAGCAATGAGAATATGGAGTCAAGCTCCATCTCTAGACCAAGAGTCAGTAAATGTTTTCTTTAAAGAAATAGAGAGTAAGTATTTTTGCTTTTGTGAACTTTAGAGATGTGTTTGCGACTATTCATAACTGCTGTTGTAGTGTGGAAATAGCCATAGACAATGCATAAGCGAATAAATGTGTCTGTGTTCCAGTAAAACTTTATTTGTAAGAACACACGGAGGATTCTAGTTGGTCTGCCAGTTAGTTTGATGTCTCCTGTTCTAGAGTAGTATAGCTCTCTAAGACCTGACTCTTACTCTGATAAGTGCTTTGACAATTACAACTGGTGAAATTGATCTTGAGTTCCTGATTAGTACACTAAGTATGTCATAAGTAAGTATGTCACTATCTCTTAAAATATTTTCTCTGTCAAACTTTCATGCTCTGCTTTTGGACTTAAATGTATTTTGGACCTAGTTTTTATCTTCCATTTAATCTCTTCCATTTCTTAAAAATAATTTTGTGTTTTTGGTCTTGTAGCCTGGTAATTGCTTTGATTTGCCTTCCAGTTGTTAAGTCTCTCTTTAATTATGCCTAACTTGCTGTTAAACATACTATATTGAATACTTCAGTCTTAATGATTGTGTTTTCTTATTTTTAGAGTATTTGTTTACTTTTAAAATATGCTAGATAATTTCATGTAGCTTTCTTTCCCCTGCAGTATTAATTATCTATTGCTGCATACAAGCAATAATCCCAAAACTTAGTGACTTAAAATAACAAATATATGTTCTGTGGATCAGGAATCCAGTGTGGCTTAGTTGGATGCCTCTAATTCAGTCCCTGACAGGGCTGGAATCAAGTTATTATCCAGTACTACAATCATTTTAAGGCTTGCCTTGGTGGATAGGATCTGCTTCCAATCTCATGCACACGGTTTTTGATGGGTTTAGACCCTTTCTGCCTATTGAATGTTAACATCAGCTTCTTGTCATGTGGGGCTTTACATGCTACATGCTACTCATAGCATGGCAATGTGCTTTTTCCTGAGCTAAGAGAATTGAAGGAGACCAAGAGTGAGTGAGCAAGACAGAAATCAAGTCTTTTTACAACTTAATCTTGAAGTAACAGTAAGTCACTTTTACATATTCTATTTACTGGGTCTAACCCACACACAGGGGGATAGCTTGTGTGAGGACATGAATACAAGGAAGTGGGCATCATTGGGGAACATTTAGAGGCTATCTACTATGTTGCCAATATTTTCAAACTTTAAAAAATGTGTTAAATAAGAGTAAGAATAGTCAGTTGTCACTTTTGTGCATTTAAATATCTGAAATTTTATGTCTTTTTCTACTATTTGTGTTTTCTGATTGTTCTTGCTCATGTTTTTAAAAGCCTTATATTAAAGTGTAGTCTGCTTGTAGAAAAGGATACTTATCATAAAGCTACAATCAACAAACCTTCATAGACTGAAGAAATTCCCATAACCAGTTCCCAAATTAAGTATGTGAACTGTATTAGCATGCCAGAAGTCTTTCTTATGTGCTTTTGCAGTCATTACTGTCTCTTCACTTGTAACAACACAGATGCAGCAAGCATGAGTTTTAGGCTTCTTCATTTTCTAAAACCTCAGCATTTGCAACCCTGACTCTTTAAAATAAATGTAAAAACAAACAAAACCAAAACAGTTTCTCCAGCTACTGTGTCCTGAACTCTTCTTGAGCCTGGGATATAAAAATGAATGCAGTCCCTTCTGCTTACAGCACTGATGTGTAAAGAGGTTGGAAATCATTATTTCCATTCTTACAAAAAGAAAAAAAAACCTGAGCAGATTGGCATTCAACAATTTTTCTTGGATCCGTCAGAGAACTGAGATAGCAGAATGAACCACCACTCAATATCTGAAGCTATAGATGAATCCACAGCTGAAGTTTGGTTACTAAGAAAAGGTCATTGGATGATTAAATATGGTGGACACTGGTAACACTAGTGAAAGTAGTCCTAGCAGAGTTTGCAGAATTAAGGAATCAGACTGCACTGGATTTAAGAATGAACTTGGGAGGCAGAGGGATAAGGAAGAATGCACAATAATGCATTGCTAATGTTTTTGTTCTCTTGGGTAGGTAATGTTCTTTTGCATACTGAATGTTAAAAGTGATATTACAGGACAAAATAAAACTTTTAAAAAAGCATAACTTAGAGCTGGGGAAGAAAGGATAGCAATAAAAGATTAGTCTTTAAAGATTTTTGTTAGTAAAAGTTAGTAAAAGTGATATGAAATTTGTTCAGGGTAGAAATGATTAAGTAAAAGTGTTATAAAGTGGAGACATTCTTATGTATGCTGAATAGAAAGCACCAGTAGGTAGGGAGAGATGAAGATAAGAGAGATGGGCAATAATTGATATAGACAATAATAGGAAGAACATAGGGGAAAAGATGAACTTTAGATTAGATTAGTAAATCCAAGGCAGGAAAGAATGAATATACCGGAAATGCAAGGAGAGATATAGGAGAACCTTATTTCCAAAGATAGAAGTGTTGTCAAATAATAGCTGTGTATCAGAATCACCTGGAAGACTTCTTGGAAAAACAGGTGGGAAGATTGTAATCCTGGAGCTGAAAATCTGGGATAGAGCCATAGAGTAACAAGTTCCCAGGTGTTGCTTAATGGAACTGACCTGAGGAACACAGTTTGAGAACTCTGGTCTGCATTTTAACAAGTGAAGCAGAAAGATCGTGTGTAGAAAATAAGGATTGGGCCCTCTACTCTCCTTTCACCCAAAGGCATGCATTATTTTAGATGGCCAAGCATGAGCCTTTTTCCATGTCAAGTCCACTGACTGTGGTGGGACTGAATGCCTGGTGAGAGCTAGCAGTATTTAAGAATGATCACATCTCAGTGATACCATAAAGCTAGTCAACCCCATTTTCAGTTGGATAGGAAGAAGCAAAGAGATAAAGAAGATAAAGAAGGACCCTCTTTCAGCATTTTCCTAGTGGTGCACTTTTTCCTAAGAAACAGTTCTGGTTTCTCCTTTGTTATTCCCTCAAAGAAGATTATAAATATCAGTTTGCTTGTCTCCCACCTCCATCTGCCTGCAGGCTGTGCTTTGTTTCTCTAAATGTCTCAGTTGTGAACATGATGATTCTATTTGGGCAGCCTTTTGACTTAGGTGTGATATCCGTAATGTTCCCTGTCCCAACTTTCACCTCCATTTGTGGACAGTGATGCCAACTTCCCTGTTGCTGGGTGGGGTGAGGGATGAGGGTGTGGAGGAGGGAGGGATGGTCATTTCACTGAGGTGATGCCTCAAAGTACTGGATGCACTTTATTGCTTCTGCAATCTGTCACAAGTTTATAGTCTGATTTGGTTTTCCATAAAAATATTTTATATTCTTGGGCTGCCTCTGAACTGCAGATCCTAAAGCCCTTTTTTAAAGATCAAAATGCCTACAGATGCTGTGCACAAATGCCATAGATTCAACAAAAGCTGGTGTGAGGATAGGAGATTGATGACACACACATCTGTTTAGCTCTCACTAGGCATTACCACCCACTGAAATCTTTTGTCTACAGACATTGCATTTGTGACTTGTACATCAACCTTGTAATCTACAAGTCAGCAATTTACAAAGTCCCTCCCACCCCAAGCTCCCATCTCAGGTTTGTGAGATAATGGATAATGGATATTTAAAATCTTACACCATCTGTCTATTTCTCATTGCTATTGTGATATCAGTCAAATCAAAATTATATGAGAATTTGGAGGTACAGGTTTTATATGCAAAGTGCTTGAGATAGGATCTGGACCTTCTCTTGGTGTCTGGGGGGAAGTACAGGTCACATAAATTTCTCTAGGAACCCTCACCCAGGCTTCCATCCCCCTTAACCATAACAAAACACTAAAGTCAGTCAGCTACCTCTCTCACAGACTACCTTGCTTTACCTTAGAATGTGAACGATTCTTCTTGAGGAATTCTTTTGCTGTTTCCTCTCTGTCATTCATGCGTGTAATTCATCTGACAACCATAAATTCCAGTATAGTGGGCTATCCAGTGCCCGGTAGGAGATACTAACTGCCCAGATAAAACAATTTTCTTAGTTTTAAATAAGCTCACAGCACTGTATTCCTTCAAACGTGGTCATTTCAGAAAAATAAAGTATTGTGCTTAATGCACGTAAGATCAAGACATGGTCTCTACCTTTCCCTTCTGTAGTTAGAGGCTAGTACAAGATACAGACATAAATTTAAAAATTGCAAAATAGTGTCAATGTGGTATGAACAATGTGCTGTGCACATGCAGAAGAAGAGGCTGGGTAAAGTCCTACAAGTATAGAAGAGGATCCAGCATTGAGAGGACAGTATTCAGTTTCACTTGATAGGAGGACAAGATGAGTGGGGGGAGACTCAGGTGCTGAGGGAAGTGAAGGCTCTGCTGGTACTTTGGATTTTATCCTGAACACATTGGTGAGCTCTTGAGGGATTTTTAAAAAATCAAGTAATGTTTTTATTTTAAATAGTTCACTTTCATGGTAGTAGAAAGTAGATGGGAGACAGAAAGATAATTTAGAAGGACACTGCTTTAGTACGAGTGAGTGATGAGTCAGGGCAAAGGCAAGGGAAATGGTCAGAGGGCATTTTTAGGAGTTGGAATAAAACGGTGAAAGGAAACAGAAATATTCTGTTTTTATGAGACTTACATTCTAATGGGAGTGTGTGGGAGGGAACCCATAATATCCATCTTTCCTTCTCTCAAATAATATGAAAATTCGAGTTTTAATTGAGAATGTGGTTAATCAGAAAACAGACTGTACTTCTTAGCCTTTCTTGCAGCTCCCTCCCTGTCTAGCTAGAATCAAGATTCTGGTCAGATGTTGCCCTTGTAATGAAGAGATATTCTTCTTCCACTTTTCTTTTCCACTAGATGGGATGGGTATGCAGTAGGGAGATTTTTTTAATACCATGTGGCCAAGGGAACAGTACTGATTTGAGTTTAATAGAGCAGCATATCACATAGACACATAAAATCATACAATTCACATGCACATACACAAAAGAATATCCTGGAAGATAATGTGGAGGAGCATATCTAAATGTCACAGAAAAATATGAGGACACAGAAATTTTTAAAGGAAAACAGTACTGTGAAGCTAGTTCAATAATCCCTGACAATGAGTTATTCTGGAAGAAGAGAAAGGGATAAGTGGAACAGGGATAATAAAATAAATACCAAATATTTTTCAGAGTTTAAGACCCAAATCTGAAAGTTGAAAAATCTGTTCAAATCACTTGTCAAACTTTCCCTTATTCCTGAAACAACATTGCTTTTAAAGAGCAGGTAGAGCCCAGTGCATCATTTTCCTTGGTGTGAATCACTTTATTAGGGTCAATTTTGTCTTGTTCTAGGACTCCTAAATCTGTGCTATTTTCCCCAGGATTTGTTTAGAATATTTTGACCAATGGCAGATTCTGTAACAAGCATATTATTGCCATAGAATGTATATTGGTTGACTATAGGTTGAATATATATTTTGGAACCAAAAAGATTATATTCTCCATTTGGGTATTAGTAACTTCTAAAAATATATATTTTTTGAGTTTCTGCATGTTTAGTAGTTGGTTCAGTGGAGGTCCAATAAATAAGATTTTTTCAAAAGTTAAGAATCATTGTCTTGGATAATCCTTTGTTACGTGTATGGATGTTATGTAATTCACTCACTAGATCATTCATTTTTCAAATATTTACTGCCACATAATTTTCCAAAACTGAGAATATAGCAGGGATATAGTTATATATATATAAGGATGGACTTCCTCATTGTGAGGAAATAAATCCTGATTCTCCAGGTTTGCCAAGAAGGGTGAATCTCCTTGGGAAAACAATGACAGAAAACTGTGGGTTTTACTCTTGTCAAACAATGGGAAATATTTGTCTAGCTCAGGAGAAAGATTATATAGGAAAGCTGATTGGTTAAGTCTTGGCAGATAAAGTAATAGTTGATTTTTTTTACAGATAGGGAAATGGGATATTCAAATGAATTTCTAGAATGATAAAAGGACAACATTCGAATGTAGGGGGTAAACAGAGTGACTAAATATGTTGGAAAGTGAACAGCCCTGGTTATCTGGGAGCAAGACTTAAATCAGGACAGAAGGAGTTACTGGGGTTTTCATGCTGCAGATAACTCAAGTAAAATAAGGACAGGATTGTGAATTGAATTGGGCATTTTGCAGACCATTTGTGACTTCCCATTCATCCACTTTAGACTCTGTGAGGCTAGTGGTCTCTGATCCCAGAAGAGGGTCATTCCTACCAGGAGCACATTAAAAGTACCATAGAACATAAAAATATAGTTGCTATCTAGTCACTTGGCCTTCTTTTGCCAGTTGACCAGTAAGATAAGAGAGAAATGACTATCCTGGTAGGGTTAATGGACTCTATAATCATGGTATGGTAGAGCTGCTGCTGAATAATGGAGGTGGGAAGCTCATCCCCAGCTGATCATAGAGTAATAGTAAACCAGGTGACTCCTGCTTCTTTTTTTTTTTTTTTAAAGATTTATTTATTTATTTATACAAGCACTGGGTACAGTCAGAAGCACAGGAGGGTGAGAGAATTCACCAGAGCCAGAGCGGGGAGCAGAGCAGGCAGAAGGACCGAAGTACACTGCTGAGGGGAGCAGCGGGCGGCAGGAGAGGTCTGCGCTCCAAGTGGGACCCTCCTCTGTTGGGCCGGGAGCATCCAGGGATCGAACCGGCGCCGCAGAGGCTGTGGGCAGCTTTGCAACCCAGCGCTCAACTGCTGTGCCACCGGGGAGGCCCGACTCCTACTTCTATGCCTTGATTCTCTGGTATATGTTTTGAGGACATCGAACCACACAGTAGCTATTGGTTTTATTTTATTTATTTATTTATTTATTTATTTATTTATTTATTTATTTATTTATTTATAGAGGCATGTTTTTATTTCTTTGTTTGTTTGTTTTGTTTATACATGCGCTGGGTACAGTCAGAAGCGCGGGAGGGTGAGAAAATTCACCAGAGCCAGAGCTGGGAGCAGGGCAGGCAGAAGGACCGAAGTACACTGCTGAGGGGAGCAGCGGGCGGCAGGAGAGGTCTGCGCGCCATGTGGGACCCTCCTCCAGTGGCCGGGGAGCAGCCGGGGATCGAACCGGCGCCGCAGAGGCTGCGGGCAGCTTCACAACCCAGCACTCAACCGCTGCGCCACCGGGGAGGCCAGCTATTGGTTTTAAACATGTACTTACTTCTAAAGGATAGTGGACAGTCCTAAAGGTGTCATCTCCAAGCTGACAAAATTGGTTGCAACTTTGAGTCCATTATTTTCCTGACTGATGCTGGTAGTTCCTGACTAATGCTAGTAGTTCCTGGTGGTAGTAGGATCGGTATACTCCTTGGTTAATTTCCTCTCCATACCACATTCTTTGATGGAAAGTGGTCCTCTTGAATTGGGGTTTTTGGGAGCAGGCCCGGGGTCCAAGGACGCCAGGTGGGCTCTTTTTTGGTTCTTGTCTTCAACAAGGAAAGAATTCAACATTGAGAATAAAGTTACAGAAAGCAAGAGATTTATTGATAGATAAGAGGAAGGACAGGAAAGTTCTCCAATTGGAGAGGAGTCCTCAGTTGGTAACCACTGAAGTAGCAAGAAGCAGGTGCTTATATATAGCGGACGAGGAGTCGGGGGTTGACCGTTGGGTGTCTTTTGCTGATTGGTTGGGCCTATGGGAGTCTCCTAGGCTACCGAATCCCACTTAATTTTCCCACGTTACCCAACCTCCTTCTCTGAAACCAGCTCTGCTCTGTTGCTGTTGTGCTATTATGTTGGTGTTCTGAACATTGCATTTTTAATTGAATGGAAGGAGGGGGCCACCCTCCTGGTCTGCAATTGTTTCTCAGTCAGGCTGATAAATAGACTTGGGGGTTGGGGCACCCTGTTCCTAACTGACTGCCTATACCTATTTCCTAGCTTCCTCCTTCATTTTGACATGAGTTGACAATATGTAAAATTCCAATTTGGTCATCATGTGCTTTAGTCCTTGGGCTGACTGGGTGACTGTGAATAAGAAAGGCAAACCTGGAGCAATATATATGTTAACCCTGGCTAGATTAGGCATGGCCCTTTCTAGGCTTGGTTTGAATTCTCACTGTGAGGAAATAAATCCTGATTCTCCAGGTTTGCCAAGAAGGGGAAATCTCCTTGGGAAAACAATGACAGAATACTGGGGGTTTTACTCTTGTCCACTGAGATTTTCCTTCCTGAAAGGCACCTTTTCTCCATAGGACATGATTCTCAAAGTGTGGTCGCCAGGCCAAAGCAGTGGAGATCTTGTTAAAATGAAACTTATCGGCTTGACACCAAACCTCTTGAATTAAAAACACTGGCAGTGGGGTCTGCAGTCTGTGTTTTAACAGAACTTTCACATGATCCTGAAGCCTGCTGGAAGTTGAGAACCAATATCCTAGGGAGTGTCTTACTGATCATCTTTGATGCTACCCTGCTGGCCTCAGGGTGTGCTCCCGATTTAGCACTTAAGCCAAGTAAACCAAATTGTCACGAATAGTTGGAACATTTAAACTAATTTTCCTGATGGCTTGTCCATAATAAAGAGAAGGTGAATTCCCAGAGTAATGTATAATTATACATGGTGATTCATAGACTATACAAATATATTATAGTGACTAAAAGCACTAGTTTTCTAATCAGAGAAGCTAGACCTTGAATCTAGCTTGTCACTGAATCATGTTGATATTAAGGCTCTATCTGTTAAATGAAGACAATAAAAATATCTACTTTTTAAATCTGTTGTGAAAATTGACAGGAGGAAAGTGAAGCAATTAGTAAAGCTGACTCATAGAAGGTATTCAATCAAAGGTAATACATTGTCATTTAACTTAGTAATCAAGAGTTCATAGCCCCTATCTGCAGTGGAAAGCAGCAGATGTGTCAGCCCACCTCCTCAAAACATGGAGCATGCTGTACCCTTGGAATTTAAAAGCACCCCAAAGCATTTATAGGAGTTTAGGCCAAGAGGGTTGTGGTGGTTCTCCCTTTCATGTCTGCTCCTACAGCCCAAATTCTGGTTCACTAGCTTAAAACTAACCTGTTACCTAAGCTGTTATTTTGGGGATCATCATCTCCAGCATTTACAGAACATGGACCAAGAGTACAGATTGGAGACCCATACAATTCATACTGATAATTTAGAGAGCAAGCTTAAAAAAATTTTACTCTCTTCGTGGGCAGAATAACAACCTCCACAGTCCCTGGAGCATATAAATATGTCACTTTACATGAGAAAGGGACTTTGTAGAAGTGATTAACTTAAAGACCTTGAGATGGGGAGATTATTCTGGTTAATTCATTAAATGTAATCACTGTGGTCCTTCTAAGAAGGGGGCAGGAAAGTCAAAGAAAGAGATGAGACAATAGAAAATTGAAGTGCTTATTGCCAGAAGTGAGGACACAGCCAGCCTCTGGGAGACAGAAAAAGCAGGGAAGTAGATTTTCCCCTAGAAACTTCAGAGACAATGAAGCCTTGCTGATCCATTTTGGACTTTTGAATTTAAGAATTGTTTGATAACACATTTGTGTTGCTTTAAGCCACTAAATTTGTGGTAGCTTTTTACAGTAGCAATAAGAAATTAATAATCCTCACACATTCATAAAACTAATAAATTATAAAAATATGTACATTTACTTCTATAAGACTGTAAATTAAAAAAAGATTAATGATGATTACATTTAATGGCTGTTTTTGAATAGTGACTGGTCTGTGAATATTCCAGTAATATTTTAGTAAATACATGATTCATTTATTTTAAAAAAATGTGCTACTTCATATTGAGGTAACGCTTGTTCACAACACTGTGCATAATTTATTGATATATGTACAGTTTCACACCTTTTTTTGACATGTTATCATACCACACCTCATTATTTTTATTCCATTAGTTTTTCTTGCCTTTGTATCAGTAAAGAGGAGCATGGGCTATAGAAAAATGTAAGATGTGAGATTGAATCCTATCTCTGTTCCCTATGTGGTAGGCCAGGTGCTTAAACTATCTGTCTTCACTGACAAAATATTGATGACAGGGCCTACCAGTAATATAAATTTGCTAGTTAAATGGTAATACATATCTCTGCAGTAGCTACCATAAGAAAACATTCAGAATTAGTGTTATTAAACCAATTGCAGTTAGATATCAGATTTTCTGGCTTCATATCTGTAATTTAGCAATAGTGATAACTTGGATAAGTTTCTTTTTTTTTTTCCCCTAAGATTTATTTATTTATTTATTTATACAAGCACTGGGTACAGTCAGAAGCACGGCAGGGTGAGAGAATTTATCAGAGCCAGTGCGGAGAGCAGAACAGGCAGAGTGACAAAGTACACTGCTGAGTGGAGCAACAGGCACAGCAGGAGAGGTCTGCGCGCCATGTGGAACCCTTGCCGGTGGATAGGGATTGAACTAGCGCTGCAGAGTTTGCAGGCAGCTTCACAGCCCAGAGCTCAACTGCTGCGCCACCAGGGGAGGCCCCTTGGATAAGTTTCTTAAACATTTTTTATATCCCATCTGAAAACCACAGGACGTGAATGAAAATGTTCAGTAAATTTATTGTAACTCAGCCTGATACCTGATATAGTATGCTCTGAAATATTAACTGTTAACTATCTTTACAAAAGCTTCCCAAGCTCTTCCAAAACGTGGAATAAGTTAAACAAAAGGAATATTTATTTGTAGAGAGAATGTTGGGAACACATAAGAGAGGAGGACATGAAAGCTATAAAACACAGAGCAGAAAATTTGACCTTGTCAGCATAGCAGTTTCACCTAGGATTCACCACTAGACCAATGTGTCTTTGAGAAGGGGAAATCTTATGCAATATGTTCTAAATAGTTAATTCTGGTAGACTGTTTTATGGTTTTACCTTTGTAATAGAAAACTTGAAAGTATTGGTTCCCTCTGTTTACACATTTGTATTATTTATTTATTTATTTCTCCATCTTGGCATAGAAGAACTGGGGTGTAGGCCACAGGTGCAGGTGAATCCTGAGAGGATTCACCAGAGGCAGTGGTGCAGGCAATTCTACTGAAATATACTGCTGAGGGGAGCAGTGAGTGAGACAGGAGAGATCTGCTGTGCCATATGGAGGTTAGCTCCCTGGCTGGGATTGAACTCAAGTTGCCATGGTGGGCCCTCTTGGTGGTAGCACTGAGACTTAACTCCTAGGGCCCCAGGGAGGCCCCACTTTTGAACTCTTGCCACTTATTTGGACCACAAGACTCCTTCAGTTTTAAATGAACTTATTATTGTCAATTACTTGGGGATCGTCATCCCCAAGTCAGTAAGTCCAGGATAAACAGAGTAAAGTCCAAATTCTTATAAAGCTTCTCAGGATGGCCTCGAAATATAGTGTAATTAATAAATAAAGTAAAATAAGAGCTACTAAAAAAAAGCATGTGTGTCCCTTCCTTAGATGGCTTTGTCCTTGCTATGAACTGAACTATTTATCCACATATCGTAGCCCTAGCCCCTGATAAGATGGCATTTGGAGAAAGGGTCCTGGAAGATAATTAAGTTTATATTAGGTAATGGAGATGGGAAACTCGTTTTGGGATTAGTGGCCTTCTAAAGGGAAGAAGAGGGAGAGGTCTCTGTCCACATGCCCACACCATGGAAAGGCCATGTGAGGGCACAGCGAGAAGGTGGCCATCTGCGGCTGTAATGAGAGTTTTCACCAAAACCCTTCCATGTTGTCACTCTGATCTCAAATTCCCATCCTCTGGAACTGTGAAAATAGAATTTTCTTTTTGTCCTTTAAACCACATGGTCTATGCTATTATGTTATAGCAGCCTGAGCTACTGAGGTGACCCCTTTTAACAGGTTTCTTCCATATGTGTTTTGACTGCTATCTTCATTGGGATTGATGCTTTGGTAATTCATATAGTAATTACAGAAAGATGGATGTAAATATGGAATGATTCTCCCCCCTGCCCCAAGAGTATCAAGAGTCTATTTTCCTTGTGGATAGAGCAATGTCCCTCAAGAGCTATGTTGGAAGTCTTAACTCTCACTATCCATGAATGTGACTTGGGGAAATAAGGTCTTTACAGATGTGATAGATATAAGGTGATACTGGAGTAGAATGGGATCCCTAATGCAATATAACTGGCTTCCATATAAGAGGAGGAAAATGCATGTGAATAAATACACAAACATACAAGAAACAGGTACTGGAGTGATGCAGCTATAAGCCAGGTGTGGTGAAGTGTGGCACCATCAGAAAATCAAAGAGGCAAGGAAAGGAATCTGCCCAGAATCTCAGAGGGAGCATGGCTCTTCTGCCAGCTTAATTTCGAACTTCTGGTCTCCAGAACTTTGAGAGAATGCATTTCTGTTTTAAGGCACACAGTTTGTGCCTTGTAGCAGCCTAGGAAATGAATACACTTGCCTTTTTTTTTTTTTCATTCAAGCAATATTTTCTTCTTGCTTTTAATCTTTTCAGTCAGTGGTTAACATAGTAACATTACTTTAAAACAAATGAATACACAGGCATGGGAGCCTGTTTAATTCCAGTCATCTAGTTTCGTGGAATGAAAGATGATCTGGGAAGTATTTCAGTGGGTCTGACATCCATGCCACAGTATCCCCAGTACCTTGACCCCACACTTTCCTTCTCCTGTTTGGTAAACCCAACCAACCACTAACAAAGTATACATGTATAATTGATGATGTTTGGGAGGTGATATCAGTCAAGGTCTTGCCAAATGTGTGATTGATAAAAGGCCATGAATTTTGTCTTAGGTGTAGAAGGAACTGAAAAGGCATCTGACCTATGTGGCAACCTGTACTGCAGAAGCTTGTTAAAAAAATGAATCTCAGGGCCTCCTCGGTAGCGCAGCGGTTGAGCGCTGGGTTGCGAAGCTGCCCGCAGACTCTGCAGTGCCCATTCGATCCCTGGCTGCCGGGCGAGGGTCCCACATGGCACACAGACCTCCCCTGCCGCCCACTGCTCCCCTCAGCAGTGTACTTCGTCACTCTGCCTGTTCTACTCTCTGCTCTGGCTCTGGTGAATTCTCTCAACCTCCCGCACCTCTGACTGTACCCAGTGCTTGTATAAATAAATAAATCAATCTTTAAAAAAATGAATCTCAGTATCAATAGTGAACATGTGCTTTTAAAAGGTCTTGAAATATTTAAATTTTATAGCAATGTATGAGAAAAGTATCATAGTTAAATAATCGTTCAAAATCTTTTTTTTTTAAATATTTTCTAACATCCTTGTTTATTTTTTTTTTACAATGTAGGATTTCTCCCCTCAGGTGCAGTCACCAGTTTTTCTAGCAACAAAGTACCCACAGTTCTCCACCATAGTCCATTGTGCTCTCTTCCCCTCTATACTCTGTGTTCTATACTCTTCTCTCCTCCCACTCCACCCCTGAGTGTCTCGGATCTACAGTCTGCTTTCAAGGGTCAATGCTACAGTTTGTCTTGGGTACTTTGTTTGGTTTTTCTAGATTCCACATATAAGTAAAATCATCCAGTATTTATCTTTCTTCTTCTGGCTCACTTCCCTTAGAAAAATCCCTTCAATTTGTGTCTCTTCTGTTGCTCATGGATAAGCAGAAATGGATTATTTTCATTTGTTTCATTTTCCAACACAAGGGGGCAGCATCGTTGCACTGTTTGTTTCCTGTAGAGCTAATTTTGCTATAGTTTGTGCAGGTTTAGATACATATGCAATACTTTCAAATAGATCATCATTTGAAAATTACACAAAAGTTGACCCAGGCTATTTGTCACTTAATTGACATTCATTTTAATGCTAATTTTGTAAACCCTGCTATCTGATGAGCATTCATACACTTCTATACAGTTTATATTTACTTCATTGTTTCCGATTCTATAACACTTCTGAGGAATAGTGTATTTTGTTGTGTTTATGTGGGATAATTTTTCAGAAATATGATTTCATTTAAATGGAAATTTCAGTCATCTTATTGGGAAATAAGTACCAGGAGATAGACCTGATTAACATAAAGGAGGATAACCTGCAGAGCAGTTGAGCTTCTTGCAGGATGTGACACATGGATGAAAGAGTAAAGCTTGTGCCAGCTATTCTGTTAGGTTCATAAATGTTAATGGAGATGGGGTTTGGAATGCAATAGTAATAGGAATAATAATAAAAACAATAATAACTATTTTTTGGTTGCTCATTACATCTTAGATCCTTCGTTTGCTTACCTTTATTTCTCTTAACATAATATTCTTGTGAAGGAGATATCATTAATCTAATTTTTTTAAAGATTTATTTATTTATTCATACAAGCACTGGGTACAGTCAGAAGCGCGGGAGGGTGAGGGAATTCACCAGAGCCAGAGCAGGGAACAGAACAGGCACACTGACGAAATACACTGCTGAGGGGCTGAGGGGAGCAGCAGGCACGGCAGGAGAGTTCTGCCTCACTGGTGGCCGGGGATTGCACTGGTGCTGCAGAGGCTGTGGGCAGCTTTGCAGCCCAGAGCTCAAATGCTGTGCCACCAGGGAGGCCCCATTAATCTAATTTTTATAGGTAAAGAAGTAGGGGCCTCATTTGGTTGAGTGATTGACCCATCAGTCCATGAAGCTCATAGTGGCAGCACTAATGGAAAAACCCAGGTTTTCCCTGCTACCTCACATTGCATCTCAATCAATAGTAAAAGAGGTTGAATTCAGAGGTTAAAAAAAGTGATTTGACTTGATATTAAAACTTCTTCTTTGCTCACCGCACCCAGTTTATAGATTTGATTTAGCCTAATCTGCAGTGATGGTTACTTTTATTGTGTCAACCAGATTGGACCAAGGAATGTCCAAATAGCTGATAAAACCTTGTTTTTGTGAGGTGTTTTTGGCAGATATTAGCACTGAAACAGTACACTGAGAAGACCACCTTCATTTGTGTGAGTGGGTGTCATCCAATCCTTTATGGGCCTGAATTAAATTAATGTCCTTGGACGTTAATGTTTTTGGTTCTTTGGGCTTGGATCAAGACCAAGACCATCGACCTTGTAGTTCTTAGACCTTTGGCTTTGTACTAAGACTTACATCATCAGCTCCCCTGCATCTTTGTCTTCGGACTTGGACTGAATGATCCTACCAGCTTTCTTCTTCTGCACCTTGCAGATGGCACATGTGCAATTTGGGCATGCACAATCACATGAGCCAGTTTTGGTGATAAATCTTATTTCTGTATATCGTGTTGGTGCTGTTTCTCTGAAAAACCTTGACTAATTCAACCATCTTATGCAAAATATAACGATATAAAATCTAAATTTTATTACTGCATTTATTATTTTTAGCTCTTTGCATCTGAACAATCAGTTAATGTTTTATGCTCGAGACTCTTGTGCTCCACAGGAAAACTGTGGGGGAGATTCCAGAAGACTAATGCCTTGTAGAGTTATTTCACTGTACTTGTGAGTCAGTGACTGAGATGGGATATTGGCTTTTGTGTGATAGTGCAGTGTAGTCACATAATATGTTTTATCTTGAGAAGCCCAAGGCATATTAAAGATGGTAGGTCACTATCTCCATTATCTGATACTGGTAGGTGGAAGGTAGTATTCATCTTAACCTTTGAGAAAAAGAAACTGACGAACACATTTCTGAAGTAGATTGTCCATGATTGTTAATATTTACAATCTTTTAATTAACACTCTTTATTCCTGACCCATGACTGTATCTTTTTGAGTTTAATATCATTTTAGAAATCAGAAAGGGTTGAATTTTTTTCTAGTTTAGCCCATTTCTGATGCTTGGCTTTGGACAAACTCCCTGAGCCTCAGATTCCTCATCTGTGAAAGAAAGATAAAAATTATACTAATTTCCCAAGGTTGTACATATACATATACATGTATTTATACCCATATTTACACATTTGTAAGAATATTTTCCATTCAATAAGTAATAGCCATATTCTTTTAATCTCTGCTTTGTGACAACTGCATCCATCTCTATAATGCAGAGTTGTATGCAATGTCCACTGAGGCCACTGGGTGTCTCTAGAATGCTTGAAGTTTAAGAGTAGGAAAAATGCTTATAAATCTTGCTTTCTGAACTGTAAGGCTTTGTAAAAAATATGAGATAAAAATGGTCCCCTTCTCTGCATTCAACTCTAATTTGGTACGTGCCAATATGTTTAGCACTTGTTTATTGAGTTCAAATCCATAAACATTTGTAGAGCACTTAATATTTACTGAGGAAGCATTCTTTCATTTTACAAAAGGTAGTGGATATTTAGCAATGAACAAAATGGACTAACACTTTGTCCCTGGATCTTGTATATTTAATGGAGATCCTTACATTTAATGGAGTTCCATAATGGAGCAGATGATGGGGATAAGAGTGCAGAGACAATCTGATGGCAGAAACAAAGGCATGGAGGCTTGAAAGAACATGACTTATGCAGAAAAGAACAAACAGTTAAGTGTGATTGAAGAATCTGTTACACTAAATGTAACAGATATGTTCTTGTGGCTACAAGTGCCAAAAAGAGTCTGTTACTGTGATATAGGACACATCTCTGTCTTGGCTGATTGGGCAGAGGGATGTGTGGCTTATGGGCTGGGTCAAACCAATGAGTTGGCTCAGTCAGATTCTCTTTCAAAAATTTGAAGCAAGGATACTGAGATTGTTGCTACTCCATGAAGGCCTTGAAATTGGGAGGTTATACAAATTTGGGGGTTAGGAAGTTACTTTTAGGCCATGTGAAAATTGACGGGAAAGCTGTGTGTAGAAAGAGAAAAGTGGAGCAAGTCCAGAGATGAGCAGGGAAACAGCAGCTTCTTATGTTTCTTCTGCATTTTTAGTTTTCAGTTATTTAGGCCTTATGTGGAAGGTGTTTGTTGTTCTGGATCTCAGAGATTTTCTGGATCTAAAATTAGGGAGATCATAAAACTTACTATACAAGCTGGCATCTTTTGAGAATGAAAGTGAAAAATCTTAATAATTGCAGGCATAAAATTAAAACTTACAGACATAATTTGGGGTGGATGCAATTGTGATTAGGTAGTATTTAGAAACTTGATCTCCAGAAAATAACAACAGATCAAAATTTGATTGTAGTGTTTGCTGACTTCCATGTTGTAAATAATCCCACTGTGGCTGACTCTGAACTGCTAATGACATATCACCTGGGTGGAGAAATTCCTGAAAATTTAACAATCAGCTTTGTCAAGCTGTAACTTCAGCTCCAGCACAGCACTGGGTACATATCACTCTACCTAAAATACTCTCCTCAGGTCTCCTCTCCTTTATTTTGACATAAGTTTTTGTGTGTACTTGTTCTGTGCAGCTCCAAAAGTACTGATTAGATAGAACAGTAGTGCTTTTTGACCTGAAACTGTAGGCAGTGGGAAGACTACTTCCAAGCCTGCCTCTGGCTCCTCGAAGGGAGAGAAAGAAGATTTGAGTATTTCTTTTTACTCCCCAGTGTGCCCAGCACAATGAGAAGTATGGCTGTGTGTCAGTAACTGCTGAATTCATGCTTTAGGTGTTGCCCGTGGCTCCCCTACAGTAAGTACTATCCCCACCAGTGATTTACAGTTTACCTGTCAGCAGCAGGAAAGCACCTTTGTTAGAGATCAACAAACACCAGGTTCTCAGGGGATTTTGAGACCTGGGCTCTGATATTCTCACCCACATCTGATTGTCAAATTCTAGACTTACATAAGCAGAAAATGAAATTTATTGATCCAGTGGATGCGATGGTCTTAGCCTATAGGATACTAATGGCCTGATTAGTGTTTCCTCTTGGCTTGTTCACGTTGGCCTGAGGCCAGCAGTGTCATGCTGGTCCTGCCTTCATTCTTCAAACAGTACTATCTTTGCATTTCAACAAGCACAGTCTATTTTAGAAATAAACTGTATTACACCTGAGCATATTTGTTGAGAATGGATTATGCAAATACATTCTTATCTGGAGTTTAAAATCTTCAAGATTCTAGATTTTCTTTTCTTGTCTACCTTTTTGTTGCTATTTCTGCTTGTATGTAAAGATATCTATACATGTTCAGAGACTGATGAAATGCCCCTCTCTCTCACTTTCTTCTCCAGTAGTTCTCATTTGAAATGGATTCCAATGAAATGATAGTTCTAGACCTGTGCTACCACTGTGCTTAACTGAATTGCTTAAATAGATGTTTATTTACAAAAGTCTTTCCAGTATATATGCTAAACAATAAAATGATTAAATAATTTAAACTCTTTCAAGGCTAACTATTCCACATTAATGTAAAAATTTAATTACAACATCACACTTGTAAATAAAACTAATTCTGAGCTTTCAGTACACATGCAGTAGAATCAAAATCAAGGACAGTTTCCCTGTCCTTGTACTTTGGTTACACAGGGGAAACTAACTTTATAAACCTTAGAGTGAATATAACTTCACCACAAAATTCTATGTGCTTACAATGTGTCCTTTAATACCCTTGCTAATGCAAACTGATGATGATTCTAAATAACAGTTGTGCTTCATGTAGCATGTATTAAGATGTTTGCTAAGCATTGTTACAATTTTGAAGGAGTAAAATTTCTACATATTTAACAGTCATTTAGTTTGCACTCAGATAATGAGTTACTCTCAAACCATTTACCATGTTGTAGAAGAATATTTGCCACCATGAAAAGATATTCAGACTATAGTGCAAATAGGTAAAAATAATCCACAAACTACTTTTACATGCATGCAGTTTGTGTGTGTGTGCACACACACGTGTGTGTTATATGTGAATTTAGAGAAAAAAATGCCGATTTGATCTGTTAACAGTGGTTATAGTGGGTAGAATGATTGAAATCACGTTGCTTTGTTTCTTGTTGCCATTGCTTATTGTGCCCCGCTTTTGCTGCTTTAAGCCTGCTTGACTACTTTAATTAAAGGAAAAATTATTCTCAATGAGCTTACTGAATTTTTAAAGAGATATATTCATACAAATAAACTATAAAATGAAGCATGCATGTTTGCTAAATGTATGAAATGGGAGCATGTGAGTTAAATTCCTACCCTTTTATTTAAAGACAGGTTTTAGAAAGTTGAGCAGGGGTAACCTGAAAGAATGAAAACACCTTGGACAACATGAATTAGTGTCTGCTTTAAGAGTTAAAACATCTCTTCCACCAATGGAGTAAGGAGAACAAAGCTTTTACTGTACTATTAATTAGAATTCAGCTTTGCATAGTCTGTGGTTACAAACTTCAGTGAAATTGGTACAGGATCCTATTCTCAAAGGGTTACAAAGGACATATTGTTGTCGAAGTAAATCCAGTACAGAAAGATGGCATCCATGGAATAAAAATTAAATGCATTTTACATAGAGCAAACCATATTAGAGAGTTTCATAGGTTTAAATATTAAACAGTGGTAAACATTACCGAGAATCTTGTCAGCTTTTGTACTTAAAAATGAATGTTTTATTTCCTACAAATCCAAGACAATATTTTTGACAACTTCTCTGATGGGAAAAATATCTGAATGGCATGGAAACATTGTCACCATGATGTTTCTCAGTTAATGGATCGAGGTAGCCTTGAATACATTTCTGTAAAGCAAATATCTTATTTTCTTTATCTTTTCTCCAAGTGTGTGCTACAGTGCCTGGCATGTAACAGGCACAAAGGTAGGCAGACTTGACAGAGCTGGAGAATGTGCTTGCCTGCCTGGAAGCCTCTAATCCATGCTTGCTGTGGAATAGGATGGCATGATGAAAAGAATACTGGACAGAGCGATAGTGACTTGGCTTCTGATCACAGCTTTTTTTTTTTTTTATTAATCTAATATCAGATTTCTCTGAATGAGTCCATTTACCCATTTATTACAACAGAAGTTGGACTGGATTAACTCAAATGGAAGTTTCTTTCTTTTTTTTGAAAAATAACATTTATTGTTTTTTATTTATTTATGTATACAAGAGCTGGTGTGTAGGCCAGAGGGGTGGGAGTGAGAGGATTCACCAGAGACAGGGTGGGGAACAGAACAGGTGAATCTACTGAAATACACTGCTGAGTGGAACAGCCAGAGAGGAGAGGTCTGCTGAGCCATGCGGGTTAGCCCCCTGGCAGGGGATCGAACTGATGTTGCAGTGGTTAGCAATAGCTTGGTAGCACTGAGACTTTAACCCTTGCACCACCAAGGAGGCCCGGAAGTTTCTTTCATATCTACATACCAGATTCAAAGGCATTGTTAGGGTTTTTTCCTTTTTTCTCTTATGCCAAGGCTTGTATATTTATTAATGTATTCCCCAGATGTTTACTAAATGCCCTCTTGTGTGTCAGCCATTGTGTTGTCATGGAGAATGGGCCCACAAATAAGTCACACACAGCCCCTGGTCTTGAGGTCCTTTTCTCCAGTGAGAGTTGTGTGTCTTCTTAATTGACTATGTTTTTAAAATTTTTACTCATTGTTTAAAGATGATCTTACAGTAATGGAAATTGGGAACATCTTATTGGGGAAATTGTTTGCCATCATAGAACTCTCTCTGATGAGATACATGAATTCAGAAAGATTAAACTCATAATTTGTATTTATTTGTGAATTGTTCAAATGGACCAGAACAATGACAAATTTGGTGTTTTCTAGCATTTTTTTTGGTGACACAGTGGGTATATTTCATATTACATTGCAGAGGTATGTTTATACCATAGTTTTAAAATTCTGTGATGTAAATTAGGCCAATTTTACAGTGTAAATACATCTGTAAAGACAGAGCTGTGATACATACTGTGGATACATCTATAAAGAGTAAATTGCCTGTTTAAAGGAATGGGTCAGTGACATAAGATGCACCAAATTGTCATGTGATTGTAACCAATCTATATTTTTTACTATAGATTTTTATTAATGTAAAGCATCTCTATACTTCAGTAAAATTGGTATCATTGTACTGAAAATACATAGTCATATTTTGACACAGCACAGATCTTTCTATTGCTTTGACCTAATACTGCTTTCTATTGCTTTGTACTTAGCCATTTCACCTGGCTTTATTTAGGAAACAACATATTTTCTGAGGGTGCATAAGTCAGCATAGACTGGTTATGCTGCTAAAACAAACACCTTCAAACTCTCAGAGGCATACAATACCAAAAATTTTCTTCTTGCTCATACTATGTACTTACCATGGATTTGGATGAGGTAGACTGGTTATAATCCTTCTGGTACCCTGGTTGACAGCAGCCACCATCAAACATTTTAATAAGAAGTTCAAGAAGACAGAGCTCTGGAGGGTCTTACCTTGGCAATAAATTGTTTGGTAACATCCAGTTGCAAATCATTGGTCAGAATTAGTCACATGCTTCATATTCTCTCCAGGGGGGGCAGGAAGTTCTATCCTACCATCTGCTTAGGAGGAAAACAGCTGGTATAGTTGATGAGTAACACTAATTATTACCATACATGGTGTAAAAGACTTGTTTTCAGGCATTAACTCTCTTAATTTGCTAGGAAATCAATTAACTATTGGTTATTCTTGCCACTTGTTTAGTTGAGAGACTTTTTATTAATATCAAAGCAACGTCTTTCTTACATGTTACTTCATTTATATGTAAGTATTTCTTCAATATTACTGAAATTTTATCTACACCTTCAAATTTTAGACTTGTGACATTTTCAATGATTCATATTTCTATACTCTTTCACCACGGGTGTTAATCACTTACTAGTGTGATTCTCAAAAGCATTAAAAAGAAGTGAGTTTAGGTTATAGTAGAGGTTTTGTTTCCTTAATTCTTCTTCTTCCCTTGTGTTTTCATTCACTGGCTTCAGGGTTTTTCTTTGAATTGCTATTTCAGTATTATTCTTTGACAGTAGTGTACTAGTGCTTACTTATTTTCCATTCTAAGGCAGTTCTGACCAGATAGGACTTTGTCAGAAAGCCATTTTAGACTTACAGCTACATCTAAATATGAATGTCAGAGATTCATTTCATTATTCAACTTTCTTAGGTAAAGCAGTAACAATTGTGACTGTATTTTTCTTCACATCTGCAAACTAAATCATCACTTTTATATGCAGTAACAATTTTTATTTATGCTATTTATTACTGGAGCTACTGGTATGTTACATGGCTGTTAAATAATTTGGGATACATACTTTATTGACATAACCAGCCAAAAGTGACTATGTGTCTATAGTGGGTCTGAAGTTTGGTAGAAACTTAGAACATAATGATCATTAGAACACAGACCATATACTCATTGAATTCACAGATAACTGGGGAAAGTGGATTTGTTAATATGTTGTTAACAAGTATATGAGTTTCATAGGTAAGGTACCTACTGAGTACCAGGAAAATACCAAGAGGATGTGGAAAAATAGTCTGGAAATGTCAGTGAGATCTTCCAAGAGTGAGGTGATCAATTGCCATTTAGTGGGGTCTACTGCCCAGTTCATTGGGCAGGGGAGAAGAACATTGCAAGCATGACAAGCATACTGAGGACAAAGTACATGTGGGTATGAAAAAATTGGGAGAGGGAGGTCTGTAAACGTGGTGTGGGGAGTATTTGGGAAATGTTGGCAGGAGATGAAGTTTGAAAGAAAATCCTGGGCCAGGCAGAATAGCATCTTGGCTTGGGTTTGCTTTCAGAAGAATATGTTACTTTTTCAGGTAAAAATGGAGATGAATTAACTAAAGGTAGTGGCATTTATCTTCTATTTACCTGGGATCGTTCAAAATTGCAGAGGAAGAGAGGGACAGGATCAAGTTGTTTTGTTTAGAAAGATAAATTCTAGTGGGGGAATGGAGGAGCAGAAGCTAGAAATAATGAAACCTGAACCTCATAGAACTTAAATATTGACTTTATCAGCTCAATTCTTCAGTGACTAGATTCTAGGCAATTGAGAGAGGTGACTAATTCTTGTACTTTCATTTATAATATTGTGACTATGTGCTTAGAAAATGGCAGCTGGTCCTTTAATAACTTGATTGCTTTTTTAACATAAAACATATCCATTAAATTTTCTTTCAAGTACCAATGCATTTGTTAGAAAGCAGCAGACATGTTAATAGCAGTCATTGCCTTTCTCAGCTATGAAAATCTACTTGGTACTAAGCACTTATTTAGGCATTTCTATTAATAGGTAGTTGTAGGTATACTGAGATTTCTAAGGGAAGCATTTCATGAAGAGCCTTATGTGATTTCAATGCAAGAACCTATCTGTGAAGAAGGCAAAGAATTGATGTCACCTATGTAGCCATGGGCAGAATTTGAAGAATGGTATGTAGTTGAAGTGAAATGAAAGTGCTGAGAGAGTAATATTTATTCCAACTATTTCAAAACTAGAATATGATAGTCCCTGACAGTGTTGGTAGAGGATGCTATTATTATCAGTATCAGCTGTTTTTGTCAAATCTAGAATAAAAATGAGGACGAATGATTTGTGCCAAATTTACTAACATGAAATAATCATCTCCAAGTGTTTTGCTATATGCCTGTAGCTATAATGGTATATAATTTCAAAGATTTTGGAAATGGCCATCAATTTGCATGCTGAAACAAGATAGGTCATAAACCCTTTTTCCTTTGGATATTTATTCATTTTATTTTGTTAAGGTAACATTAATTTACAATTGTATATGAATTAGGGGACTAGGTTCACACCTCCTCAGATGTATGTCACTACACCACACCCACCATCAAAGCACCTATAGTCTAGGGGCCTCCCTGGTGGCGCAGGGGTTAAGATGCGACCTAAGAAGCTATCCGCAGCCAAAGCACCTATAGTCCTCCACCATACACCATCTGGCCTTTCCTTCCCCCCTTTGCTCCCACCCTACTTTCCTCCCCCTTTACTATCCTCAATTCTGCGGTCAAATTTTATGGTTTGTTTTGGTTTAATTTTTCAGTTCCTTTGTTTTGTTTCTCTATGTGTGAAATCATCTGGTATTTATTTTTCTCCTTCTCACTTGTTTCACTTAGCAAAAGTCCCTCCAGTTGCATCCATTCATGTTGCCGCAAATGTTTTTTTAACAGCTGAGTAGTATTCCATCATGTATAAACGTGACATCTTTTTTTTTTTTTTAAATAAGAAGTCTTTTTTCTTTTCTTTTTTTTTTTTAAAGATTTATTTATTTATTTATACAAGCACTGGGTACAGTAAGAAGCATGGGAGGGTGAGAGAATTCACCAGAGCCAGAGCGGGGAACAGAACAGGCAGACCAACGAAATACACTGCTGAGGGGAGCAGTGGGCGCTGCAGGAGAGGTCTGCGTGCCATGTGGGACCCTCGCTGGCTGCCGGGGATCGAACCAGCGCTGCAGAGGCTGCGGGCAGCTTCACAACCCAGTGCTCAACCACTGCGCCACCAGGGGAGGCCCGAATGTGACATCTTAATCCACAGTTCTGTTACTGGGCATTTAAATTCTTTCCATAACTTTAGATTTTTAAATGACAAGTCTTGTTTTCTTATGAATATAAAAGTTGTTATCTGTGTTACCAAGGAATAGCCACCATTTTCTTATCTTTGTTATGAAATCACACTCTTTTACATATAGATAAATATAGATGTTTTACATATAGATAGATATAGATGTTTTTACATATAGATGTTTTTACATATATGTTTTTACATATAGATAGATATAGATGTTTTGATGCCTATGTTTTGTAGCTTGATGGTCAGTTATTTACAAAACATTGTTATTTAGCTGGTCAGTCACCCAAAAGGCCAGAAGATGACTCCTTCAACTAGCATGCTGTCGGTGTATTTCTGTACTTCTGTGAAGTACCACATTTTGCCTGTTACATCAAGAATTTCTTTTGTCATTTTGATTATGCATTTATTAGTAACATTGGGTTCTCAGGAAGTCTATGTATCTTTATCTTTGAGTCTTAGGGTTGCTTTTTCTGTAATATAGGTCTAGATTTAATAAGAGATGTGGGGAAGCTGAATATTACCCTGAATAAGGGACAACTTAAAATCTTCTAGATCAATCTTTCTGGGATGGAAAGTAGTTTTGGCCAATGAATGATGATATTCTTCAACTGATGTGTGTAGAATTGAATGAGACATAATCAAACTGAAGAGCTGTGTTATTTACCAAAAAGTACTGGAACTGAAATAATAGATATAAGGAATTTCATTGTATCTGAAATACTCTCAATGTTTCTTCATGGCTGTTTCTGGACAGTATTTTCATTTTTTTTCTTATTAGGTGCACTTATACTACAACTCCTTAGTTGTCTTACATTTTCAGTAAGAACAGTAGAAAATAACATTCTTTTGTTCTTCTCTAGGATCAATTTTATTGAATCTCTACTATTTGTTGTAAATTAAGTTGAATATGACAAATTATTGCTTTAGAGAACTTCTAGTCCATTGAATATTTTGTTTTGTACCTTCTTTTGATTGCATTTAGGTGAAGTTCTAGGTACAGAGTTTTCTTTGGCTAAAAATATATATCCCTTCTGTTTTTTTCCCCTTAAATTTATTTATTGTAGTACCATTAGAAAAGTACCAACTATACAAAGTACCATTATTTTACATCCTAGCTAGGTAGCCAGCATTGTGTTATCTAGTTAGCAACATTGGGAAAATGTGAGCTTCAGTACTGATTTTTCTCATTATTTGGAAAGCTGTAAGAATTATTTCATAATATAGATCCACTATATTGTATTAAGAGTAATTGATTTTCCATTGTGTATATATACCACATCTTCTTGATCCAGTCATCTATTTGGGTTGTTTCCATAGCTTAGCTATTGTAAATAGTGCTGCTATAAACATCGGGATACTGGTGTCCTTTTGAATTAATGTTTCTGTGTCATTTGGGCAAAAATGAATAATGCTGTAAGAATTATACAAAATAAAATATTAAAAAAAGAGTTGTTGATTTTTAGGAAAACTTTCTATTTGGAGAAACAATTAGGAGTGAGAAAAAGCTAGGTTTCTTTAGGAATTGCTGGTTTTCAGATTTGCATCTTACCTCTCAGAATATGAATTTCTTTTCTTGTACAAAGAGAGATGAAAATATTATTGTGCAAAGTTATTGTAATATCTGCAAAGGTACTAGAACACAGCACATACTAGGAATTGGTAGCTATTTTCTTTCTGTTGTTAACTTAGTTTTTTAATGAATATTTAAGTGCTATTTTGAGCAAAAGATTGCAAGAAGATATTGTAGGAGGAACACAAAGAAAAACAAAATAAGATCTCAGATTTTGAAGGAATTTGTTGCAGTTTAGATGGGGAGATAGGCACATTGACATATCAAAGAAATCTGAAGCAATTCTAATATAAAATATACCAAGAAATGATAAAACTTTATAAGACAGATGTATAGCACTGAAATGGCTTTATTTATGTCTTAAAGATGGAAAATTTAGATCATCGTTGTTCTCCCTCACAATCTCTATTTAGAGATCTCCTCCCTAGATGTGGCTGTCATAGAGTACTTTTTAAAAATGACTTAATTTTTTAAGGAGGAGTTTTAGTTTACAACAAAATTAAGCGGGGAGTGCAAAGATTTTCCTTATACGCCCCCTAAACTCAGACATACATAGCTTTCCCAACCTACCATCAATGTCATTCTCTAGAATGTTACCTTTTTTTTTTTCTTACCAAGGATAAGCCTCCATTGACATATCATAATCACCCCAAAAAAGTTTATACTTTACCTTAGGTTTCATTCTTGATATAGCAGATCCTATTGATTTAGATACACACACACATATATAAAGGTATTTGTGCATGATTATAATATCATACAGAGTATTTTTCAATGTCTTAAAAATCTGCGCTCTGCCTATTCATCTTTCCTACTCTGCCCATCCCACATCTGGTAGACACTGATGTTTTTATTGGGTCTACAGTTTTACCTTTTCAAGACTAATATGTGGTTAGAATAATATAACCTCTTCACATTGGCTTCTTTCACTGAGTATTTAGGGTTCCAATAGAATATTTTAAAAATTAATTAATTTTTTAAATTTTCTTACATTATTGTTTATTTTTGTACAATATTTGATTGGTCCCCTCAGGTGTAGTTGCTCAGTTTTCCTACCACCATGAACCATCACCATAGTCCCTTATGCTCTTGTCTCCCCTGTTTTCACTTCTCTCCCTGCCCCTCCCCTGCTCAGTGCTTCAAATGGCCAATAGAATAATTTTGAATACATTCACAGATGTTGTTGAGAACCAGCATCAATAACTGTAGTGTGTCCAACTACAGTATATAGGACTGAGTTTATAATTATCATGAATTGTTTCAACTCAGCTCTATATTAAGTTCTCACTGCTATTTCCATTGAACCCCTGATCTCTAAAACTATGCTTTTAAGTTGGCTTTCTGTATAAGAAAATCTTAGCCTAATTACAAGTGCACATGGTTGGTCACCCTGCACGGCTGGGGTGCTTCCATTCTCTTATCCCTGATCCATGACAGACATTACTAATTGATCCTGACATTCTCAGTGAAAGCAGCATCACAAACCTTCCTAACTCAGTGTTTTAGGTAACACTTCACACCTAAGATAACACTTATATGTCAGCCTGACCTAAGCACTTCTGAGTCTGAGAATGCCCATGTTCTCTCTCTTGATTGAAAGCAGATTTCCCTAGTCCAGTAAATATTTATTTAGGAAAATTGACCTACTAACTATATAATTCTTCCATTTTTGCCTTTGATCTTGTTAAGTGCTAGGATTCCATAAGATCGAGTCTGAAAACATCATGGATGTGAACCAAGAAGTGGCTCACAAACGGTATAATTCACAATCAGCTGAAAACTTGCTAAAGTACAATTCTGAGTCTTCTCCTCAGAGTTTCTGATTCTTTAGGTAGAACTCTTAAAGTTTCAGAATACTCTTCAAGAGAGCACAAGAGACTGTGGTGATGGTTCACAGATGACTTGGTGGTGGTAATTTTATGGGGTCTACACCTGCGAGAAAAAAGCATACATTGTACAAAAAGGAAGAATGAGGTAAAAAAAATATAAAATAAAATAAATGAACAATGATGTAATATATATGTATATACATATATATACACATATATATAAATATATATAAATAAAAGGGAAATACAACCTCAAGTGATGCTGGTATGCTGGTTATGGACCTGTATTTGGAGAACCACTGGTATAATGAAAAGAACACACAATTATAGACAGAAAAGTCTCTAGTGCATCATTTCCAGTGCTCTGACTTTGAGTAAAATTCTTAAACTATCTTAGCCTCAAATTTTTCCCCAGGAAGTGTTTTCTAAAAAAAAAATAAAATAAGAAAGACGTGCAAGGAATCCAAATAGGAAAAGAAGAAGTCAAACTATCACTATTTGCAGATGATATGATGATATACACAGAGAACCCCAAAAACTCCACAGAAAAACTAATTCAACTCATCAATCAGTTCAGTAAAGTGGCAGGATACAAAATTAATACGCAAAAGTCAGTAGCCTTCCTATACACAAACAATAAATCTGAAGAAGAAGAAATAAAAAAAAAATCCCTTTTATTATTGAAACAAAAAAATACTTGGGAATAAATCTAATAAAAAAGGTAAAGGACCTATACAAAGAAAACTATAAAACACTGTTAAAAGAAATAGAAGAAGACAGAAAGAAATGGAAAGACATTCCCTGCTCATGGATTGGAAGAATAAACATTATTAAAATGACCATCCTACCAAAAGTAATTTACAGATTCAATGCTATTCCAATAAAATTTTCAATGTCATTCTTCAAAGAAATAGAACAATTATTGATGAAATTCATATGGAACCACCAAAAACCCTGAATAGCCAAAGCTCTCCTGAAAAAAAAAAGAAGGGAATGGAGGCATCACACTCCCAGTCTTCAAACTATACTACAAAGCCATAATCATCAAAACTGCATGGTATTGAAACAAGAACAGGCACACAGACCAATGGAATGGAATAGAATATCCAGAAATAAACCCACAGATATATGGTCAACTAATCTTTGACAAAGGAGCAAAGACTATGCATTGGAGCAAAGAAAGTTTGTTCAATAAATCATGCTGGGAAAACTGGGTCGTTACATGCAAAAGAATGAAGCTTGACTACTACCTCACACCATACACAAAAACCAACTCAAAATGGATTAAAGAACTAGACATAAGATCTGAAACCATAAAATATATAGAAGGAAATATAGGCAAAACACTACATGATATGCACATCAAAGACATCTTTACAGACACATCACCCAAAGCAGTGATAGTGAAGGCAAAGATAAACAGTTGGGACTACAGCAAATTAAAGAGCTTCTGCACAGCAAAAGAGACAATAACAAAAGCAAAAAGAAACCCCACTGACTAGGAGAACATCTTTGCACACAACACTTATGATAAAGGACTGATCACAAAAATCTGCAAAGAGCTGATGAGATTCAACAAAAACAAAGAAAATAATCCAGTCAAAAAATGGGCAGAAGAGCTAAAAAGAAACTTCTCTGAAGAGGAAATGCAAATGGCCAACAGGCATATGAAGAAATGTTCAACATCACTTGTAATCAGGGAAATGCAAATCAAAACTACAATGAGATACCATCTTACACCAGTGAGAATGACACATATTAAAAAAAACTAGCAACAGAAAATGTTGGGGAGGATGTGGAGAAAAAGGAACTCTCCTGCACTCTTGGTGGGAGTGCAAACTGGTCCAACCACTGTGGAGAGTTGTGTGGAGATTTCTTGACCTACTAAACATAGAGCTTCCATATGATCCATCAATTCCACTCCTAGGTATTTACCCAAAGGACACAGAAACATCAATTCCAAAGAGCACCTGCACCCCTATGTTTATAGCAGCACTGTTTACAATAGTTAAGCTTTGGAAACAACCCAAATGCCCAAAAATAGATGACTGGATCAAGAAGATGTGATACATATACACCATGGTATATTACTCAGCCTTCAAAAAGGATAAACACATGCAATTTGCAGCAACATGGGTGGCACTGGAAGGGATCATGCTCAGCGAAATAAGCCAGAAAGAAAAAGAAAAATACCAGCTGGTCTCACTCATAGCAGGAATCTAGAAAACTTAAATAAGGGACCAGAAAAATGAATAACTATAAGAAAGAAGATATCAAAATCAACAAACAACTATGAACCAGAGACACTCTATGGGGGGTGGGGTGTCGTGAGGGGAGGGATTGGGGTCAAAATAAGGGGGTCACAATTGTATGGGGAATATAAAAATAATATATATATATATATATATATATATATATAGTCATTTGCAATAACACGGCTGCATCCAAGGTAATTTTGTTAAGTGAAATAAATCAAAGAAAAATAAAAAAAATAAAACCTTATTCATGAAATTATTTTAAGCATTACATGAATAATTATTTCAAGCACTTTTAAAAATAATATTGAAATAAATGTTTTTCTCTTTGTACTTTGTAATTGAAAAAATCAGGTATAACATTATTTTAGATACTATAGGGCATAGAGACTGAGATGCATTGTTCTTGCTCTTCTGAGGAATGTTAGTCTAATCTTGAAAATCACTCTGTTATTCAAAGATATTTGCTTTTCATTTGGAAATCATGCCTTAAACTTTGAAGTGGAGGTATTACTTTATTTAAGGTTGGGTAAGTGGATAAATGGTAGCCAATTGGAATGTATTGAAAACCTGAAAAGTAACATAGAGATTGGAATTTTCTAGGGCATACTTAAAAAGGAATGTAATGTCTATAACACTTTTTAGATCCTGGAGTACACTATCCTAATATATGCACCAGATTGCATTACAAATGCAATGCCATTTAAATTTTAAATGCAATTTGTTAATTTAAATGAATTACCCTGTGAAATACTTGGTTATGAACATTTACATCTTACAGTCGAGTAATTGAGAAACAGAGAGCTTGAAGGAATTGCCCCATGATGATGAGGAATCTGGCTTATGTAAGATCTCAAAACACAGACTCCTGATAAATAATTCATTCACTTAGGTCATTCTTGCACTTGATTGCTCTTCAATTTACCAGGGGTTTAATTTGTTTCCACATAAGTATTTTCACATACATTTTATTTTATAGATTGCTGTGTTTTTGTGATTAGTAATCTTAAAAAAAATCAAGAGTCCTCTTTAGGAAATGTGATGTTATCGATGGCAAGATAATTCTTAATCACAATGCAGTGTTTCTGGATGGCATAAATGATAGTTTAGAATTGAAAGGAGAATTACTATGCTTACCATAAATCTCCTTGACAACAAGCATACTGTTTGGAATACTGAATGATTTAGAAGGTTTTTTTTTTTTTTACACACTTAGGGTCTCTCACTTGGCATTTCATTCCCTTGTATACATCATCATTTGTTGATATTCTTTAAAGTCTTGTTAAGTGTTCTCCATTCAACACATGTTTTTGGTCATCTAATTTAGTTGTATTTGAACATTTCCTTAATTCTTTATCATCGTCATCATCTGTCTCCAATAGTTACTGAGATTTGAAAACTGAAAATCAAGTTCAAAGAACATTTTGATTACCAAAATGAAACTCCTTACTGGAACTCCACTCAAAAAAAGAAGTGATTCACACATCTTTAGTCTTCCCACCTAAGGGACGTGTAATGCCAGTTGCACATCCCCCAAATTTCTTTCTCCTCATTTTGAAATGAAAAGAAAGCCTTCTCAGCATATAGTATTCTGTGCAGACTGCCTTCCCGCCTTTGGCAGAGCTCCTGTTTCTCCTGTGAATCATGCTAGGACACAGTGTTACATTGTGCTATCTGAAAGAGCCAGTCCTGCTGGGTGGTGGTGCAACCACTCCATCGGAAAGGTCACAAGTTCATGTCTGTTTTGCCTTCTGTCTAGCAAGAAGTGTTCTGGCCACACAATAGATAATTCAATTTTCCTTTAGACCTTTAATGGCACCTCAGCAGTGGTGGCTAAAGGCCATCAATGGTGTATTCAAAGCAAGTCTTTTTCTTGTCTTTGGTCTGTCATTCCTTTTGTTTTTCAGACTCTTTTTCTCAGTGACAATAAGAATGAATTTGCTTAAGGACTTGTTTGAGGTGACTGAGAAGGGGGCAGATGATGCTTAATGGGAGCACAGATAGACGTGCTTGCAGTTTAAGTGGCCTTTAAAAAGATTTATTTATGCCTATAAGAACTGGGGTACAGGCCAGAGGGATGGGGGGTGAGAGGATTCACCAGAGACAGAGTGGGGAACAGAACAGGCAGACGACTGAAATTCACAGCTGAGAGGAGCAGCAGGCGAGACAGGAGAAGTCTGCCGTGCCATGTGGGTTAGCTCCCTGGCCAAGGATTGAACTCATGCTGCAGTGGCTTCCAGATAGCTTCATAGTGCTGAGACTTAATCCCTTGCGCCACCCGGAAGGTCCTATATGGTCTCTACTTATAAAGAAGACATTTATTGAACTCCTACTGTATGCCAGGCACTCCTTAGTTACTGAAGTCGCTGTGGTAAATAAAACTAAATAAAATGAAAGGTCTTTATCCTTATGAGGCTTTTATTCTAATTAGGGTGACAGACAAAAACAATGTCATGTGCCTTTAGAGTAAAGCTGAGCAAGGTCAGGAGTATGAGGGGAGTCAGGAAAAGCCTGTCTGAGGAGAAGATGTGTGAACACATCTGAACAGAAACCTGAAGGAAATAGGGAGGGAGTCATAGAAATATCTAGAGAAAGAGCTTTATCCAGGTAGAGGCAAAGCACATAGCCCCCAAGGTTAGTGGGCTTTTGGAACCACAGGTCAGTTCAACATTTATTTGAAATAGGAATGTTTTGTTGATCAAGATTATACACATCTATAGAAAACACATTTGAAAATATTATCTTAAGACAAAAGAACCACTAACACTTTAAATATGTGTACAATGAAGGCATATGAAATTGTATTTTCTGGTATTTTTTTCCCAGTAGAGCCATCACAGGGTTAAAACACTATACTTCATACACAATGTACTGTAACTGCTTTTTTTAACAACTGAAAATGTACAGAAAATGCTGTTTTGACTATCTTTAGTCTTCAGCTGTTGCTGTCACGATTCAGAAATTTGGATCTCTGCCTTAAGAGGCACATTTTCTTAGCTGTAAAAAATAATGTGATGGAATCTACAGCCGTAATCATAGGCTATGATTTTAGAATAGAAATCACCTGCCACAAAGGGGGAAGGGTATTCCTTTTCTTTTTATCTGAGTCTCAGTGTGCTTTACTTTGAATATGTATCAATATATATTTTCATGAAGATGAAATTTTCTTTGGCTTTGTGTGGCAAGCATTACTCCTTAATATTAGTGGCTACTGTACTAACTCCCCAGATGTGTCTGGAAATCCAGAAAACAGAACCACGAACCTGGTATTAAGCACAGATTGGAAGTAGGAATGAAAGACTCACTAGTTTTTTACTTTGGTGTGAAGTGTACCTTATAATATCTTCTAAAGTTGGACCTGCATTCCAAAAAAGAGAAAAATCTAAAAAATTGGAATAAAGATAGTATTAAGAATTTGTTCTCCCACCACTAAAATTTCTGAATTATCAAAAATGAAATGGAAATATATAGCTAAAATAATGCCAGGCTGGGAGACAGGTCACTGTGAGTTCTCAGCCATGTGCTCACAATTTTAAGACACCGCTCAGGTTCAGGGTGTGAAAACAGTAGAGCTTACTAACAAAGGGGAGAATGGAGGAAAAGAGATTTATTTACTTATTTTTAACTGAGGTAATATTGGGATACCTCCATCAGGAATTACCACCATAGTGCACCCACCACCAACTCACCCATATTTCACCACCATTGTGCTTCCCTCTCTCTTTGTTCTTTCCCCGCTCCCATTTGGTAACTCCACTCCTAGGCATCTATGCAAACAATTCAAAAACACTAATTTGAAAGGAAATTTGCACTCCCATATTTATTGCAGCACTATTTACTGTAGTTAAACTATCGAAACAAGCTCAGAAAAGTGTTTCTAAGACTACAAATGACTGACTGTCTTACCCCAGAGAGTGTCAGAAAATCAGAAGTGGTGGATAGCTCTCAGAGGTGCCTGAACACATGTCAGCAGTGCTGGTCAGCATCATTCAGCAACTGATGGTGCCAGAGAGTAGGCACCAATGTCACATCTCTTAGAAAAGCCTTTGTGCCAACAGTAAACAGCTCTTTAAAAGACAATGAAAATAGGAAAGAGTGCTCTCTGCAGGCTGTGTTGGAGGCAGGACTGGAGGCATCTCTCTCTGAGAAGGTCTGTGGAGGTCTGTGTCCCAGTGAAGCTTCCCAGTGAATCTGTCTGCAAGGGTCTTTCTGGGGGTCCTGATGAATCTGATCTGAAGCTGTCTCATTAGTTGTCTCAAGCTGGCTATTGCTCTGGCTGAGTCCCTTACTTTCAAGTCTGATTGGTCTGTTTATAATTCTAGCTATTTGGTGTCAGTTGTGCTCCAATTAGATAGATCTATTTACTATCCTGAATGGTCTAAAAAAATCTTCAATGGCACCCATTAGAGCTTGAACCTGATTGGTCCCTTGAGGGCTCAAACCTGATTGGCCCATTTACAATTTAAAATCTTACCCTACAACTTGAAAAATAAGTGCAGGTGTCATAGCAAAACACTGTTCATAATAGTGAGAATTGTGTTTCTCTAACTCAGGAATCCCAAAACACAAGTTTCAGGAGTGTCTGCTAGTAGCTAAAATGGGCCAGAAAAGAACCAGTGTGAGATATTTCCATCTTTAATGTTTAAGATCAGAGACAAAAGATATATAAGAAAAATTTTTAGTTTTCAACAGTTTGTGAATATGAAATAAGTTCCAATTTTTAGTTTCAAGTGAACAAACAGGCTAGAATACATAAAACTGGTGTCTTCCAAAATTGACTTAAAACTGATAAGGTGGGCCTCCCTGGTGGCACAGCGGTTAGCGGTGGGCTGCGAAGCTGCCTGCAGCCTCTGCAGTGCTGGTTTGATCCCCTGCCGCCAGCGAGGGTCCCACATGGTGTGCAGACCTCTCCTGCCATGCCCGCTGCTCCCCTCAGCAGTGTATTTCATTGTCTGCCTGTTCTGTTCCCTGATCTGGCTCTGGTGAATTCTCTCACCCTCCCGTGCTTCTGAGTGTACCCAGTGCTTTATAAATAAATAAATAAATCTTTAAAAAAAACTGATAAGGATACACTAAGACAAAATTATTTTAAAAAATCTTCGCTTGTACAATTAATTGCTCCCTGGGTGAAACTAATAATTTTTGTTGACTAGTCAAATTATTTTGTAATATCCTGAAATAGAGAAACAAGTCTAGTTTCAGGATATCACATAATTGAAGTCAATAGATTTTTATACATTCTCTGCATTTTATATTTACGTCATATCTATATGTTCTCTTCTCATTCTTCTTTGAAATGCAATAGGATTTGCATTAAATTTGAAGGATTAAAGCATGAGTTTTGAAGTTTGATGGTGTTGGCTTCAAATCCTCAGTAGCTGAGTGACCATGGGTATTTCATCCTACCTTTCTGTAACTCAGTTTATTCATCTGTAAAGGAAATATCACATACTTTAAAAGGATTTATAAGTTTTTTTTTAAATAGAGGCTTATTTATTTATTTGTTTGTTTGTTTGTTTTGTTTATACATGCACTGGGTACAGTCAGAAGCGCGGGAGGGTGAGAGAATTCACCAGAGCCAGAGCGGGGAGCAGAGCAGGCAGAAGGACCGAAGTACACTGCTGAGGGGAGCAGCGGGCGGCAGGAGAGGTCTGTGCGCCATGTGGGACCCTCCTCTGGTGGCCAGGGAGCAGCCGGGGATCGAACCGGCGCCGCAGAGGCTGCGGGCAGCTTCGCAACCCAGTGCTCAACCGCTGCGCCACCGGGGAGGCCCGGGATTTATAAGTTTTAATTGTGATTATAATGTAGGCAAAGTACCTACCTAGCATATAGGAAACTCTCAGTAAATACTGATTATTGGAAAAGACCCTTCTATTCATAGCCTGCAGAAGGAAAAAAACCTCTCCCAACACCTTGATTTTAGAATCTATTCTCTAAAACTATCGGGCAATAATTTTATGTTGTTTAGCCATTTAAGTTATGTACTTTCTTACAACAGTCCTAGCAAACTAGTACAGATTTGGTTGTAGGAACTAGGGTACTGCTACAGAAAATTTCTTGAAACAAATATAGATGTGACTTTGGAATTAAGTTGTGGGTAGAGACTGAAAGAGTTCTCAGGTATTTGATAGAAAAAGTCCATGTTGACTTAAGGAGACAACAGAAATATCATTGTTTAAGGTGCTTCTGTTGAGGTCTGGATGGAAATGAGAACTATGTTATTGTGTAATGGAGGAAAGGTCATCCTCATTATAATGTGTCAAAGAACTTGGTTGAATCATATTCTTGTTTTTGGTGATGGAAAGTAGAAGTTGTAAGTGCCCAACTTATATTTTTTAGCTCAGATGATTTGTAGAGCAGTGTGGAAGGCATGCCTTGGTTGCTTGTTAAAATGCAAGTGGAGAGAGATAAATTGAAGAAGGAATTGGTAAGCAAAAAATAAACAAAATTTTAAGATTTGAAAACAACTCTCAACCTGTTCTTATTGCAAAGGAAGAGAAAATGTGTTCTGGACACATCAAAGGTATAGCTAGACAACTGTTTGCAAATAAATCAGAAATATACTTAATGGATCTAATCAGCCATCTGGGCAAAAGTTGCAAACAGAGATGCACTTATCCAAGAAAGATATGTGGGGGGAATCTTGTCTGATGACTTGGACCACTGTGAATTACACAGGAAGCCAACAGGTTTTTGGAGAATATTTTATCAACACATACTCCACCAGGTAGTTAGGGGAGGCAGAGAAAGGATGAATTGAAGGGGAGTTATCAGACTTCTGAGATTCCACTGGCTCATAGATCCATCCATCAGCAAACATATCATCTCTTAGGAAAATTGAAGGTGATCTGGAGACAATTCAGAGGCCAGAGACTGCTACTGCTACTGACTGACAGTAGCAGTGGGCATAAACTGGACCCAGAGGGCATAAACCTACAAAGTGAGGGTAGTGTCTTCTGTTATAGAAGGTAGGGTCTTCTTAGACTCAGAGGGTGACCTTCTTGGTTCTGGAGGGCAGAAACCCACCACTCAGGTATGAGAAGGCAGGATTACCATTGCAATGGACAACAAGACAGAGCATTGAGTCAGAGAAGATTATTCTCAAGCCTCAAATTCCATGTGTACATCGTGGCTGTTTTCAGACTTACTTGGGACCCATGATCTTGTTCTCTCTTCTAATTTATCCTATTTGGATTGGGAATATCTGTGACTGTCATCCTATGCCTGTCCCGCCATGTTTGTTGTCAGTTTTATAGGTTCACAGATGGAAAGCAATTTTTCTCCAGGATGAATATTTCCATAAATTGGCCCATAACTGATTTGGATGATTTAAATATTTTTGGACAAATAGTTGATGCTAGAATTGATTGCTAGAATTGATTGATTAATCTTAGGCAACATTAAGATGGTAATATATTTTTCATGTGAGGGTGTATTGTCTGTCCCCCAGAATTCATATATTGAAGTCCTAATGTCTGATACATCAGAATGTGAGTTTCATTGGAGAAAGGTGCTTTATAGAGGTGATAAGTTAAAATGACATCATTAAGGTAGACTCTGATCCTTTCTTATGAAAGGGGAAATTTGAACAGGGAGACATACATAGGGGGAATAGATACAGGAAGAAGATGATCATTTACAAGCCAAGGAAAGTAGACAAGAACTGATCCTTCTTTCACAATCCTCACTCTGAGGGAACTAACCTTGCTGAGACTTTAATTTTGGACTGTGAACACAATAAATTTTTTACTGTGAAAGCCATCCAGTGTGGACACTTAGTTATGGCAGCTTTAGAAAATGACACATCCTCTTTTATTGCAGTTTTGTATGTCAGAGTTTCTAACTGCTATAAGAAGCTATCTAACATGCATAGGAATAGTTGCAAGTGCCTTAATTATTTAGGATGGAAAATAAACGTATTAAAGGACACATCATTTTTTTTTAAATTGAGTGACATTAGGTTTTAACACTGTTTGTGATTCAGAAGTAAGCTTATCATATGACTTATTCTTCGCAACGCCAAACCAAAGAGAGGAAATTATTGGAAGTCAGACTTGACTTCAACAGAAGGAAAATCTACTTGTCTTTTAATAATAAAACTGAGTAGAAAGAATCTGTGTGCCAGATAAAATTCAAGAAAAAGGTGAAGCAAGAAGTGTGTTTGTTTGTATTTGTTAGTATACGTTACTGGATAGCTAGTTCCTTGATTTTTATTTTTTTAATCATAGGCTGAACTGTGATCAAATAATAGAAACCATTAAGGTAGACTAAGGCAAAAGAACTCTAAAGACTCTGAACAAAGAATCCTTCCATATTTTATCTTCTAGGACAGACAGGATGAGGATAAGCCACTGTAAAAGAGAGTATCCCAATTAGCAAAGGAAACAAAAGGGAACGTGGGTTTGACCTTTTAAAAAGGAGAGCAGGTGAATAAGAAGGCAAGTAACATTAAACTTATGTTTAGAATTAGGCAGTGATAGCTGTGCCACTAGACCATATGTGCTATGAAGATAGACACAGGGCGAGCTTATTCATGGCATTTTCCCTCAGACTAGCATAGTGCCTGACTCATAGCTGACATTTAATTAATACCAGTAAATGAACAGATACTGTCAATTAATATTCCAGGGGCTTTAAACATTTATTTAGCATGCACAAAGAATTTTTATATGAGTGTGTGGAAGTTTTAGATTAAGAGGTTATCATGTAAAGAATAAATCATGATCTTTATTCTCTAAGAGCAGTTATTTTATTGATTTATTGATTGATTGATTGGTGAGGTACATGCATAGAAGAAAACAATTATAAGATGACTGAAATTTTCTCTGATAGCATACTGTGATGCCGATGAGAGACTTATTATGTATGTAAAGAACAAAGATTGATAAAATACAAAGTAAGCAAAAATATTAATTGAAAGTAATTGAAAAATTGATCATCCCAGATAAAACAAAAATTATATAAAGTATTTTAGAACTGTGATCTTATATTTAGTAATAGATATGAAACTTTATGCAGTAATGAAGGATTATCAAAGAAAATGGGGCATCATATTCTTGGCACACATTACCTACACAGTAAGTATATCTTTGAGGATTCATAGAAATGCAAAGAGGCAAGAAGGAGCAAAAAGATCAGGTTTCTTTTAGAAGCATTTAGTGCAACAGCTAGCCATGAAGTACAGAGACCGTTGCTTGGAAAAGTGATCAAGGTTGGAGATATAGAAGGGAGTCACCTAGCATCCACTTCTAGAAGGGTTTCTTCTAAATTGCTACTAAAGACACAAATTTCTATTCCTCAGTGATAGTTCCCCCTGGTGGTAGCAGGATGAATTACAGCAAGCATGAGTTTTAGGAAATCTGGGTGCTCTAGATACAAATTTCCTAGATGCAAAGAAACAGTGAGATTAAGAGTGCAAACATTCAAAGCTTTGGAAAAAGTTTTGATAAAGCAGGAGGATTATAAACTATAAAACCAATTTGAAAGTTTCAGATTTTGTAAGATTTTTTTTTTCTATTGAAGTTTCTCGTTCCAGATAAGATAGGAGTAATCATGTTCCATTCTACCTCTACCATTAAATACAACTTTGAATCTAAGACTTAATAGCTTGGATCACATATTCTAGAACTCTGAAAAGTAAATGTTAATGGGGAGATTGGGAAAGAAGACTCAATTTTTAGAAAAGAAACAATCTAAATAAAAATGGGCAAAGAAGATATGCTGATGGCAAATAAGTACATAGTCATTAGGGAAATGCAAGCAAAAACCAGAATAATATACCACTACACATCTATGAGAATGGTAAAAATAGGAAGAGAATGAAAAGGAAAAAAATGTGCTGGTGAGTTTGTGGAACTGGGACTTTCATGTAGTGCTGATAAAAATGTGAAACAATGTACCCATTCTGTTAAGCAAATTGACATTTTGTTAGTATGCTTATCTTATGGCCCAGCAGACCAACTTTTGAGTATTTTCCATAGAGGAATGACAGTATATATTCACAAGACCTGTACATGGAATGCTTAAAGCAGCTCTATTCATAATTGCCTCAAACTAAAACAAATGTTCTTCAATGGATGCATGGATAAACACACTGTGGTATATCCATAAATCAGAATACTATTAGGTAATAAAAAAGAATGAACTGTCAACAAATGTAACAGCTTGGCTAAATCTCAACGACATGGTGCTAAGTGAAGTCAGTTGGCCTAAGAAGTTAAGTGCTATGTGATTCCATTTATGACATGATTGTAAAGCTTCATAAGTCTTGATAAAGTCCTACTTTCTAAATTATAAATCAAAAGCTATCATCATTAATGTGGCTGAACTTTTAAAAAAATTTAATGTCAACAGATTTAAAAATAATAGAAATTGCAGTGAATATATCAATCTTCTAGAAATTCAGTAAGCTGATTTTGATTTAACCCACCATTTTGGAAGTATTTTCCATATTGATAGATATTATGTATAATTTTGAGACTCATTCTATTAAAATATTAATTTAGAAAATATTATTTCTGTAAAATAATAGGCAAACATATGCTTAAACATGAAATGGATTCCAAGACAATTCTTTTTTAAAGAATAATGGAGTGGATTTCACTGAATTTTTATGAGTACTATAATCTTTCTATGATCTCTATAGTATCATATTTAATTGCTTTATGCATATAATTATTTACATTAAAAATTGTTAACTGTAGATTAATATCATATCGTTTTTTCTTACAAATTTCCCAGAAAACCGCTGACATGATAGAAAATAATATGAAGGATATAAGTTCATTTTATAGAATGTGGTTTCCCCAAATGTACCTTTGTTTTTAACATATATGTCCCTAATATCGTATTCATTTGAAATCATCCTTGTAGTTAATTTGCTGACAGGTTACTATTATCCTGGCAACTCGAGTCCCCTCTTTTAATGCAGTTTTAAAAACACCTACCATGGGAACAGCTTCTCTCCTTGCATTTAGGTATCTGACTCATCCTTACTAATATATCTTGATGTTAACAATGACCTAGGAAACAAAGACAGGAGCTTCCTTAGTATTTTTATCTATGTAAGCTGCCTTCACAGAATGTGTCTCATCAAAGAAGCACCTAATTACTTTGCTAAAACCAGAAAGCACTGAAGAGAGGGAAGAGAGGGCCTGGTCAGTCTATCTTAACTATACACCACTTAATGAATAGAGATTACAACACATGGTATTCTGTTGGGCAATGCAGTGAGGAAATTAATAATAATAATAATAATACATTCTTAACAACAAAAAAAGTTAGTTAAAATGGTAAACATAGCCAAGCTTCTAATTTAGGAAGTTCATTTTGGAATGCCTTGTAAGCTCAAATACAAAAAGGACTAGTTTTCAAGACAGTAAGAAAAATCTGGGGCTAACAGGAAGGCATGATTTTTAAATTCATATTTTCAATGAATACAGTTATTCATTATTTAAATTCATATTTTTGATTACTAAATATTAATCAACCAAGAGGAAATATAAGGCTTTGGGGATAATAAGATGAATAAAGTAGCTTATGTATTGGGAGCTCAAATATATTATGGGGTATGATGAAATATCCTGAGAGATGAATCTAGTGCTGGTGGCATACAGATGGGATGAAACATCAGTCTATGGAGGGTGGAAAGATATCCATGGGGAGTTTTCCTTTGAATTTAGCCTTTATGGATTCAACTTAAACTCTAGGAGTTATAATTAGGTGAAAAATAAATAAATAATACACATATACTATAATCCATGATGACAAGTACTGTGAAGAATAATAGCACAGAATGGGGAAGATGGCATTTTAAACTGTGTGACTAGGGAATGCTTCACAAAGCAAGAAATATTTGTCCAAACCCTAGAGGGAGATAAGGGAATAAATCATGTGGATATTTCAGGGAAGAGGAAACTGCTCAATGAACAGAAAGGAGGTCAATGAGGAATTGCTACGGAGAGTAAATGGGGAAAATTCAGATAGGACATTTTAGGGGGTTGTGTGGACTTTTACTGAGTGTGATGTGAAGTCATTGAAGGACTTTTCTTTCTTGAAGAGACTACTTAATGAGGCTTCCCACCATCTCCCTATGATTTAGGTGATATTGCTAGGAGACACAAGTTAAAACTGATCTTTCTGGAACTCTATTTTACTAATGATAAGTAATTAAATAGCATTATATGGATAAAACTGAAGCACTTATATCTTCTTTATAAAGATAACATGCCAGGTAAGTTCAGAATCAAGGAACTCAATGCTTGTGAAGATACACTTCCAGTTGCATTACTAGACTACTCTGCAGCATGTTTTCCCTTCTGTCTCATTAGGAGTCTACTGTTATAAAAACTTGGATAGCATTGATGTTGTGTAATGATATTGATGCGGTAGCTAGAGTGGGGATACTTGGGTTTGATTATTGCATCAACATCTTAAAACTATGCAGTTTTGTGTCTTGATGTTCTCTTCTGAAAATGGGTAAAACTATTCTGTCAGACTGTCCCACATTCTAGAAATGAACAATGTTCATTCCAGCCTGAAAGGACCTCAGGGTTTAATGCGATGGGGAAGTGCAGTAAAATTTTTCCAAAGTCAAGGGCTAACATTACATTGTCTCATTTTGGTTCTTCAGCTCCTTCCTAGGCACTCAGAAGGGTCCAGAAACTATTTGTGTTCTTGATTTTTCTTCCTCTCTCTCTGTCTATCTTTCTCAAAATGGTATATTCTTTGCTGAAATATATCAGAGTATTATCTGATTTTCCTGTGCTTTAGTTTGCTTTTTCTTCAATACCATCTGCTATTTCCTACCTTCTAGCTTCATCTTTGGTTTCAGTATTTAACACGGGGAGACAGGATTATGGACGTGAACAAAACATAGTACTTGCCCTCATGAAACTTAAATTCTAGGAAAGTAAACATGAAAAACAAGTAAATAAGTAACATATACTATGTTAAGTGCTGTTTAATAGTTCTTTGGCACTTTGTAGAAACAAACTTTCATGCGTTTACCTATAAATATGCATTTCATTTTCTCATAATTCAGACTTTATAATAATCTGATAATCATTTAATTTTTGTATTTCAATTAACTTTCTTTGGTGTCTCTAAATTTATCTAGTGTTGGTAGAGTTGACAGACTTTATGTATTTTTTTGAGAACTTTATTTCTTAGAATGATTCTCAGAATTTCTTTAATAGGGTCATTGACTGTGATGGTGGGCAAAGTAAAAAGAGTAACATGGAATATCATGTACATCTACAGTAAAAATTAGCAAATAATTATAACTGCACTGGTGTGCTGCTTTAGATAAGTTTATGTCAATATGTTCTTATCTGAATCCCTGTATGCATATACCAAGATCTAAGTTGTGAAATTTGCCACCATTTTGAGAGGAGAGAGATTCTTAAAATGCTTACTGTGTTTTTACAGCCTTAAAAAAAGTAGATATCAGAAACACCTCAATGACTTCAAATTGCTATTTTATTTTTTGCCAATAATTCACTCTAAATATTGGCAGAATCACGTATTCTCATATCACAGCTATTGCACTATTGTTGAAGGAAAGTCCTATCTTGGTTTCCACAATGAAGTAAATATAGATTACATTAACCTTATTTTCTCTCATTATATTACTAACAATCCATTCTCAAACAGGGCAGTTAAAATATCTTGAAATATATTAAGAACACGCACACAGGCCTACCTGAACATCTGTTTACTCTCCCTAAAATTTAAGTTTCATGAGGGCAAGGACTTAGTTTTCTTCACGTCTATAGTCCCAACTTCCAGAAAGGTAGCACAATGTTAAATGCTGAAAGCAAAGATGTACCTAGAAGTTAAGAAATAGGAGATAATATTTATGGAAAAGTAAACAAAGCATAATAAAGATAATTCCATCTCTGTGCATCATATAATGAAAGAGCACTCAACTGGGAATCCAAAAGCCTGGGCTTTAGTGTTAGTTCTAATGTCAGCTACCAATATGACTTTGGATGTCACTTAAGTTCACTAGGTCTTTAGGCATGTGTTTGGAATGAGGAACTGAACAAGGCGATGATTAGGATTTTGTTCATGATGTTTTTAATGTGTTATTGAAATATTAATATCTCCCCAAAGTAATATGTGCAGTTGAGGAGTTTACATCCTTCCTAGGGTGTTTGAATCACTTTTCCCAAGGGGTGTCATGAGGTCTACTTTTTATTACATGTAGGATATAGTCAGTTCTTGTCAGTCCTTTAGATATTCAGCCAGAGCAGATGACATATATGAATGATTTAATGAAGGTTGATGTCCTCTATACCTTAAAAAAAAAATAAATTTCTTCCTTTTCCACCGAACTCTTACTGTAAATCTTTCCTTATCTGTAATTTTCTCTGATTAGCCCTAGTTCTGCCATGTCAGATCTGTGTGAGATCAGGCTGACCCTGGTGGCAGTCATTGCTGGAACAGACTTTTCACAATGCCCAAACACTTCAAGTACCAGGGCATTCTTTTCACTTCTACATGCCTTTAAAAGTGTTGAAGTACTCCACTCTATTTTTAAGTGAAATTCAGGTTACAGTGATCTGTTTTAAAATGGAGACATTTGTTGGACTCCCCTACCCAAGGGTCTCACTGGCATATCTTATACAAAGCACACACACACACACACACACACTTGCAAATAAATATGCCCACATACAGAGCTTGTCTTGAACATCTACGTGCACATGAACAGACATAAGCATAATGCTTGATTTTGGACTCTGCTCTTTAATTGGCAGCATTCATTTTTCGTGATTGTTACCTCCGTATATGTTCTGGGGAAGCTTTGGCTTTCAGAAGTGACTTTGCATCTAACAGAGAGTGGCTGCTGTAGGCATCCCATGAACAATGAGCTTAAACAGAAGAATGAGGGTAATGTGTATTGGAATAAAGATTAGGCTTTAAATTCCTTGGGGGAATGAACCAAATCCAATGTTTTCCTGTTAGCTGACATTTTTTTTTATATTGATGCTGTTTGGGATCTTCTGGAGAAGGGAGAAAAAAAAAAACAACTTCAGCAAATCAGTTCTTTCATTCAGAAATGGAATTTAGAGACTTTTAGCTAGGCTTTTTGACAATCCCCAGTTTAATCAGTGTTCACTGTGATGAGGACAGTAGCCTCACAAATTTTGTGAAAATCTGAGCAATGAAGGGTGTTGTTGAGGGGGAAACAGAGTGCAGTTGTTTAAATAATGCTGGACCAATAAGCATTTGGTAGGTGGAGTTACTGTTGTGTGCATTACAGAGCCAGATAATTCTGAATGAAGACTTTAAACATCACACATGCTGGACGGGTTCTGTTCTTTGTGCAAGGAAAACAAGTGACTAGGTGACTGGGTTTTAATTATTTGTCCATTAATGAATGCAGCTTATTTGATAAAATTAAGAAAAAATCATCTAAGGGATTTATCAGAAGCCCTTATGAATATTTCATGAGTTGATATATTCAGCTGAATGAATTCAGTGAGTTTCAGTGTGTAGCTTGCAGACAAACCTCATCCACAAGGAGGCTACTGACATAGGAAGCACTTTGGTGCATTCAGAGGCAAAGCTAGGCTGATAAAGCTCCTTGTGACAGCCTGACTTGCCATTCTTCGAGTATGCTGCTTTTGCTCTAAGCAGCTCATACAGTGCAGTCACAGCTTTCGAAATTAAACTGGAAATAGTTTGCAGACTTAGCAGCCTCAACCTGAAGCCGTGTCTCTGCTATGTTTGAGGTTTTTGTTTTGGATGGTGAAAGCTAGTACTCCACATAAGACATGACAGCAAAAAATTCTTCAAAGGAACTTACTGCTTCAGAATCTGAGGTTTGCATAAAGACTTTCAAGGAGCAAATGCACTTAGAACTTGAGCTTCCGAGACTATCGGGAAACAGACCTACATCTCCTAAAATTTCTCCACGCAGTTCGCCAAGGAACTCACCCTGCTTTTTCAGAAAGTTGCTGGTGAATAAAAGCATTCGGCAGCGTCGTCGCTTCACTGTGGCTCATACATGGTAAGATGGGACTTGGAGGTATCCACCGCGCTTTTCATTAGCAGCAGTGATTTAGGAATGTAGAAAATGGAACATTGAGTTTTGTTCATGGTACATACCACAAGTGTGAAATGAATGGAGAGCGGGTCAGCAGAATACTCAGTGCATTGTGTGTTGAATTATCATTGCATTGCTAGTTGTTTCCAGATAAAATAAGCTTCTAACTGTATAGCCCTTGAAGTTGCTGCTTATGAAAAATTATCTAGCTAATTGTAGGTAAATTGGGTATTGAAGGAGTTCTAAAAAGTCAGGTTTTTAATTTAATCTCTGTGAGGAGACAGGTGACTTTTTTGTTTGTTTTGTGGTGGTGGTTATAACGTTTTTTAAGTGATTTATTTTTGGTACAAGTAAATGTTCTAAGCTTATTTTTGATTTATTTCTCAAGTTAGTATATAAAGACAGACTTCATTTATTGCACTGCCATGTTTCTGGTATATAAACTAGTGAGTTTTGATTTATTGACTATCTCTGCACTACTTAAAGAAAGCAAAACTAAGTTCCCACTTCTGAAATTATGTGGCTAATTAATTCTGTTTATGATTCAAATTGCTATCATCTTTAAGAGTCTCTTATTATAAAAGGTGGTTATATATCTCTGTAAAAATTTTTATTTTGAGAATGCCAGGTAAAAATTCAAGACCGCTCATAAAAATTATAATTTGCCACCTTTAATCTATGTGTTACATATGGTAGCTCCCTTAAATCAACATAATAATAATAATAATTAACATAAGGATAAGCACAGGAAAAATGAAACTTTACTTGTAAAAGATAGGCCACTTCTGATTTCCCTGAAGGGTATAGTTTTCTTCAGATTAAGATATACCCTTCCAAATGGGGTATATGTATATATAGTTTTATTTAATAAGGTCTATAACAATAAAGGGAGCTAGTAGCACTTAAAAATAATTTTAACACAGTGATTTTGTGACCGGTTACTAGAGTGCTAACCAACATATAAAAGCAGGATATCTGGTTTTTGAAAATTAATATTTACTTAAATTTTGTTTTCTACTCCTCTGAAATGTTTGTCCAGCCTACTGCACAATGCATGAACAAATGTGTTACCCTTAGAGATACGTAGCTTATCTTTGGTGGACACCTCATCATAGCCCACATAACATATATTTTTTCTAGGTAAATATGATATTGTTATTTTTGTTCTTTGTCAATGGATTGCTGGTCATGTAATTGCTTTAAGGGAGACTTTTTGAGTCATTTTCTTGATAAAGATATTCAATTGTAGTATCATACTTGTAAAATACACATGACTAGTCTTTCAAAACCTACCAGAAGCAGCATTTGTATAAAGAAATTGATATGTAAGTATAGACTGTAAGTATATACACTCTTTCTCATGCTTTACCCTAACCTTTATGAGTATGTATTTTCATATAGTTTGGTTAAGAGGTGTAACTGTATAGAGAAGGTATAGAGGTATATTATTATTTAGTTCTTACAAAAGTAGCAAAGATAGAAAAATGTATTAATGAGTAACTACATATGTTTTACTTCTTGGGTTAATATTATGCCACTTCATTGACCAGAGGACATTTAATTTTAGTAAATAAATTTTCAGGTAATGGTAAATCTTCCTAAAACCTTGTTAATATTTTCTTTATTGTAGAGTTCCTGAATATAATGATGTGAACTTTCTTAGAATAGATGTGCTAGAAACATAGAGCTATAAATACTGGATGTTTTCTTCTCAAAAGAGCCCCAATTTTAAAAAGATTGATGAACCAGGTTCACTCATGCATTATACACATTTTCTTGCAGCAAGTTACAAAAAGGAATTATTAAATGAATCTAAGATTACTCATGCTAAGCCTGAGATAACTTATGCTAGTTAAGACAAAATTTCCCACAAATTGCCAACAATTAAAACACACAATTTTGTTATGTACCGTAACATAGGTCTAAAAAATCATTTAATCACCAAACTTATGAAGTAACTTTAGCAACAACCATGATTGATTTTTACTTTTTTTCCTCCTCACTCACCCACTCCCTTTCTTATGTTTCTTAGTAAAACTGCATTATAGTTTGTTTACAGCTCTGGATGAAGTTTATATTTATATTTATTTCTATTTGAGTACATGGTTAATATACTTGAAATATATTTTCATAAAGCATTCAATTAAATTTATGTTTGGAAAATATACACATCTCTTATATATTTGAAAGACTTTCAGAAATCTTAAGTTTTTTAACATCATATGAGGTACTACATGAGGACATAAGACCATAAGTGCTTTATTTTTTGCCTCTTTGTCAAGATGAAATGTAACCATCCTTCAATGATCAATGATTGGTATTTTACAAAGCATTCATTTAAGACAGAAATTCCAAGATATACACTTAGAAGTCTTAAAAACATGTTATTACTTTACAGTAGACTGTAGGCTTCTTTTAAGAAGACTGAATTGTTTTGATTTCAGCATTTAAATTAAAGTAATTTTCATGATGAAACTAAACAATGCAGAGGATGCAGTTTATATCTAAATCCACTGACCAGTCTTTTTTATCTTTGGTTATTTGTAGAATCCATATTTTGTTCAGATGTATTGGTAGTTTTGGTTTTGAAAAACCAAGTTATAAAGTCTGGGCTAATGGTAGAGGATTTAAGAAACACCTGTAAAATGATGTCTCTGGGATTATTTTTAAAACATCTGATAAAATATTCAACGTGTTGTCACCAATCAGAATATTTACATAACTCTAACTCTGGAAGGAATTTAGGTGATTATCTCACTGCTTCCTTTCATCCTTAGGACATAATCATTCCATCTTTTAATATGGGAACCTGTCTTTTTTTTTAAGATTTATTTTATTTATTTATGCATACAAGAGCTGGGGTGTAGGCCAGAAGTACGGGGGGCTTAAGGGATGAGAGGATTCACCAGAGACAGAGTGAGGATTAGAACAGGCAGATCTACTGAAATACACTGCTGAGGGGAGCAGCGGGTGAGACAGGAGAGGTCAGCTGGGCCATATGGGTTAGCTCCTTGGCTGAGGATCGACCTCGTGCTACAGTAGCTGCTGGATTGCTTCATAGTGCTGAGACTTAACCCCTTGTGCCAACAGGAAGGCCTGGAATCTGCCTTATTTTTAAGAAAATATTTCTATATCCTCACCTAGTACACAGTCTCACTATTTTATAGTCCTGGTATTGGAAAATTCTTCCTCATGATCCATCTACATGTAATACATTATGTGTATATTGATCTCTGTATAATCTAATATGTATGACCTGTTTTTGGTCCTCAGAGGATATTAAGAAAAGCCTTACAAGACCTGCATGAATCTGAAGATTATTATTAACTGTACCTTGTATTTTATTTTTTTAAATTCACTCAACATATATAATCAATCATTGCTGTGAGCAACAAAATAAAAAAAAAATCTGATTCAATCTACATGCATTCCAATATCTACTATATTTGAATTATTTACTGGAGTATTGACAAATATTATTTCCTTTAACTTTTATTTGGGAGAGTTATTTGAAGTATAACATGAATCATAATTCATGTTTTTTTCAATATGGCATGTTGCAGGTATAAAACTAATATTCTGATTTGCATTAACTTCTTCTAAGTATTTCTACATCTTTAATCATTATTTTTACTCTAACTTTCTTCCCAGATTTCTAAATTCTTCTTTGAATTCTGAAACCCAGAATTGGACACCATATTCATAGATAGATGATATGCAAAATATAGATAAGAAACCCGTCATGCATTGTAAAATGTCAGTGACTTTTCAGCTTTGTTGAGCAGGGAGTACGGGAATTAATGTCAGAGTCTTTATGGCAACAAATTATTTCCTCCTTACCCCAAATTAAAGGTGACAACTTCTGAGACATAGTGTTAACCTACTTAGCTTAGGTTTTTCAGCTTTCTCTCCTTTGCTGATGCTTCAAGCTTAGTCATCATTCCATGAGCAGCAGCATGATGAACTCTGAAGAAAGCTACCAGTATCCTGGGCCTGCTACTCACCTCTCCCCTATGGTCTCCTTTAGAAGAGCAAATATATTGGTGAGCAGCACCTTCCATCCAACTATCCTTATAACCACACGTGTCTATGGACAATATCATTTCAGTTAGAGTTAGAGTTAGTTTTCATCCTTTTCCCTATTTAGTCTCTATGTATCTTGGAAATACTTCCTCATTTTAACCAAAAATCATGAATTGTATACTTCTGTATCTGATATTTGAATGTAAATGTATTAAAGGACATACTCTAAAGGATTTTGCACCTGGCAATAGAAAACTGTAATAACTGGGACAAAGAGTAAAAAGACAATAATGCATGTAGTTTATATTTGACATTTTTTCTGAGCTTTAGATACTTTTACTGTCTTACTCAAGTTTTTTCTGTTTTTTTTTTTCTTCCTTGTATTGTTCTTCAATTGCCTTGAAGTATTTCTTAGCAATATTGGAAATTTTCTTAGAAATACTGGCACCTTTTCCTATTTACTGATTGAACATTTAATTGAACAAACATTTGTTGAGAATCTGCTATATATCTGGTCCTATTCTGTGCTTATGAGACAAAAAGAAAACAATAGTGCTCTTGTCTATCAAGAACTCATATACCATAGGATTGTTTAGGAAACAAACCAGTAATTGATCAGTGGTGTTTAAATAATGCTATTAAATAATTTTGTCAACTTGTGGTGCCAGCCCAGAAGAAATAAATACCACTAAAAAGTGAGTTAATGAGTTAGGGGAAACTTAGAGAAGAGATAACATTTGTATGGAGTTTTGTACAATCCATATGAGTTTTCCAGGTGACAAGCGGGTAGGAGGGATTTTTTTTTAGTGAAAGAAACAATAAGAATTTAATTAACATATATCAATAATAATAGCTCACATTTATTTGGCACTTACAATGTATATTACATTGTTTTAAATAAATTTACCTGTTTAGTCCCATAAAAGCTCATGATTTATATACTATTTATTTCCATTTTATAGGAAAATGAATTAAATATAAGAATAATAAATACTTTGCCCAAAGTTATACAGCAAGTAAGGGGCTGAGCTGGGATTTGACTAGGCTCATGAGGGAAAGTGAGCAGAGTTCACTAAAGTAACTGCCTGAGTTGTAAGGTGGGAAAAATAGGAATTAAGACAGGGCCTTTGGATTGGAGGCATACTCTAGTCCTCCCAATGTCATGAGCAAAACTTGGGGCTCTATTCCATCATCATTGGAGAGCTGCTGAAAGATTGTGAGAAGGGGATTTCCATAAATAGCTTCCACTTTGGAAAGACACTTTACAGTCATTCTGGAAAATGGATTGGAGGATGAGAAGTTTAGAAATAAAGGGAAAAGGGAGAATGTGCATTTGAGAGATAATGACTTCTAATTATTGTGTATACCCCATAACATTGAAAACTGTGCTTATGACATTCTTTATGACTTAACAAATTACTGTTTATGGAAACTGGGAAAAAGCATGTAAACTTGGTGTCTCTTGTATTTATCACCTACAGCATGGTGTTATGCATAGTACTTGCTGATTCACCACCCCCAAATGTATCAAACAGTCATAATAAAGGTGCTTGGAATGATGGATGCATCTGGGGAAAATCTTGGTAGATCAGTCCTAATTTACTAGAGGTGCTGTATATTGTTTTGTATAATTTTGGTCTTTTTTTTTAAAATAGAAATTATCTTAGTCTACAGTCTGAACTGAATGACAGTGGAAATCTATGCTTTATAGCCCAAATTTATTGCTCGAATCAGAGCAAACATTTTCCCAGTAATTCAAGTCTGAAAATGGCCTTTTAGTACCCACAAGTCTTCAATATATTGTATTTTAAAAGTGCTTACTATAAAAAGGGTTTCCTAAACTAATGATAACACCAAGGGTACTTGTGGAAAGTGACCGGAGAAGTACACTATCTGCCCAGACTGCTTAAGTCTAACCCCCTTTTGCAAAATCATATTTGCTTTCTTTTTCCATTACTCCCTCTTTCATTGTCTCCCAGGTTTTCTCCTAGGATGTTTATAGTGCTTTCTTCTCTACATCACTCTCAAGACACCAGCAACCTTATGCTCAAAGCATTTAAGTGGTTCTCAGAAAAGAATCTAAATTGCTTTCCATGGTTTTCAAGGCCCTACATTATCTAGTTTGAGGCTACCTGTAACCTCGTCTCTGATCCATCAGCCATGTTCATCTTCTTTCTGTTCTTCAACACATTTCCGCTTCTGGGCTTTGCAATTTGATGTTTCTTCTGCCTGGAAGACTAGTGCCCTAATATTAACATTGCTCTTCTGTCCATTCAAGCTTCTATGCAAATGTTACTTGCTAGACAGGCCTTCACTGACCCCCATTATATAAAAAAATCACCCTTTCACTTGGTAGTCCCTAAAATGGTTTATTTTCTTCTTGGAAGTTAATACTTGAAAATGTATTACCTGAAAAGACATGCTTATTTGTTATGTTATTTTATTTTCTGTTATCCTCCAGCCCTGCTAAATTGCATGAGGCAGGAGTTCTCTTTTGTTTAGTATATCCCAGGCACTTACACAAAAGACTGGCCATAATATTTATTGAAAAAATGAAAGAATGTACATGGTTCCTGTTTTCATGCTCCTAAATCTTAGGAACCTTTTCCTTTAGCCTTACATGAAGGGAAAAAAAGAAACCTATGCATCTTCACCCCATCCATGTCTTAATAATTGTGTTTTCTTTCTGTCAATAGGGTTACTCTAACTTGCTTCCTGTTCAGTGTTCTATGATATTGCAGATATTACAATATTTCACTAGTGACTAAGTATCCTTTTTAATTAAGCCACAGTGTACAAATCATACTACCTAGCCTGTAGCTCTGTAAAGTAAATATTTGTCTGTAGCACTGTACAATTATTTATTTCATTATTCTTCATGCATCAAGCAGCACAGTTGGTGCTTCAGCTCAGAAAAGCTCTAGTTATCTCTTATTAACTGTTTGCATGGAAATGCTCTACAGAGGTCTCTATTTGTTATTTGGCCTTTAAAATGTTTGCCTATTATATATTAGAATGTTTTTTTTTTTTCAGGGATGGAACATTTAAAATATTAACATTACACAAGAGCTACAGCAATTTGAGGTTTTTATAGGATTTCCCTGGGGAATCGAATGTAAGAGTCTGAGACTTGCAGAGTGAGTAAATTGCAAATTACCAATCCTTGTACTCTGGAAAAGACATCAGCAGGAGTAAAAATTTCACTTGAGTCTGTCTCTCTCTCTCTCTCTTTTTTTTTTTTTTGAGATGGGAGGTTGGGACTTCTGTCACTGCTAGTAATTTGCCACAGATTTATTTGAATTCCACGATGTACCTTACGTTAAAAAAAAAAAAAAGTAATGGGTTGACCTTCTAAGATTGCTTTCATACTAGAATTTAGGCATTTTTGAGGAAGAACAGGAATGACTGCTTCTCTAGACCTTTCATGGAAAAGAATACCCGTGAGTTCCCCTGACAGATCTACACTCCTCACAACTCAGGTTTACTGCAAACTATGTAGATTGGAAATAAAGGGGTAAGGTTGATGTGGCTTCAAGGACAACTGCTCTCACACTGTATTTTCTGGAGCTTTTGTGTTTTAGGGTCCATTTTGGGGATGCCTTGAAAAATAGGATGGTGATGATCTTTTCCCTGGTCCCGGTCCCCATGGAATTAAAAACCACCAGCTTAAAAGATAAATGGCTGTAGAGAGAAAACATTTCTTTGTAGCTGTGTTTGAAAAGTCATGGAAATTTCCAGATAATTTATAACCTTAAAATTATATTCATCTGGAAATATAAAAATCAACAAGCAACTATAAACCAGTGATACACTACGGTGGGTGGGGGCAGTGAGAGGAGGGATTGGGGTCAAAATAAGGGGGGTGCAATTGTATGGGGGATATAACCAAGATGAAAATGCATACATTGTGCAAAAATGAAAAATGATGTAATAATTATATAAAATAAAATCCAAAAATAATATTCATCTGGGGCCTCCCTGGTGGCCTATGGGTTAAGTCTCAGCACTATCACCACTCCAACCTGAATTCCATCCCTAGCCAGGGAGCTAACCCACATGGTGCAACAGGCCCTCCTGTCTCCCTGCTGCTCCCCTTAGCAGTATATTTCAGTAGATCTGCCTATTCTGCTCCCCATTCTGTCTCTGATGAATCCTATTACCCCTCCCCCCAAACATCTGGCCTACGCTCTAGTTATTCTATGCAAAAAAAAGGAAGAATGTAAAATTTAAAAAAAAGTGTGCATATAAGATGTATAAGAGAGGCAGTATGGTAAATACAAGTATCTGAGGATCAAGGAAGGAAGAAAGATCAGTGGTAGTAAAGATATAAACTAAAAAGTGTTGAAAGAATAATAAAATGAACACTACCTAGATTTACTAATAATTAATGTTGTCTATTACTTTATCTCTGTATTTCATTCCATGTATATAATCATATATACTTTTTTTTTAGTTTGAAGAGAGTACCTTTAGATGGAGAAGAGTTGTTTGGAGATCAAAAAGAGGCCAATATATATTTTTAAGTATGGAATTATTTCCAATCCATCAGCATATTCTTATACCAGTTTAAGAGTTCAAGTCTTAATAGTGTATTAACATATTGAAAAGTTATGAATGTTTGTGATTCCATTTTGATAAGTAATTTATTGAGAGCTACAGTGGAGGGTTAGAGGCACCTATAATAGTCTGACTTTCCCAGGTGGTAAATTTTTGGTTGTAGTGGCTTGAAACATGTTCTAAGACCTTCAAATTTTCCTTCCCCAGGAAGAGGTATTTCTTTATCTAAAACTATAGAACTTGTATCATCAGAAATTGTTTCATTGTATCATGCAACATTTTATAATGTCTTAATATACTACATATGGGGTTCTATCATTATATAATTTTGATGTTATCTTGAATTTTATTTTTTACCATTAATCTTAGTTTTATGTTACATTATCTGGCATCAAGAATGTACATTGGGTTTCAGTATTTCTCTTGTCTTGCTATTGAAATTTCAGATCAATCTATATTTTGGACTTCAATTCCTTAATTTGTAAAATGGATAAAAAATCTTTACGTCAAATATTTTCCTACGTTAATTTAGCAACAGATTTGTATATCTAGCCTACCAGTTACCTCTCTTTTGAGACAATGTACTAATATACTAGCACAATGCTTCCTGTATTAAAAGTCAGATTATATATGCTACAATTATCATACTAAATCTAATAATATGCAGGCATTCACATTATTATCAGATTTGGTTAGTAAAGCAGATATTATTTTTCATTATTTGAAAACATAGCGCTAAGTATGAGATGTGCCAAACTGAAAGAATCAAAGTGCACATGAGTTTATAAAGAAATCATTTTGTAATATCCACAGTGTGGCCATTCCAGACAGTAAAGAAACAAAATACCATTCATTTTCTTTTATGTGATAATCACAAAATTATACTGAAATGTACTGTACCGTAAGACCCTGTATGACTAGCTTATACCTCCACTAAGAAATTTTATAGCCTTATTTTTCTCTCACCAAAATGTCTAAAGACTCCATTTGTTTTTATCCATTGTGTAAAAGAGTTAGGGAGAGAACCACTTTGCAGTAATTTTATCCACTTGCACTGATAAGCCTGAAAGGAAAAAAGAAAAACATAAGAAGATGCCTTGCTATTTCAGGATCCCACATATAAAAAGCCAATATAGAATTCAGTGAACAAATGCCTTGGAAGACTTCCAGTGTCATCAAAGCTCATTTACATATATCTCAAAATGTCTCCTTGCCATTCTTACTATTCCTCCACAAATTAATAAGCTCAGACCGCTTGTTACAATACAGAGGAGAGTGCTTCAGGGACTTTTTTGGGCCACAATCTCCTCAATGATTTATACTGGAAACCTATCACCATTAGGCCTCCTGAAGAGAAGTCCAGGAAGACAAGACAAAGAAATGATAGAATCAAAGTGTTGCTGGTGTCTTAACTGCCCAAGACTTCTTCTTGAGGTATTACTATTGAATTCATATACACATTTTAACCTATGTTAAAATGTTTATACCTATGGCCTGTGTCTTTACCAATCAACCTGCTGAACCAGATCTGAGCTCACCCAGAAGAGTTTACCTATAACATGCTCATGTTTGCCAAAGAAGAAAACATTGGAATTTTAGGAGGCTGAGTGTCCTGGTGATAAAAGCGGAACATTTGAAGCCTAATTCCACATTTTACCAGATTTTAAACCAACCATTTAGCCTGTCTTGTTCCTCTTTCTGCATGTGCAAAAAAATAGAAAAATACTTCTTGGGCCTCCCCTGGTGGCACAGCGGTTGAGCACTGGGCTGCGAAGCTGCCCCCAGCCTCTGTAGCTCCGGTTCGATACCTGCCTCCAGGTGAGGGTCCCACATGGTGCACAGACCTCTCCTGCCGCTTGCTGCTCCCCTCAGCAGTGTATTCTGTCACTCTGCCTGTTCTGCTCCCCGCTCTGGCTCTGATGAATTCTTTCACCCTTCCACGCTTCTGACTGTACTCAGTGCTTGCATAAATAAATAAATAAATCTTTTTTTTTAAAAAAAAGAAAAATACTTGTTGTATCTCATAGACCATTATGAAGATTAGTGTGTGCATAGTGTGCACAATTCCTGGTCAATAACAAGTCATTAGCTGACGTTAGTTGTAGCCAGAGCTTATGCTTTCATATAAAGATGTACAATATATCATAATATAGATTAAATATTTTATATGACATGGTTTAAATAAATTATTGAGCAATTTTTATGCCTGCCAAGTCCATTCTTTTTAGACAACTTAGATATTACTTAGTTTCTTAGGAGAGTACTTCATCTTAAAGCCCATAGTAAGTGCTCTTTCCATAGTAAACAAAATTTAAGAAGAAATCACTATGTATTATGGGCTTACTCACTCTCATTCTTCAGAGACAACTGCAAATGACTTTGGTCATGAGATGATCTTTATTCATTAAAATCCCATTTACCTTCTTTTAAAGTACTAGAAAGTCACTGAAGTTGTTTCCCATAGACAGTAGGATAGAACCCTAATCTATGAATGACTAGTTTATAAAAGAAAGTTGACTCATAAGAGGAAATGGGAAAAAGCTTAGGCTCACCAGTCAAAGAATCTAGGCATGCAGTTTGGTGCCACCATTTATAGATTTTTTATTTTTTTAATATTTATTTATTTATGCATACAATAGCTGGGATATAGGCCAGAGTTGTGGGGGGGTAAGAGGATTCACCAGAGACAGAGTGGGGAGCAGAACAGCAGATCTATTGAAATACACTGCTGAGGGGAGGAGCAGGCAAGACAGGAGAGGTCTGCTGCCCCATGTGGGTCAGCTCCCTGGCCTGGGATCGAACTCGTGATGCAGTAGCTGTGGATTGCTTCATAGTGCTGATGCTTAACCCCTTGTACCACCAGAGAGGCCCCCACTTACAGATTTTTTGTTTTGCTGTACTAACTTAACCTTTTGGAGCCTCAACTTCCTCATCAATAGAGATAAAGCAATTCTTTCCCTATTCAATTGTGCTGTAAAGGTTATTTTCTGGAAGAAGAAAAAGGATGATAAGTTTAATGGATGGAAAGTAATAACAAACTATTACTAAATGAAAGCAAGGCAAAGTGATTGACTTTAATGCTACAGGTATATTTGACTTGTGTGGAAAGAACATCCTGTGAATAAACATTATTAAGTACCACAAATGTTTTGTTTCATTAAAAGGGGAAGGAATTTCTGTTTATGGAACAAATTAAGTGAGAGACTGTATGAAAATGGGGGCTAGACTAACTGGAACCTTTAGATCTTATCTAATCCATGGATCTGTATATCACAATATGCTCTCTGAAGAAAGATGATAGAAAGCTCATATAATCAAAATTCAGTGCCATAAAACTATATATAACCTTTGTCTAGATGACTTTATAGCATTTAAATCAAATTGTTCTTTATTTCTTGGTTGTTTCCAAGACTATTTAGGCATGGAAACAGAAATAAAGGTTATTGCTTCTCTTGTGACAAAGACTTTCTTTTCACATTATCATTGATCAGTTGACTCTGTCTCCCAGCAATTGAAAGGTGGTAAAAGGTTATATCTTTAAAATGTAACCTTTCAATGAACTCATAGCTTGTGTACAAGACAAAATAAAATATTTGGGGACTGCACAAGAATCATGTCAAGTTTCAGGTTCTGTCTAAATTAATAAAATAAATTTTTTTAGGAATATCTCTGAATATTATAGGTTAAATTAAGCAACTGTTTCACCAGCATAAAGGTTTGCAGAATCTAATTTTATGAAAGAGTTATCATAGAAGAACAGCACTTGCTTAGCATTCAAGGGATTTGAGTTTTAATGTGAGTTGAATCCCAAATGCCCCGTGAGTGCATATGCATACATTTGCGACGCTTAGCTTTTTTTTTGTCAAATGAGATTAATAATTACCTGCTCAACCATCCTTACCTTATGCATTGTGTTATGAATATTGAATACCAGTGGTTATAAAGTGCTTTGGTTTTCTGCAAAGCAACTTGGCAAAGACAGTCAAAAGGGGGAAGAAAAGCTTCTAAGAAATTTTATGCATATCAGATTTTTGAAAGTGTGACACAGCTTTAAAATAGGTGAATTAAATGAATTTTACATAAAGTTTAGAGTTAGAATTTCCTAAAGTATAGTATATATTATTTCTTTTTCACTAACAAAAAATCAAATGGACATTGCTTTGAACTAAACCTGATGTGTGGCTTGCATTTCATTTATATTTTATTTTTATTTATGCATACAAGAACTGGGGTGTAGGCCAGAGGTGGGTCGGGGGGTGAAAGGATTCACCAGAGACAGATTGGGGAGCACAACGGGTGAATCTGTTGAAATACACTGCTGAGGGAAGCAGTGGATGGGACAGGAGAGGTCTGCTGTGCCATGTGGGTTAGCTCCCTGGCCGGGGATCGAACTCAAGCCACAGTGGCTGGTGGTAGCTTTATTGCACTGAGACTTTAACCCCTGTACCACCAGGAAGCCCTGAATTTCATTTTTAATTGAGTACAGTCAACAAATATTTATTGTGGGATGATGCAAATGCAATGCACCCTGTAATCAAAGAGCTTTAATCTAGCTGAGAAGCATATATAATCATTGGGCAGATGAGATGATTTTGCATTTGATGATACAAGTATTAAAAGTATATACGTGTAAAATATAATGATTCTTCCACTGTTACCAAGTGGTACCAATCTGATCAAGAAACTGATGAGTTACAGAGGTATGGTGCTCTACCCCTTTCTAAATTTCTGGAAGTTTCAATCTACCCCTGTTATAGTGACTTATTTTCTTGTGTAATTAATCACTAGGCAACTACTCTTGGAAATCTGTTGTTTCATCAAGAGGTCAGGTATTTGTCCTCTGCTGGTATTAGCAAGTGAGAAAGTAACAAGATAACAGCATTTTAACTTTTTCCACATAGAAATAAGGCAGTAATAGAAAAGCTATAACATATAGTTATATCATTTAATCCTTACCACCATTTACAGATCACAAAACTGAGACATATGGAGGTTCACAGACTGATGTGAGGTAGCCAAACTACAAAGTAGTCAGCCAAGAGTTGGGCCATGTGTTCTGATTTAGAAGTACACATTGTTTATATTGGCAGGGTCCTTAGATTCAGTGGTATTCAGCTACACAGCCCAGTCCATCTCCTTCTCCTTCTTCAACTCCCATATCCTATAAGAAAACTTCCAAGGTTCTCATGCTCTCATGTACCCTTACTAAAAGCCTTTTCACAATGAGGACCTGACAAAATTCATTTGCACTAAGGCATAATTGACTCTTGGCTTTTTTCATGTGTTATTTCATTTAGAGAAATAAATGTTAAACGAGAAGGGTTAATATCTATTGTAGAATTTGACGCATCAGAGAGCAGAGGCAAGAGAAGTGTTTTGAAGGACAAAAGGATATTTTCCAATTTCTTCAAGGCATGGCACACAGATGGTGGGCTGAATGTCCCAGGCATGTAGTTCTATTTGTAAGTGTTTTGCTCATTCACCCCACTTTACCACCTACCTGCCTTTCTTCCTTTTTCCATAAATCAACTCTCTGGGTACCTGGTTAAGGCAACTTCTCCACTGTGCATGCATTTTATTTCCTCGCACCATAAAAGGCTTTGTTCTTGCAGTTGCCCTGCTGTCTATTGCATCAGTAATCCAATCAAAAAATCTGACAGGAGAGTTACATAGACACTTCTCCCAAGATGACATACAGATGACCAACAGTGCATGAAAAAATGATCATCATCACTTATCAGAGGAATGTGAATCAAAACCACATGAAGTCATATCACCTCACATCTGTTAGAGTGGCCTGTATCAGTAAGACCAGAAACAAAAATATTAGTGAGGATATGAAGAAAAAGGAACCCTCATACACCATTGGTGGGAATGTACACTTGTCCAGCCTCTATCAAAAATAGTATGGAGGTTCCTCAAAACATTAAAAAATGATCTACCATATGATCCAGCATTTGTTCTGCTAGGAATCTACCCCAATAATACAAAAACACAAATTCAAAGAGATGTATGCACTCATATCCATTGCAGCACTCTTTACTATAGCCAAGCTATGGAAACAACCTAAGTGCCCAGCAACAGATTAGTTGGATAAAGAAGACATGGTAGATGTATGCAATGGAATACCAGTCAGCTATTAAAAAAGGTGAAATTTTGCCATTTGCAACAACATGGGTGGAAATGAAAGGGATTAAATTAAATAAGACAAATACTGCATGATTTCACTCATGTGGAATATGAAAAGCAAAGCAAAGGAGCAGACAAGACCAAACCAAGCCAAACCCTAAAAATTGGACTGTAGAATTGAGGCTATCAGTAGGGGAGGGTCTGGGTTGGGAGCAAAAGGGTCAGAGACCATAGACTATGGTGGAGCATTATAGGTGCTTTGGTGGCGGGCATTATGTGATGACTTACATTAGATATAATATATACCTAAAGCATATACAGCATTGTAAAAATCAATGTTACCTCATATAAATATAAAAAATAAAAGGAAATAATAATGATAATTATAAACTGTGAATATAGTAAAAACTACTCAATTTTACTACATTTAAACTATTACTACATTTCCAATGGACAAATTTGTGCTATCTCAATTACATCTCTAAAAAGCCATTCCTTTTTAAAAAGCCAATAACTGTTTTATATCTTGTTTGAGATAAGTTTATATGTAAGTTGGATGTATTCATATATAAGAATATGTAAAAAATTGCCTAGTCATATATTAAGAATGGTGAACTTTATTCACTTTATTCATCTGTTACTCTTTGTTGCAATCTGTTCCCAGACTTCTCCATCTTGGTGAGACACAATTCATGCTCTGACCAGAAATCGTGTAGTCTTCCATGATTCCTGATTTTCTCTGATCATTCATATTCAAATGATTGAGCAGATCTTATCAGTTCTACTTTCACAATGTATCCAGAATCTGATCACTTCTTATCACTATTCTGGTCCAAGTTACTATTACCTGGGTATGAAATTAATGTCTTTCCTCAACTTTCACCTTTTCCTTCTTACAGTGTATTTCCACACAGCTTTCACAGTGATCTTTTTGAATATCTGAGAGGTTATGTTACTCCTCTAGTAAGAATCCTTCAATAACAGGTCATCCCACTTAGATTAAGGGTCAAGGCGTATGTACCATATCTTCAAGGACCTGTTGGTTTCCACATAACTTCCTTCCCTTCCCTTCTCTATCCACCCACACATTTTTCTGTTTGCTGGTCCTCAAACAACTGAATTAGTATCCTTCATCAAAGCCTCTGCTTTTTTTTTTTTCAAAAAATAATTTCCTTTGGATATCTTCATGATTCTCTTCCTCTCTTCTTTCAGATTATTGTTTGAAATCATCTAGTTAGAATGGTCTTTCCCAACCATGATATAAAATAGTAATTTCTTCCCTAGCCTTCTATTGTCCTTAACACTGCTCTGATTCCTATAGCACTTTTCCACAACTGATATCTATATCTACATCTCTATCTGTATAGAGATATCTACATCTACATCTATATCCCTGTCCATAATAATGTCTGTGTACTTTCCTTCTACCTACCTACCTACCAACCATCTTGCTTGTCTCATTTTACTAGAATATAAAATTCATGATGACAGAGACTTTGTCTATTTTGTTCATTGTTAAGTATCTTCAACCTGTAACACAAGTTAGCACATGGAAGCAGTTAATATTTGTTCGTTGAATGAACTAAAGGGTGAAGACACAAATTAAGCAAATTGGATAACTTCTAAATTTAAGAACTAATTCTTTAAGTTGAACGGGAGAAAGAAATATGAACAGATACTTTAAAATATGATGTGATATATAAAATAATAAAAGTTACTACCCTTTCAAGAAACGGTTTAAGCATTAAATATTATTAAAAGTTTTACAATAGATAAATATGACAGCGGGAGAAAGGGAAAAGTATGCTGACTTTGTAGTAAGAAAAATGTTAATTCATATTCTGATTACATTGTTTATTAGTTGTGACATTTTAGGCAAATACCTAATACAATCTGTTCCCTCCCAATTTACCTAGTATGCCATTAAATTTATTTCAGTTTTGTGAATTTCAAGTCAGGCATAATAGGCATTAGGTACATATTATTTTTCTTTTTTCCATGTCTAATACTTTACACTCACAATTTACCCTCTATAATCTGTTTTACTCTATCATTTCTCAATGACTTTCTAAATTCCTACATCATTGACTTTCTTTCATTTTCTTCTGCAAGACCTTTTGCATCATATGTTATAATTAGCCTCACCAAATCAACTTTCTATCCCAATTGTATATGAATATTTTTATATACATATATAATTGCATATATATAAAACTAGTGAATCATTTAGCTGTATTTGTAAAGATTAAAAGCTAGATAAGTCTTACATATTTTAGGATGATGGTGAGTGGATATTTATTCTTAGTTGTAAATATGTTTCTTTGGCTTACACTTGAACAGTGGTTCTTATATCATGAATCAGTAGAAGTATAACAAATATTCATAGAATAAGTGCACTGGGAATATGTAAAAACCTTGACTGTATATTCTTTCCATAATACAGCCAGACTATTAAAACAATACCAACCTGAAATTTCAAGATACAGTGTCATAATTATAAACGTTATTTGTAGGGCATCATGTGGAATAACAATTATCATCGTTAATTGAAATAGGCAAATCTCTTTGAGAGCCAGTGCGATATCTTTATTATTTTTTTTTTAGTGGCAAAGCATTCTGTTTACATCATTGTATAAGTTCGTATTCAGTATATTATTTGATACATGCAACATGAACACCATGTTGTACATAACTGGAAAGTGTTGAACTAAAGCTCTTAACTTTTTTCTCCAAGGCTTCTGCTTTTCATTGCACACAGAGTTATTTTGGTCTCTTTTTTTCCCATTGGGATTTTGATAAGTAGAGTGTGATATAACAAGGTAATACCTGAAATAATAAGGTTGAGGAAATCTGTACACAGATTAGAGTATTTCTTAATGTATAGTATAATCAAAATTAGCAAAATGAAAGACAACCCAATTTGGGATGTTTTTGATATAAACAGAATGTATGTATATTTTCCTAGGTTATAATAATTAAGACTTCTTTCTAGGTACTCAGTAAGAAACTCAGTATAGCCTGAGATCTTGAATTTTATAATTGTATTAATTTTCTTATTGTAATAATAATATACAGATTAAGACATATATCAAGACATGCCACATTTGTCCAGGTCCAGTTGCTGTTTTTGGACTTTTATGCAAAATCTTTTATTCAAGTTTTCACCAGTTGGGAGCTCTTAAAGGTTGTTTAGATTTCAGTGAAGAGCAATCTTTTAAGGAGTTTATGTCCTAAATATTTTCTGGTTTTGCAGTAGCATACATCAGACATAGTTCTTGTGTTTGGATTGGGATTTTCAATTTTAGCATGCTCTAAAATTCTCTAGGCATTTAATTTTCCATCTGGTCCTCATAAAAGATTTCACATTTGTAATGCAGCTCAGGCTCCTGCTCAGACAGCATCATTATAATTCTATCCATGACTGTAGTTTGATAGAGCAGATACTTTTTAACTTAAATTTGTTTTTACTTTACTTTTCTTTCTTTCTTAAATCTAGGAATAACACTTGTTTTTAAATGGTGCATTTCTCCCTGAAAAATAATCACAGTGTGCTGACCAAGACAACTGGCTTGCTGCCCTCTTACTTCTGTGCAGTTTGAAGCTGCTAGGGCAGAAGTAACCGCACTGTGAGTCCAGTACAGGGAAACTTAGCAGTCACCATCCTTCCCCTTCATTAAACAATCTGTTCTCAGTCATCACAGATGGAGGAATATTTTCAAGGACTTGAACATTTTCTTGAAATGACCAAACAACTAGGAATTGCCTTTCACCGTGTTAAGTAGGTTCTAGGACATTGTTCAAGCAAGAATGTACACAGCTCCCAGCAGAGTCTTTCCTATTTAGTTAGGTTTTCAGTATGTGTTTGTGATTGGCATAGCAGGTGCTTATGTAGCCCTATCTTCCATGTAATGCTCTAACAGTGTCATCAACATTAAGTCATTCCATCCTCATAAACAATTTTAAATAAGGTCTTCCTTAGTATCCTCACTTTAAGGATGAGGAAATTGAGGTAAAAGATCATAAGTAAGTGGCAGAGACAGAACCTAAACCTAGTTGGTCAAGCCAGAGTCCATGTTCTTAACCATTACACTGTGCTGTTTGAAAATGTTCAATTGAAAAGTTCCAAAAATCTATTATTACTTTCCCAGAATTAAAATGTACAGAATGTAACTGCTCCACTACCATGCTTGATGCTCAATGAATGTTTACTTATGTGTTTAATTAATAATTAATACAAAGAAATGCCCAAACTGCCTAAAATGTGGGAAAACTGGTATTCTAACATAAAAAAAATGAGAGAAATAATAACTGAGCATGCCATACACTGAAATAGACAAAACCAAAGGCCAACTACAATGGTAGTGAGTGGAGAGGGTGCTTTTATTCAGAAATGCCAGTGGGTTCCAGTATTTAAGGACAACCTGTATTTAAGACTCTGCTACTCCTAAAATGATGCTTTGCATCATAGATTTTCTATTCTGAGAGAATTGTCTTCATTTTACCCATTGTACTTTTTGATGTAATTTAATTGTGATAAAATATACATCACATGAAAGTTCCACCTGAAGTATGTCTATGTATACAGTTAAGTAGTGTTAAGTACATTCACATTTTTGTGGCACCAACTTCCAAAACTACTTTCATCTTGTAAACCAAAACTCACTATGCCACCATATTTCACTTATCTATTTCTCTACCTATGGACCTTTTGGTCTCATCCTTCCATTTTCTGCTCCTGTGACAATGCTGCTATCAACATAGCTGTGTACAAGTATTTCTTTGAAACCCTGTTTTCAACTATTTGGGGTGTATGCCCAGAAGTGGAATTGCTGGATTGTATGACAATCCTATTTTTGATTATTTGAGAGACAATCATAACTGTTTTCCTTACTGGCCCTTTTACATTCCCATTATCAGTGCACAAGGGTTTTAGTTTCTTTCTTTCCTTTTTTTTTTTTTTTTAAAGATTTATTTATTTATACAAGAACAGGGTACAGGCCAGATGCACGGGAGGGTGAGAGGATTCACCGCAGACAGTGGGGAACAGAACAGGCAAACTGATGAAATACACTGCTGAGGGGAGCAGTGGGCGAGACAGGAGAGGTCTGCTGCACCATGTGGGACCCTTGCCGGATAGCTGGGATCGAACTGGTGCTGCAGAGGCTGCGGACAGCTTCACAGCGCCGCGCTCAACCACCTGCGCCACCAGGGGAGGCCTGGGTTTCAGTTTCTTCACATCCTCACCAACACTTGTTATTTTCTCTTGAGTTTTGTTTTATATTAGTCACCCCACTGGATTTAAGGTGCATCTTAATGTCATTTTTATTTGCATTTACTTAATTCATGGTGGTGAACATCTCTTCTTGTGCTTGTTTACCATTTGTATATCTTCCTTGGAAAAATATCTGTTCTATTCAAGTCCTTTATCCTTCTTTAATCAAGGTTTGGTGGTGTTGTAGTTGTTGAGTTTTAGTTCTTACATATTCTGGTCATTAACTCCTTACCTGATGCAGGATTTGCAAGTTTTTTTCCCCTTCAGTAAGTTGCCTTTCACTCTGCTGATATGTCTTTTGATGCACAGAAGTTTTAAATTTTGATGTGCCTGAATTTGTCTATTTTTACTTTTGCTGCCTGTGCTTTTGGCGTCATATCTAGACATTATTACCAGATCTAATGTGACAAAAATCTCCCTTTTGTTTCCTTTAGTTTTAACTCCTATGTTATAATCTTTGATCTACTTTTAGTTGGGGACATTTGGTGATATCGGGAGGTTGTATTTTTGGTTGTCACATCTTGGAATGGTGGTGAGGATCTGGTTACTTTTAGTATCTAGTGGGTAGCTAGGAGAGTTGTTTGTGAAACATACCACAATGCACAGGACAGCTCCTTACAACAGAGAATTATTGGGCCTTGACTGATAATAGTGCTGATGTTGAGAAATACTGGCTCAAAGTGAAATGAGAAAGGCTAATTCTATGGGTTTGGAAAATTGGAGATTCCTCTTTTATGCCATCTGAAGGTTTGGCAATGATGATTACAAAGATGACTACCTAGGGATCCAATTATACAGTTATGTGGTTTTAAAAAGAGCTGAATTTCATATGTCCAGTTAGATAGTAATAGTGGAATGATATATTTTGCATTTTATTTTTCCCTTCAAGATTGTCCTTTGTTCTTTTCACCAAAACGTTACTCATTCATACATTTACTTTTCTTTTTCAGCCAGGAAGCAATTGAATAATTGTAAGGTTGACCATGGAATTTGAGGTGCTATTTGAGTATATTATAGCCAAGAACTGTTAGGAAGGGCTACTACCTATCTTGATGCAGTTTTTTCTCTGATATCTGAGCAACTTGTGGGGAAAAATGCCAAGAAGACAATAAAAACAGTTAATAAGTTATTTTATAATAAGCTGAACTTGTATCTGAAATTCCAGTTTGACTCTCTGCTGATCTGAAGTGAATGGCTTCAGCCTAAAGTAGTTATAAGTTCAAGAAAACTTCACTGAGGAGAAAATGATTGAACTGACATCTCACCTGCTTAGAGTTTCTACCAATGGAAAAATTTGGAAGAAGAGTATTCCTTCAAAAGAACAGAAATTGCAAGTGCAGTGTCCTTAGGATGTGAATATGCTTGCCACATTTAAGAAATACAGGGCTATTGAGGCTCATGTTGTATGTGACTTAGTGAAGATAACAGTGGTATGATACAGCAGAGATCAAGTTAATATTTATTCCTCCAATATAGGGGAACCAAATAAGACATCAACATAAAAATAGTAACAGTACAAATCACAACAAAGCAAAACCAGACAATTATAAATCAGAGATATACTGCAGGGGTGGAGGGGAGAGAGGGATCAGAGGGATGGAGACTGATGGGACAGGGGACTGAGGTGATGGTGCACAGGTGCACTGGTGAAGGAAACTCTATGGGGACTACACTTGTGGGGGTGGAGGGAAGGAAATATTGTTTAAAAATGAACAATGATGTAAAAATAAAAAAATAATTAAAAATATTTATTTCTCCAGAGACAAAGAGAGGAAAGGTTGGATAGAGTGTCCTCTGGCTTAGGGAGAATAGATGAGAGCTTCTCTCGATTTTGGAGAAATGAAGTTGACAAGTGTGTAAGGAATTGGTTTTGTAGTGCATGGGTGGTTCATATTATTAACTGCCATGAAAGAATTCATTGACTCATTTATCAAAAACTATTCAGCATTGTCTATATTCCAGGCAATGTCCTAGGGCAAGGCATGGTGAGACTGAGATAAATAAGACAAAATGCTTATGTCAACAAACTCATGCTGTGCTTTTGTGGGTAGGCAGTTTATTATAGCACTTCTAATTCTTGACTGTGTGACCTGGGGTAGGTTATACATCTCTGTGTCTGAGTATTTTCATCCATATATTGAGGAATTTATTGTCATTACCTTAGGAAGTTATTTTGAGGAGTGAGTTAATACATTGAAAACATTTTAAGAGTGCTTGACACAAAACCATCACTCAATAACTACTAGCTATTTTTATTGTGTTTGTTTTACAGAATGGCAGAAAGGATGGATTAACTCAGTTCTGAAGGTTAGAAAAATCTAAAAGAAAAAGTTAAGTTTGAGTTCATTTATTCACACATCTATTTATTTAATAAATATGTATACTGAGTGCCTACTGCATCCCAGGTTATGTTTCTCTGCTTTTGCACATACTCCCATCTTGCTGCCTATGTTATCTTTGATGCCATTATCCAACTGTCAAACTTCAACTTCCATATCATTTTCTTCAATGTAACCTCCTTCAGTGAAGGACAAAGTAGAGATATTAGAGACATAAATTGCACAAATCATTTTTAGGTGCAATTGTGAACCATGACATCAAGTGCAATTCAGTCGGTGAGAAGAAAAATGCAAAAAGCATCTAAAAAGAATGAAAGATGATGAAATGTCTTAGCCAAGAGATGTAATACAAGAGAGATGAGAAATACAGGATAACATAAGAAATGAAAAAAAAAAAACAATAACTTTGTAGCTTTTTTAAACTTCCCTTATTTCATGTTTAACTTCTTCCGGTTTTCTAGTGGTAAGACACTTTCAACATAAAGGACCTGAGGTTAGCAATAAATGCACAAGGAACAAAGCAATGCAGCTTGTTTTCAATGTAAATCAAACTGGAGTGGAGGAAATTGTTGGCGAGATGTTTCAAGGGGCAGAATACATAGGCCCACTACTGAAAATGAGGAGTGTGGGCTCTTTTGAGTGGCTTGCAGAAGAAAAGGCAAATGATGTGGGAGTGGAGTGGTTAGTTGAACTGGATCTACAGTAGGAAGCATTGACTTGGAGCAAGAAGACTAGAGGGTAATTCTTTGTAATTTAGATTGTGTCCATACAAGCACTACTTTGCCATTTTTAGGTTTATATACTTGACATCTTCTATCAGACTGTTGAATATTTAAAGAATAGAAAAAGTAGTGTTTTCATTTAACTGGCATCTTTCATTGTGCTGGGAATATTAAAGGCTCTTAAGTAAATCTTTACTGAGTTAATATATCAATTAATGTAGTTTAAAACAAGTCTGGGAGAAGAGGATCATAGCCCCTTGATTTAGCTTATAATTGCTCATTATTTGTGTTTCTAAAAGTAAACACTACATAAATAAAAGATCAAAATATCACATGTGGTTACCACAAGCAGGATAATAGTTTAGCATTTCCATTAACTAGTATCCTTTCAGTTTCTGTTACATGTATTCAATGTTAGTGGTAGACAATTCATTTTCTGTGGTCAAAAGTTGCGTATGGAATCACAATCATACTAATTCCATTTTCTCTGTTCAACCACAGTGAATATTGTAGAAACAGGAAATTGCCTTATTTCTTCAAACTTTCATGTTTTTAAATCTTCATTTGTGATTTTGAGAGCTATAGAATAAGTCATTCTTTCCTGGAAAATATCCCTACACAATCCACTTATTGTATTTAGAAACTCAGGTGAGAGGCAGTAGTAGTAGCCTATTCTCTAATTAAACTTGTGAAGTGCAGAAATATTTAATGGAGTTAACCCTCTTAGATATTTTTTAAAAGTTCTATTCAAGAATGCTTTCTAAGAGCAATTTATTTCACCAATTATATGTAAAATTGCAAGTGGAGATTAGAATTAATTGGCACCATTTATTCCAATTATAATTTTTTAAAAGATTTATTTATTTATGTATTTATTTATGTATTTATTTATTTAATCACGGGGTACAGTCAGAAGCGCGTGAGGGTGAGAGAATTCACCAGAGTCAGAGCAGGGAGCAGAGCAGGCAGAAGGACCGAAGTACACTGCTGAGGGGAGCAGCGGGCGGCAGGAGAGGTCTGCGTGCCATGTGGGACCCCCCTCCGGTGGCCGGGGAGCAGCCAGGGATCGAACCGGCGCCGCAGAGGCTGCGGGCAGCTTCGCAACCCAGCGCTCAACTGCTGCGCCACCAGGGAGGCCCCCAATTATAATTTTAAACCACTTAGAGATTTGCATCTGTGTAGCTGACGCTCTTTTTATATAGATATACACAGATCATAGAAACTTTGAGGTAGAAGTTGCTTCCTTAAGTATTACTCTTGTTACAGGCCATATTTAGCTGGTTCAGCAAAGTAAGGCAAGCCTTTCCACCTAAGGAATATGTGGTTTAGACTTTCATAGTACAATAGATTCTGATGAATCACTTTTGATATTAAGTATCTCAATTTTTGTGTTACTTTGCTTCTATAGGCACTTCCCTTATTTAGAACGAGGCTTATGAGAGGAATATTCTAATACCCTTTATCAAAAATATCAGAGCACCTAAAAACTGTTTTTGCAGGGATGATCAATATGTTAGATGCTTTTTCAAATAATTCATCTTAAGAGTAGGATTTGGAAATAAGTAGCACTATCAGACCCCAAATAATACTATTGTATAAAAGTGTTTATGGAACATAATCTTAAATTAATGGAATATATTTATGTTACACACTCATCTGACTGTGTGCTGAGGCAGAATAGAAATGCATATGATAATAACTGAAAGGTTTTTGATACAGACTGTGACCTAAGAAAAATTCTATAGGATATATATAACAATGACCATAATTTCATATTTTATTAATGATGAAACTACCTATAAAACTAAAAACATCTCTTAAATTTTCAGTTTTTAGGGGTAATTATACTCTTAAATTAATGGTAGGAGCTGTTAGTTAAATGTTTTCACATTCAAGCACATCCTGATATGAGGACATATAGTTTTGATGACCTGGTTAATACTGACAAAAACTTTCAGTGGCATTTCCTGGGGCTACTAATCTGCTGTATATTTTATTTTGACATTATTGTAATAACAACGAAATGTGTTAGTGTTTTGCTTTTACTAGCTATTGAAATAATTAATTAAGGAACAGAAGCCTAATTAACTTAGCAAGCAACTTTTAGAATAAGCTTACGGTTCAAATATGGTTATTTAAATATCCCATGCAAATTTTTAGATGCTCCAGCAAATATTTTTTAGAAAAATGTTTTCAATATATCATATCCTTTGCACAGTCCTTTGTAAATGAGTATTGCTTGGGAGGCTTATACATCCCAAAACACAGAAAAATCACATATTTATACATATGACCATACTCTTTCATTTTAGCCTAATGTATAGCACTAATTTAAATGTAAGCTGGAAGTCTGGTAAGATCTCATTTGCAAGATCAAGATCTAGTTAATTAGACAATATACTTTGAGAGATACAGGAACTAAGTATACTTCTTTGATTTATTTGAAGTATTAACCAGGTTTTCTTTCTTCAGCTTAGGTAAGCCATCCAACAAGAATTTTGAGTGGTCACTCATGACTGAGTGACTGAGTGACTTTGAGTGGTCACTCATGACTGAGACCTACACTACACTGTGTAGAGAAGTACAAGGAAAAGTAAATGAATCATCAGAAAGCATTGACTGATACATAGATAGATAGATAGATAGATAGATAGAGACATACTTTTTCTTCAAAGAGTTTTCATTGAAGTTGAGAGACTAAACATGTATATTTAAAAGATGCCTATTCAGAATCTGGCCAGGAAATTTTGTTGCTGGTCAACAGTTTCAAGAGCATGTAATTAGGTCAGGTATGACACATGTTTTGCTAGGTATAGTAGGATTCAGATTAAGGCAGGTATGTGGAATCATATAGTGGAAGATATATAGGTAAACAAGTAAATAAGTAGTTAAATAAATAATGTCATTTAAAGGGAACTGGGGAACTGGACTCACCATTGAGTGGGGAGACTGGCTATCATCCTTAGGTACCTTGGAGAGCTCTCAGTAACTGCGAACTGATTTTGTATAAGGTCCTACTGAAACTTTTTGTTGTCCTAGTCCTAAGCCTACCTGAGTAGGTCTGTCATTGTGGTGGAACTAAAAGATATTTAATGCAACTTTATTTAAATTTTCTTGGTGCTATTATTTGCATGATGATGCAAATTGTATTATGCTAGTATAACATTTTCACCTAATTCAATCTTTGGCCCTCATTTAGGTCATGGGCAATATTTTGGAGTTCCTCAAAGGTTCCTGTGGACTGAGGAGGACAGATAAGCTTATCAGGGATTCAAAATGCTGGCATGTTTTCTTTTCAGGAGAAAGATCATGTTTTTGGCTTAGATAGCAGAATTGTTGCCAAGGACAAGGAGGCATATGCTCAGATCCAATTAGTGGTAGAGACATAAACACTGTTAAGAGTTCAGAGAAGGAAGTTGTTACTAAGAGCTATCAAACCTGTGAAAGACTCCACACAATAGCTGTTCCTGGAGTAATGAAAGATTCAGACAGTCTGAGAGAAGGGAGGGAATGCCAGGTGGAGATAATGGTTAGCACCAACATTTCCATTGATTTCTGGGGCAAACCATTATAAGACACTCTTTATCTTTAAATAGCCTATAATCCACTTGAGGGAGAAAAGAAACACACAGCTTGTTATAATAATTTCCAGTGGTGTAGTAAAAGAATAAAGAGATGGAGTATACATTTAATACTGATGCTTAGGAGATGAATTCTTAGAATAAAGAATCAATGTTGGATAGGGCTAATTAGTGCAGTAATATAGTAATTTGTCTCCTGATCTGAGTTAGTATTTACTATTTCTATATCATGAGCATATGTTGTGTTATTTCCTTAACTAGAGTATTGACCTCTAGAGAAAAATGCCTGTATCATAAAGGGGACAAAAAGCTCTTAATATATAGGAAGATCAAGTTATACATATTTTGATCATTAATTTTGTAGACTATTTCAAACTGAGTAGCTTTTTTAGCTCTTATACTGCCCACCCACTATTGCTCATACTCTGGTCTGTCTCTTGACTTTTTTTTCAATTATATATATATATTTTTAATTGAGGTAATGTTGGTTTACGACACAGTATATGATTTAGGTGTATGGGTGTGGAAGGCAGGAATAGACACAGTGCAGGTTTTCTGATCCAGCAGACTGGGTAAAGGAGGAGTCAGAGTCCTAGTGGCTTTTGCAAGCTTTTACTGGGATGGCAAGCAGGGGTGCCGGGGGGCCGGGAGGCTGGCAGGCCTCCCAGCCCCCAGCAAGTCTTCACTCTATCTGGGCTCTCCGGTCTTCTCTCGTGTTCTCTCTGCTCTGCTCTCCTGCTTCCGTTCGTTCTTGGCTTCTGCTGGCATCCCCATGATGCCGCCCTTAAAAGCCCAGTCTCTCAGCCCAGGTGTACCCACTTCAGGTGCCCGCCATCAGGCATGCATTCAGGACCACAGGGTTCCCTCATCTATCCTAATGGTGGGAGGGCAGAAAAGCCTGATACTTTTTCCTTACCCTACTGTGGGCAAACATCTTCAGCTGTATGTTGACACTCTATACCCACCACCAATGTCCCAAAAGTTCTCCACTTAGTTCATCTGGTTCCCTTAATTCTTTAATCTGTATTCTCCACCCCGACCCCCCCATTCTGGTAGCCTGAGTTTTATAGTCAAATATCCTAAGGCTTGTTTTTTGTTTGATTTTGCTTGTTCTTTTGCTTTGTTTCTTGATATTCCACATTTGAGTGAAATTATCCTGTTTGCCTTTCTCTTTCTGATTTATTTTGCTTAGCTTAATCCCCTCCAGTTCTTAATCCCCTGACAGTATCCATGCTGTCACAAATGGAAATATAATATCTTTTAATTTTTATGGCTGAGTAGTGTTATATTGTAATATATACAACCTCTCCTTAATCTACTCATCTGTTTTTGAGCACTTAGGTTGTTTCCATCACTTGGTCATTGTCAGTAGCACTGCAGTGAAATGAGTAGATACATAGAAGTGGAATTGCTGGATCATGTGGTAGATCTATTTTTAATATTTTGAGAAACCTATATCTGTTTTCCATAGGGACGGAATCAGTCTATAGTCCCACCAACAGAGTGTGAGTTTCCTTTTTCTTTATATTCTCACCAACACTCATTGTTTCTGATCATTCTGATATGGCTGTTTTCACAAATATGAGGTATTATCTCATTGTGATTTTGATTTGCATTTCCCTGATGATAAGTGATAATGAGCATTTATTCATGTGCCTGTATGCCTTCTTTAGAGAAGGGTCTATTAAACTCTTCTGCTCATATTTTTAATGGTATTATTTGTTTCCTTGTGGTTTAATTATATGAGCTTTTTTGTAGATATTGGATATTAGCTCCTTATCAGATATATGATGTGCAAATATTTTCTCCCAAATAGCAGGGTGTCTTTTTGTTTTAATGATAATTTCTTGAAGTATGCAGAAAGTTTAAAGTCTGATGTGGTTCCATTAGTTTTTTTTGCTTTTGTTTCCCTTACTTATGGAGTACATTCCCCAAAGATGTCACTGAAGCCAAAGTCATTTCCTGTGTATTTTATGGTGTCAGGTCTTACCTCAGACCTTTAATCAATTTTGTGATAATTTTTATGTATAGTGTAAGGTAGTGATCTAGTTTCTTTCTTTTGCATGTGGCTGTCCAGGTTTCCCAACACCATTCATTGAAGAGACTTTGCTTCCTCCATTGTGTACTTGGCTCCTTTATCATAGATTAACAGTCCATTGCATTGAATCTGTAATTTACTTTGGATGAGATGGCCATTTTCACAATGTTAATTTTTGCAATCCATTAGCAGGTAATATCTTTTCATTCATTTGTGTCTTCTATTTTAACAATGTCTTACAGTTTTCATTGTAAAGATCATTCACCTCCTTTGCTAAGTTTACTCCTAGGTACTTAATTCTTTGTTGATACCAGTGTAGATGGGATTGTTTTCTTGATTCTTTATTTGAATACAAGAACACAATCAATTTTTGTATTGATTTTGTAACCTGCATATTACTAATTCATTACTAATTCATTACTAATTCATAGAATGAATTGCTAATTCATTATAGTAGTTTTTTAATGGTGTCTTTAGGGTTATCTATGCATATTATTATGTCATCTGCAAATAGTGATATTTTTACTTCTTTCCCAATTTGGATTCATTTTATGTTTTTCTTACCAAATTCTCTTTTTGTGATATCCACTGAGGAAATCATCCTATATATTTAGGTCCAGTAAACACTTCACTCTTCTACCAACCATAAGGGTTTTATGCTTTTAGATTTATTTTAAGCTCTGAAATATTTTATAGTATTAAATAAGTGAGATTAGAATGGTAAATGGAGTTAGTAGCTTTATTTTTAGTTTCAATTTTGAAATACCTTGTAAAATATTTGTTTCAGAATTTGAACATGTAATAATAAACATTTTTTTTGTAGTTAGTGAATTTTTTTTTATTTTCACTTTTTTAAAAAGATTTATTTATTTATTTATTCGTGCATTTATTCATTCATTCATTCATTCATTCATTTATTTATTTGTTTGTTTGTTTATTTATTTATTTATTTATTTATACAAGCACTGGGTACAGTCAGAAGCATGGGAGGGTGAGAGAATTCGCCAGAGCAGGGAACAGAACGGGCAGACTGACAAAATACACTGCTGAGGGGAGCAGCGGGCACACCAGGAGAGGTCTGTCACACCAAGTGGGACCCTTGCCTGCGGCTGGGGATCAAACCAGCGCTTCAGAGGCTGCAGCCCAGTGCTCAACCACTGCGCGACCAGGGGTGGCCCTATTTTCACTTTCTTCCTCAAGGTTACAATTCTGAAAAAGAGTCCAATTTCAATATCATTTGGTCAATATTGCTCTTTTTATTTTTACAAACCTAGGAAATGCCCTTGAAGTATTATCAGTAACTTTTTTCTTCAAGAGTTTAATACATATGTTAGAAGGGACCATGGATTTATTTAGGGCTATGGCTATACTTTTCTACTTTGACTCATTCTGATTTGGAGCTTGAATAATTTATTATTCTCATTCACAGTAGAACTTGGACTTGATAATGTAGACACTGCCTTTCTAGTTCTAGCTAACATTGTGTCTCATGTCATGTTATTCTCATGTGTTATTCTCTTTAGTTAGGTGAGATCTGTAGCATAACAGCACAGTTTTGAGATTAAGTTTTAAGATTTTGGAGTCAGGAAATTTGTGTACACATCCTGGTTCTGCATATATGATATTAGAGAAAAGATGCTAAACATCTGTAATCTGTAAAAATAGGGCTAACCATTCACTTAATTCATAGGATTGTTGTAATAACTTCAGAAAACTCATAAAATATATAAAGAGTTCTCAGGACCAAGTCTAGACTATAATAACTACTAATGTTCTGACTATTATTGATATTCATATTAAACAGAGAGCTTAGTGCCTGATACATAATGTATAGCCAGTAATGAACTGCTGTTTGTATTGCCAGAAAATCCATTCCACTTTTCCTAAGCAGTATTTCAGAGTTGGCCCCAAAGAAAAACAGATGAAATTACATCCTTTTCACACAAATTCATGTTCTTCACTTAAATGAAGAAACCAACTGAATAAGTTAGACAAATGACCTCCTGAAGAAGGGTGCACACTTCACCTTGGTCATCACATTTGCCTATGACCTTGATATAATGTGTCTGACATAATAAATGTTTTTCTTTTCCCAGTTGCAAATCAAGATTTGCTTTGAGTAGTAATATCAGTTTATGCATATTCAGATTCTTGGCCCTGAGTTTACACATTAACTTTATGCACATTCCTTATTAGCATTATAATCCAGTAAAATTCAAAAGTATATGATTAGATGGGAAGGTTGCTATAAATATGCAGAATGTAATTTAATATAGAAAATATTGAGTAGAAACAATTTGAGACAAATATGATTTACATGACAAATATTTGAGAACATTTTTCCAATTCACTATTGTTAAAAATGTTTTTAATTGGAAGATGAAAGATGAGGTGACTATATTGACTCTTCTGTCTTAAGGCAACCCAAATATTGATTCATAACAGTATTTTGAATGGTATTTCTATTTGTATGACATTAACTACAAGTCATATGTTACTATGGTAATTAGCACTATAGACAAAGTTCTACTTAACTATAATCATCATAACATAATGAAATCAGTTCTCTGTGCCTAGACATAAAGTCATGAAATATTGTAATTACTAAATTTAGGATACTTTGATTTTATAACCTTAGCTCTGAAATGAACAGGTTTTGATTTGTCATTGAGTGATTATAATGATAAAAGATACATACTTGATATTCAAAAGTACTTTCAACTTAGTATCCCTTTTGTGGTTCAACAGAAATTATTAACCCTACTTTCCCAAAGGACTCAAAGAAATTGTGACAGTGAAGTGTATGACAAAATTGATATTTAAATATGGACTTCTGATGCCAAGTATTGCATTCGTAGATATCTAAAATAAATAAATAGCTGATTAGAGAATTACAGATGAGAATATAATGACTTTGTCATGTATAATAAAATGGGAATGAAATTCTTTCTTTTTCTTATCTGCCATTCCTTTGCACAGAAGGGGAACTCTTCTCTGCAAAAGGAAAGGGGACAAGGAGACATGGTTAAGGATGAAAAGAGATTCCTAATCAATAAACATAGCTTACCAAGGAGGAAAGCTATCTCATTGGGGCGGTACACCCAAAACATATAACTCATATTTTTAAATGACAATTTTTTTAATTGATAATGTTGAAAGAAAATGAAAGCTTTCATTGACCCATTTATTTGTGTGTGTGTGTGTGTGTGTGTGTGTGTGTGTGCGCGCGCGCGCACCTGCACGCGAACATGTGCGTGCCTAATCTTCCATGATTGGGCTGCAGCCTGCAAGTAAATTAGAGAGCACTTGTTATTTTAATTTTTAATTATTGATCATCTGCCTGTAAGGTTCATTTTCTATTAATGTGGAGGTGGAATTGTGTTTTTCCTTCCTCTTTAGTTCTGGATGAACCCCATATGGTTCTGCTGCTTACAGCTTTTCAATAATTCAGACTTACCATAGAAAAAGTAAAGTTTTGAAAATTCAAATTAGTGGTTCTCAAAGTGTTTTTTCCTACTAGCAGTGCATATATATCTTCAAGTTAAATTATAATCTAGACTAATTTTTTTAAACTATATATACGCAGAATTACCTGGTTTGCAAATGAGAAGGATTGTTTCTCCCTGTTCCCCTAATCTTTCCATTGCTTGTGGTGGCCCCAAGAGATGACTACTGGAACTCCCATTGAACAGAATTTTAAAATATTTGATGTGAGTTATGGAACCATTGGTTAAAAAGAATGTGGCTCCGTCTTACAGCTGAGACAGACAAGATCTGGTTTTAAACCATAAACACACCAACAACTAGGCTTGTTATCTTGAGCAATGTCTCTACATGTTGTTTCCTCCTCAGTAAAAATGGGGAGCAAAATGGTGCTCAGCTCATAAAACTACACAGAAAATTGAAGTAATACATATTAAGTGCTTGGCACATATTACTGATGTCAATATTTATAATCCTTTTGAAGACATCCACTACAGTGATCCAGTGTTTGCAGTATAATGAAATGGTAAAGATAACACCATTCCAATAATTTTGACTTTCTTGATGAGAGACCTTCCCTAGCTTCTATTCTGTGCCAAATGCTGTGTTTTAATTTTGAAGCAAATTCAATGAAAAGAGAACAAAGAACCCAATCAAAAAAATGCACAGAGGAGCTAAATAAACATTTCTCCCAAGAAAACGTACAAATGGTCTCCAGTCATATGAAAAATGCTCCTCATCACTTTTCACTAGGGAAATGCAATCAAAACCACAATGAGATACCACCTCACACTAGTGAGAATGACCCATATGGAAAAAAAACAAAAAACAACAACAACCCAGAAACAACAAATGGTGAGGGTGTAGAGAAAAAAGAACACTTTTATATTTTTGGTAGAAATATAGACTGATTCAGCTCCTGTGGAAAACAGCATGGGTGTTTCTCAAAATATTAAAAATAGATATACCATGTGATTCAGTGATTCCACTCCTTAGCATTTATCCAAAGAATGTACAGACACTAATTTGAGGATATATATATATATATACACTCCTATGTTCATTGCAGCACAATGTACAATATTAATCAGCAATCAAAAAAGATAAAAAACTCATGCCATTTGCAGCAACATGGGTGGAGCTGGAAGGGATTATGCTCAGCGAAATAAGCCAGAAAGAAAAAGAAAAATACTGGATGGTCTCACTCATAGCAGGAATCTAGAAAACCTAAATAAGGGACCAGGAAAAAGAATAACTATAAGAAAAAAAAATCAAAATCAGCAAACAACTATGAACCAGAGACACACTTTGGGGGCTGGGGGGTGGGGAAAGGAGGGATTGGGGTCAAAATAAGGGGTTGCAATTGTATGGGGAATATAAAAATAAAATTAAAAAAAAGAAGTTGTGGGTATGTATATACAGTGGAATATTATTCAGCTATTAAAAAAAAAGATGAACTCTTTCCCTTTGCAATGACACGGATGGGCTTGAAGTGGGTTATGCTAAGTGAAATAAGACTGAGGGCCATAGACAAATACTGAATGATTTCACTCATGTGGACTATGGAGAAACAAAACAAACTGACAAACCTAAATCAAACAAATTCTAGAAATATGACTACAAAATTGAGACTACAAGTGGGGAGTGGTGGGAGTGGAATCAAGCAGGGAGGGGACCCAATGGTATACGATAAAGGGATATATGTGCTCTCAGGTGGGTGGGGTGTGGCGATGCACATCAGGGGGTGTGAACCTATTTGATGCTATAAATCAATGTTACCTCAAAAGTAAATATAACTAAAATTAATTTTAAAATATGATGTAAAAAAGAAAGTGGGCATCAAACGTAAGAGGGTGGAAGCTGTACACAACTTTTTATGCTTTCTATGCCTAGAAGTCACTTTAATTTAACCACTGTGCAAATAAACATTTTAGCAGGAGCATCCGGTGAGAGCTTCATAGAAGTCATCCTATAAGACTATGGGTAGTGGAGCGCGTGAACAGCCCCATTCCTTCTTCCTCCATCAAACCATCTTGCATCCTGTAGTCTCTGCCTCCAGGTACCTGGCCCAGCTTTCCTTGCTCATCTTGCTGTGCTTCCCACTGACTTCTCGAGAATGTCACTGAGCTCCAAGGGAACAGAGTTAGTGGTGAATAAGGGAACTGGGAACAGTTCCCTTATTCACCACTAGCTCTGAGGACAGAGTGCACCCTATTCTTCAATTTATGGAATGCACTAAGAGGTCACTTCCTGAAAATACGTATGCCTCTGGGATATAGTGTACTTGAAGGTGTACTTTAACTTTTGTTAGAACCTTAGCTGGAATACGTTAGTGGCCAGCTGAAAATAAGGCAGCCTCAGGAAAGATGCCAGAAAGCAATTAGAAGTACCAAATGAGAAGATAAAAGCAATAAATCTGAAAAAAATGGAAGAGTAGGAGAGGAGACTGGAGATAAATTAGCCCTCTCTCCCTCCCTCCTTCCTCCCTTCCTCTTATTTTTAAAAAAATTTGCTCTAAGCTTTCTATTCAGATCACCTTGTACTTCTTGAACTAGCTATGAATATTAGACTTTTGATTTATTAGTATTTCAAGGAGATTGAGACAATGGGTAATGATTCTCTGAATCACACACTCTGGTGAATGACAGCTTGACTAACCCAGGGACATGGGTTGCAGCCCCACCTTGCACTCAACTTCTCAGAATTCTCACTTAATCTTGATCTTTCTGTGCTTCTCTGTCATTCCATTTTATGAGTCTCTTTTGCCTTTTTTAATGAGTCCTCTGTTTTCTGATTCTTTCTCTAAGTTTCTATATTACCTTTATTCCCCTTTACCTGTGAGTTAGCTTTCTCGCTCTTTTCCTTTTTCCTTTAAATATTTCCATACTCATAATCCCATCTGCACATGCCATTTGAATTATGTGCTTAAAATATTAACTGTAATTGTTTCATAAAGATTTACAGCATCTAGCTTCTCTTAAATATTAAGTGAGATAAAAATTTTAAATTTTACATTTTAAAGGAGAGAAAAAGAGCTACTTTTTCTTCTGTTTTTCTCTGTAATTCACTCCCCCTTTGGACTATAGATTATAATATTTCAGTAAGGAAAAAAATGAGTCTTAATTTAAGCTATGATTTAATGATATTATACAATAAATTTAATTTATACATGGTATCATGGAATATTGCCTGCTCCTCTAGTTTTATGCCAAAAAGTTTTATGAATTGTTTTAACTACAGAAATTATTCTCTGAAACATATACCAAATATTAAAGAATAAAAAGGGAGAGAAAACATCTAAAGACTCAAACAAGTCTGCACAAATCTGTGAATCCACTGAACTCACAACTTTTGTTCTTTTTCTTTCCTATGCTTTAGGAAGAACCTTGCTTTTCCATTCACAGCCTTAGTATTTCTAAGAACTCATACTGCTTGTGCTGAATCTTGGAAGTGATGGTATTTTATTTTATTTATATTTTTAAAGGTTTATTTATTTATGCATACCAGAGCTGGGGTACAGGCCAGAGGTATGGGAGGTGAGAGGATTCACCAGAGACAGAGTGGGGAGCAGAACAGGCAGACTGATGAAATACACTGCTGAGGGGAGCAGCGGGTGAGTCAGGAGAGGTCTGCTGCACCATGTGGGTAGCTCCTTGCCTGGAGATCTAACTTGTGCTGCAGTGGCTGTGGATAGTTTCATAGGTTGTGTCTTAACCCCTTTTGCCACCAGGGAGGCCCGATGGTATTTTATTTTTATTCACACCTCATTCCAACTCCCTCTGCTGTCCCCTTTCCTCTCTGGTCTGAAAGTTCTGACCCTACCACTCTTGTCTCTTAGAAGTTCCTGAACTGTTATTGTTGTTTCTGTCTCCTAAAGCATCTTGTCGCCTTCCACTCAATAGAATGAGGAGACAATTACTTAAACCTTTTCATCTTCAGATCGCCATTCTAGCTCCCTCTTCTTTGGTGTCTCTCTCCTTTCTGCTAGAGAGTAGCTTCTCCATCTGAGTCCTTTAAGACCTTCTTTCCATCTCACTCTTCTGATATTTACTTGAATTATACTATTTACATGTTGTTTGGATCATCTCTTCATGTCAGTTGTAAAAATGGGCTAAACTAAAATGAAATTTTAGTTTAACTAAAGATTGACATTTTCAACAATACACACTTTTTTAAATTTAGGTGGCAGTAAAAATGCGTATGGAATGTATTTTTAACATTCGTTGAAAGATGATGTATAAAAAATGTCAATGAAAAGAATGTGTTGAAGTTTCCCCTTTTATCTTTACTCAGCTTATATCTAAGTTGTGTGATAAATCAGAAACAGAAGAGATTAATGAAATTAAAGACACTATAGAACTTTTCTAGAAATGAAGGGTTTCACATAATTTGGATAGAGAAAAATTGGGGAGTTTTGGAATTATAGAACTGTGCAAGTAAGAGGCATTATGATTGTCGAATAAAACTGGTACATCTTGGTATGTACACGTTAAAGTAAGATGACTCACAGGCAGGGATTCCCTTATTGTCAGTCATAATTCAAGTAGTTATCTAATTGCACTCATCTTATGCAGTCATTGTACTAAGTTTTGGAGTTTTAATGGTACAAATTATCTAACACAAAGGAAATTCCTATGTAAATGTTAATTGAATAATCACAGAATTTAATGATGATCCACATAGTATGTATTTTGCAGGATAAGAACTTGATATGATAAAAGTAATTAACTGGAGGTCTCATTATCTAGATTGAGGGATTAGAAAAAATTTTCATGATGAAGTACTAATGACCTAAAATCTGAAGTAAAGGTGAAGAGAAATGTGTTTTGTTCTGTTTTGATATAAGATTGGCAACTTCAACATAGTGATTGAAAATATAGGAGGAAAGAACACTTCTCCAAGGTATTTCAGATGATGGAACTAGGAGGTGACATTGTAGGATTTCAGGTAAGGTTTCATGTTTTTGTGTGTTTCTTTTCTCAAACAGAAAAAATAGTTGAGATTGTTTCGCAAACTGACTCTTGAGCAGGTAAAGGCATTGATTACTTTTAGAATAAGGTGGCAGTATTGATTGATTGGAGTAAGAAAGGGCTAAGCAAGGTTAGATGGAAGATTGCTATGCATCGGCAAGCAGGGAGTAATCAGGTCATAAATCAAGATAGCTTAATGTCTAGGTGAAAAATATATTGTATGTGTTTTCAGTTTTTGTGGCATCTTTTCACTCCTATTTAAAAAACTGGACTTGAGTATCTCAAAAGCCATATATTTAAATGTCCCCCATTCCCTCGGCAGAGTTATTGCTACTCTCCCAGAATCCCGCAGAATTCTATTTCTACCTCTGTTAGCTAACACTCTATGAAACAATTAATTATTTATGTCCTTGCTCTATGAATAAAAACTTTTAACTTCCCTTAGGCTGGGAGGGTTGTTATTTATTCTACATATGGCACCTAAGGCAGAGTTTGAAAAATAGTTAACACACTGTGGATATATTATTATTATCGGTTGAGTGAATGTCTAAATGAATAGAGTCAGCATTTGCATTTTCTATATTTTTCCACATGTAACCTGTATTGTTGCTTAGTTTTGAAGTAAAATGCCTCTTTATTTGGAAAGAACTGTTACTTTTCTTGTTAATATTAGTTACATAAGTAAGGTAGTTAATTTTTAAGACAAAGAGTGAAGAATAATTGACTCATCTAACAGTTTCTTTATTTCATTTACAATATAATACATACAAAAACATTTCTGATTTTCCATTTTTACTGGCTGATCTCAGAGTTCCCTAAAGGTATTGTCCCCTCCCCCCAATTTATCTGTATATCTACTATTATAACATACACAAAAATACTCTGGAACCATGCAAACATAGGATTTAATCTTGTTGGTTTCACTTAGATGTAACCCAGAAAAACCATGAAGTCTATGAGCCTCAGTTCCTTAATCTGAAAATGATGAGTAATTTCTTCTGTCTTTCTATTCTTCTTGTCAAGAATAGAAAGATTACAAAACATTTCCTAATGGATATGCAATACATAGTGGCTTTTATTTTTGGTTTATTTATATGGTATTGTACTGCAGTTATGAATAGTCTTAAATGTCTATTCTTTTTATAACTGAATTAATGCTTTCTAATCAATTATGGTGGGCATTTGAGAAAAAAAGTCTGATTTTAGATGCTAGCTCTTAAAAAAAAGGATGGCTCTTTAAAAAAAGGATGGCAAGCTGTGATTCTACATACCCCGTACCTCCATTAGCATCCAAACTGAGGCCTTCAGAATGGACTATGTGATGGGTTCTTCTATTAGGGAAGGTAATTGAACACTTGCTGTTCCTAGGAATTTGTTTATCTTGCAGCATTTTCAATGAGGATGACTTTTGTATTGGCAGGAAGAGTGCTTCTTGGTATTGTTGTGTCTACACCCATATCATAACACATAACTATAAAACCATAATCTGAGCACCCAGGACACTCAGATGCTCGCTGTCACTGAGTAGATCAGTAAGCTCCCTGTCCTCTTAGGGTAATGTCATGTTCTCTAACAGTAATGTTTAATTATTACAGAAAGAAGGGGGCTGTTGGCAAAGATGCATATTTCTTCCCATTTGCAAAGAGAAAAGCTATGCACAAGCAGTCCACTGGATGTTACAGTGATTTTTTTTTTTCTGCATTAGGAAATTAAAGTTACAGGTGACATTTCTTTTTGATTAACTAGGCACTTAGGGGGAAACATTTGTTTTGATTCTCTTTTTATTAAGAACAATACATATTGTTCTAGGCACATTTATTTATTGTTCTAGGCACATTTATTTATGTATGCTTAGGCACATTTATTTATTGGAAAATAAAAAATGGATAAGAGGTTTGATGAAATAACTTGGAGTTAAAGGGAGGTATGTTTCTAGTATATCCTGTAATGTCTGAGACTTTGGATGCATTTTGAAAGAAGCAGCTTTACTCTGGGAATAAAGGAAAAAAAAAAAAACTAAGGCAACGAAGAGATTTGCAGTACGGGTCCATTTTTTAGGGAGGGCCTGAGGTATTGTCCTTTAGGGAAGACTTGGAAGTCATCCCTGGCAAAGGGGAGGAAAGGTGAAAAAGGAAGTGGGAAAGACAAGCTCATACTTTGTTCACTCAGAAATCCTGCTTGAGATTTGATATGCCTGATCTTCTTGATTTAATGGTTCCATCTGTTTGAAATCTCTCCCTCCATCTTTCCTGGAGTTGGTAAGATTAGAAGTAGGTAGATCTTGGAGTGTTCTCAAAGGTTTTTTGTTGACTAGAATAATTCCTTCTTTAAAATTAACCTGTATCAATAATTTTTCATAAGCAGAAGAATTGGAGGTGACTGCAACTACTTATTTCTTGGGCAAAGTTGCTAAGTAGTATAGAAACTAAGTTGCTAAAAGTATAGAGTTGCCAAAGTAGCATAGAGAGTATAATTGCTGGCTTACCTACTATTTGGATAAATATTGTTTCAAATGACTCACTTTAAGAAATTGACTCATATTTTTTTGCCACCCAATTCTCATAGATGGGCAAAAATGTTCCAGCATTTCCCCTGTAGTCAAATGGGCATTGTCTTTGTACTGACAATGCCCCTTTGATAATGGTTTGTTCCACATTATCTTAGAAAGGCAGCTGTCGTTAGTGTAGCCTCCTGAAACTGTTTGTCATTAGAATTTACCACCCTCTCTCCTTCATTATTTTTCTTCCAACTTACCCAGCCATGCTATATACAACTGTTAGCAGCTTCTATAATATGTGGTCTTCGCCTGTGCTGTGCTATGTTCCTGCAACACTTCTTTGCTTGCCTCATCCTACTGAATCCTCAAGACAGGGCTTGATGTCCTATAGGAAGCATGACAGGCTTCAGGGTGAAGTCTTAGTTTCCTGTGTCTTTTGCCTGTTGCAGTTAGATTTCTGGACTTTATAAAAGTATCTAACACATATGGTAAATTATTTCCTACCCTCTTCTTGAGTCATGAGTTACTTCAGGAGAGATATTATATTTTATTTTTACACACTCACACACATAGAGACTATATATGTTTTATTTTTATGAATATAAAACTTTTTATTCCTTATATAAAAATATTTATTTACACACACATCATCTAATATGTGATTTGACTTAGTGTCTGACTCATTAGGTAACCAGTAGGTTGAAAGAATAAATGAATATATGAATTTCAGATGCTTTACATGATGGCTATATAACATATACATTTTAAATACTATTATAATGAGGTTGAGTGCCGAGTTGCAAAGCTGCCCACAGCCTCTGCAACACTGGTTCGATCCCTGGCCGCCGGCCTCCAGGCAAGGGTTCCACATGGCGCGCAGACCTCTCCTGCCGCCCGCTGCTACCCTCAGCAGTGTACTTCAGTTCTTCTGCCTGTTCTGCTCCCTGTTCTGGCTCTGGTGAATTCTCTCACCCTCCCGCGCTTCTGACTGTACCCCAGTGCTTGTATAAATAAATAATAAAAAATATTATAACGAACTTACTTTTCTTGAAGAAAATAAACCCCTAATTTTATTTTTAATATAAAAGTTAAGAAAAATATATAGGGTTTTATTAGTCTTTTTCAAAGGTGTCACTAATACATAGATCACTAATTATTTAGTAATTACTTTCAACCACCTTCTGGTGATTTCTTCCCAAAATATCTTCAATTTGCAGACATATTAAAATTCTTTGTGTAGAGATATTGGAGTGATTCATATAACTCTTAAATTTAAAACTCAAAAAATGATGTCTTAATATTAACATTTTCAGACTGAAAATAGTATAATTGTTCTTCATATCTTTTCCAAAGAAAGGAAACTAGACTATTGCTACTTACTTTGTGATATATTTTAACATTGATAGATTGAAAAAAATGATGTTTGTTTATCTGAAGAAAGTATATGTTGAGTCCCCATATACCTTAATATACTACAGGTTCCCCTCTACATACACAATGTCATTTAAAACTTGTTAATGATTAAAGTATATTTTTGAAGGAGAGATTAACTTTCTGAATTTGAGTTACAGAAGAGTAAATTAAAAAGTGAAAAGGCAAATTGAAAAGGTGATCTCTGCCTCTGAATCACATAGTGTTGTAAACCAGTGTTATCTCAATAAAAGAAAAAAAAAAAAAAAAAGATCTGGCCAGAGCTGGGGAAACTAAGTTGAATGAATTAACTTGAGTTCCAATTAGGACTCTCACCTTAACAACCGTGGGAACTTAATAAATTACCTCTTAACCCCCTGAGCTCTCCCTTTCCTCATCTGGAATAGGTTGGTAATGGTACCTAGTTTAAGTTGTTGAGAGGTTTGAAAAGATAATGTAGAGAAAGCCATTGTGTCCAGATCCCAGCACAGTCTGAATGTAATAAGACACTTGACTAGCATTGAAAAGTTTTGATCTGTTAACTGAAAGAATTTTTTGTTGAAAAAGACAGACTATTTTGTCTTATAAAAAATAGATATAATTGTTAATGTAAAACCAGTTTGCATGGTGATTATAATTAATAATACTGTATTGTAACTAGAAATCTGCTAAGCCAATATATCTTAAATGGTCTCACCACAAAAAGTGTTATGTGATAATGTGTTGAAGGTGTTAGCTAAAGCTATGGCTGTAGTCACTTTGCAATATATTAATGTATCAAATCAACACACTGCAATATATTAATGTATCAAATCAACAATATATTAATGCATCAAATCAACATTAAGCAATCTTGTATGTTAGCTATTTCTCAATAAACCTGAGAAAAGTAAATTGGATATATTGTTTAGAAATCTTTGACTTTCCAATGCCTATGAACTTTTTGCTCAGCATCTGTAGTAGGATGAGTAGGATGAGTGAATCAAATTGGAACCATACTTCAGCTATGATGTAGTTGTTTACACTGTAGTCTTTTATTAACTATTTTCTTAGTGTGTGAAATTCATGTGCTCTTTTCACTACAGTGTAATTGATTGATTGTAATTGATTGTAAAAAGTCTGATGCACTTTTGAATTTAGGGTAATGTATTGAACTTTAAGAAGTCTCATAAAGGAAAAGTGGGACAAATAGATCAGTGTGCCTACTGTGTGTTGTAGCACCTACTGAGTATCTCTACATGATTTTGCAATAAAAAGAGGTCTGAGCCTCTGCCATTTAACAAAGGCTCTTTAGAGCCTTTAGAAGAAGGAAAGGAAACTGAAAAAAAAAATTCCTTTGAATTTTGGACCATAGAATGCAGTTATAAAATAAAGTGAAATGGAGAAGTTAACTAATTGGATTCGTTTCACTATTTCAGTCAATCTGTGTTGAATCTTTGAGCAAAACTGGTCGAACGGCTTTTATGACAACCCTCCAAGTAAATGGAAAATTTCCCAAGCTCATGCTGGTTAGGAAACAGAAGGCCTCTTTCAAAGCAGTGCAAAACTCAGCAGTTTGGGTTTCATTGAACTGGTTTAGTGGTTTCAACTTATATAACTTCCATATGGAAGCTTAAGGGGAACATAGAAACTAAACCCTCCTATTGTTCCACCTGAGGGCAATGGCCATTTCAGGGGACTCAGTTCCAATGGCTCTGAAGACTTGCCCCCCCCAAAAAAAAAAAAAACAACTTGATTTTCTTCCCAAAGATCAACAGAACAAATCAAATTTACAAAACCTGATTTCTAAAGGCAGTGAGAAGGGACAATCCAGTTTAATCTCCTTTTCAAAATTCAGGAGTACTTGGAACTGATTCACCTAAAAATCAGCAAAGGGCACAAACAGAATCAAAACCAAATGGGCAACAAAATTGTGTTCTGTAGTGAAATATGAATGCTGCAATAATTTTGTTTTTCCTTTGAAATAATCTAGAGGCAAATGGGAAAATTAGATTGAGTATTGTAAATTGCAGACAACTGGGGATGATGATTGGCAAGGGCTAAGGATATAGTCTTGAAATTTAAAATGAAAACCTGTCTGTCACATATAAGGACACTAAGACTATTTGAGGGTCAGCTAGGCATTATGCTAAGCTTCATATAAATCTTTCTCATCTCATTTTCTTATTAACTCTACAGGGTAGGAGTTATTTTAACCTAATTTTAGCTTCTGATGAAGAAACTGAGATGTGTAGTATCTTCGTAAAGTCAGAGTAGAGAAGGGGTGGATTCTGGATTGAATCACAGCTGTGTCTCTACCTCTGTCTAACAACCCATGCTATATTTTAAGGAATTTGTAATTTACCCTAAGTATGAAATTGCAAATAGAAAGAATAGGTTGATTCATCCATAAAATATTGACAGTAGTTTTTTTCTCCCAAAATATGTTTATTGAGGTAAAGTTGGTTTACATCATTGTATCTGCTTTGGAGGCTACATGATTAAACCTCTAAACATGTATATTTTTACATTCTGCCCACCACCAATGGCCCAACAATCCTCCTTCACCACGATCCATTGGAACCCTTCCCTCCCCCTCTCTCACTCAGCCACCCTTCTCTCTGGTTGCCCCATTTCTGCAGTCAGATATTGAATGTTTATTTATGGTTTGATTTTGACTGACCCTTTGTTTTGTTTCTCTATATCCCACATATATGTGTTTGTCTTTCTCTTTCTGACTTATTTTCCTTAGCCTTGTCCTCTCCAGTTCCACCCATGTTGTCACAAATGACAAGAATACATCTTTTTTTTTCATAGCTGAGTAGATTTTCATGAAATTATTTTATTTTCTATTATTTTATTTTATTATTTTTTAAAGATTTATTTATTTATACAAGCACTGGGTACAGTCAGAAGCGTGGGAGGGTGAGAGAATTTACCAGAGCCAGAGCAGGGAGAAGAACAGGCAGAAGGACCGAGGTACACTGCTGAGGGGAGCAACGGGCAGCAGGAGGGATCTGCGCGCCATGTGGGACCCTCACCTGGTGGCCCGGATCGAACTAGCGCTGCAGAGGCTGCGGGCAGCTTCGCAACTCAGCGCTCAACTGCTGCGCCACCAGGGAGGCCCCATGAAATTATTTTAAAAGCCTATGCATACCTTAAAATTTTTTAAGCTTTGATAATTTTATTTTATTTTTTTATTGGTAAACCATTGTATTTTTTTCTTTTTAAAAAAATATTTTATTTTATTTTATATAATTCTTACATCATTTTTCATTTTTGCACAGTGTATGCATTTTCATTTTGATTATATTCCCTGTACAATTCCCACCCCCCCTTATTTTGGCCCTGATCCCTCCTCTTCTCCCCCCAACCCCCGTCCCATTAGAAATTTTAATTGCTCCTTTGAGAAAGTTTCTATATAGGTAATACCTAATTGTAAAATGAAAAGGCTTGTGTTTTAAAGGAAAAAAAAAACAAACAATGAACTATTTGATGACTGTAGTGTTTGTATGTGCTGGTTTGGATTGCCTTAGAGAGGGATCAATATTTTTAAATAGATGTTTGAAGGATTGGCTATGTGTTTAGTTAGTTAAAATTTTCTGGACTCACAGTGAGCAGAGGAATTTGAGAAAATCATTTTATTACTTACATTTGATAATATATATATTTTTTCTTTTTCTTTTTTTAAGATTTTATTTATTTATTTACACAAGCACTGGGTACAGTCAGAAGCGCGGGAGGGTGAGAGAATTCACCAGAGCCAGAGCGGGGAGCAGAGCAGGCAGAAGGACCAAAGTACACTGCTGAGGGTAGCAGCGGGTGGCAGGAGAGGTCTGTGCACCATGTGGGACCCTCACCCCCCAAAACTGGTGCTGCAGAGGCTGCAGGCAGCTTTGCAGCCCAGCGCTCAACCGCTGTGCCACCAGGGAGGCCCCCTATAACATTATTAAAATCAAAATCACATATTTAGGAAAGCTGCATGACATTTGTTATAGGTGTTGAGAGATGTAAATGATTTAACCTTACAAGTGAACTATTATTATTTTTAGAATTTTGAATAAAGATTTGTGTGAGAGAATTCCATATTACTTGCCTAATATTATTATGTCCTAAGTAAAATTTTATCTGTCTTGAATTCTGGTCATCATTATATACATCAGCTATCCAATTATTCTCTTACATGCCGCTCATGCAATTTTTGTGAGATATAAACTTGAGTAACAACTTGTTTAATTTTTAAAAGCCTCACCTACCAATTTCCTTATTAACAATGACATAATTTAAGTCCTCTGCTACTGTAATATACAACTGTAATATCCAACATATGTACCTGATGTACCTGCATTCAAATTCCAACCATACAGCACAGGTAAAGGTCTGTCTCAAGATGAAACTTATCTCAGAACTTAAGACTTCTTCCAGAATTATCTTTAACCTTTATTTCTGTCCTTTCAATCATACTTGGTCATCACATTTCTGTTTCTTCTGTTTTAAGCCTCCAGCTCCTCTAGCTTCTTATAGACAATGCTAATTCTCAAAAAGAAAGTGTCTTTAATTTAAATCCAAATCCCCAAGATTCCTCAAATTCCTTCCAACTAGTTTTGATGACATTGGTATCACAATTTTTCCTACCAAAATATTTTCCTAACATGTGCCTCCTAACTTTATTCAGGGATAGAACTGGAAGTTCATTAAATATTGATAAAGTTCCAGTGATACTGGCGCTGCTTTTAGGTGCCACACAAAGAAGTTTATGACATGCCTTCAACACCCAAAGTGCTTGGTTAAAGTAGTCCAGAGACATAAAAATATAATATGTGTGGATCACTGCAAAGAGATAGAAGATCCAATCAAAGAAGAGATGATTTTGGAAATGTGTCTTGAAGAGTGCATGAGAGTCTGTTCAGGAAAAGGGGAATTGTCATCGCAGGCAAAAGGGTAGGAGCTGTGGAAAGAGATGCTGTGCTCAGAAAACTGTGGGCAGGTGGATAATGCTAGCTGTAGAATTGAGAGAGAGATGGCAACAAGGATAATAGGCTGTAGCCTGAGAACTGGATCATGAATGGAGCTGGAAGCAATGCTAAAGATCCAGATTTGATTTTTCTCATGATGGGGTTCCTCTGTGTTTTTTATTTTGACTATATTGTTTCCTAGCAGCAGGGTGAAGAGATGCTTGGAAAGGGTAAAACTGGAGGTGAGGAAACCAGTTTGGAAATGACTCCAAATGATCTAATTTGGATATGATGAGGACTTGGCCTAAGTCTGTGGTGATCAAAGGAGACAGTTTAGAGATCTGTTTAGCAAAGACTTGCATGACGTGGAGAATTATAAGTACACCTAGAGTTGCAAAAACAAACTCAAATATTGTGAGACCTGAGGCATACAATATATGAAAAAAGAGTACAAAACTACAAATTGGAAATTAGTTACAAAACTATTTTCTTAAATTCAAAAAGAAACAGTTATATATCTAAAGAAAGTAGCAAAACCCATAAACCTCACAAAATTAAGAAAGCGAAATAAATCTCATTAAGTATTAACTAAACATATAACTACTTTAACTTCCCTTTAGTCATACCCCAAAACTGTACTCAAGTTTTGTATCTCCTCAAAGAAAGAAAAGTTACAGAGATTAAAGTAGAAAGAGAATCAGAACCTCTCTCTTCTTTTGGTGATAATTTGAATAATTATATCTGGTAAATCTTCAGCATAGCTATATTCTTTCTTATCTGCACAAAATATTTTCTTTTTGCTTAATCAAGAAGATTCTGAATTATCAGAATTTACATGTTTGACCTTAAGAACACACTGACTGTAGTTGTTAATAGTGAATAATGAGGAAGGCTATTCAATGAGAAAAAAAATCCTAACATGGTTTTAGTATTTGTTCTTTACCTTGTTGAATAAATTGCCCTGCAACATTCACAATAGCGACGTCTCATGTGGTCTTTAATAGTGAAAAACTTGAAACCCAGAATGAGTGAGTCAATGAAATGAACTTCTTTGATTAGATTTTTTTAATTCAATTTTAAATCTATAGGCAGAAAGAAGATAGTAAAACTAAAAATAGAGAGGATTTTGTGAATTGCTTTTTTTAGAGAATAGCAAATATTAGATTTGTAGTATTAATAGCTATGATATTGTTCATACTTGTGAAAAATGTGGTTATTCTGATGAGAAATGTACCAGGATTTGATGAAATACAAAATTTATGAAACTTTTAATCTCCACTCTGAGAGGTAGTATAGCATTAGGATTAGGTGTAAGGAACCTGGAAGATGACTGGCAGAGCTAGACTCCAGCTTCACTGCTTACTGGTTGTGTTTAACCTCTTTGTGCTTCTGTTTCCACATCTATTAAATGGGATAATAATAAAATTCTCTTTACTGAGTTGTTGAATGTATTATAGGTGTCGATCCATTAAGGCCTTAGAAACAATACCTGACACATAATAAATGAGAGCTATATGGGTGTTTACTATTTTTGTTATCCAAAGAGAAGAAACCATAACTTTACTTAGAACAGCCTAGAAGTCCCTGTACAAATGAGTCAGACTGATTTCCAAACTGTATTGTTTACCTCTGTGCCAGGAATGGTGAACTTCAGCTCAGTGTTTTCCAAACTGTGTTTTGTGTGGATGTTCTGATATATTTGTAAGGTCCAATATATGTTGAACTCAATTAAATTTGGTGTTTTAGAAAGAGTCAGAAATTTCTTGGTCATTTTTTATGTCCTAAGTTCATAGCTTCCTCTAGTACAAGGATAGACTCTGAAGATGGTTGAGCAGTAACCTTTCTGTTTAGGATCAGGGGATCAAGGTTATTACCATGGGTTTGCACTGACTATGGCTATGATCACCATGCTAAGACTTTAGTCTTGTGTACTTTGGGTATGTGAGTTCAAACCTTCTGAAGAGGCAGATTGTAAATGTCAATTAAATAAATTCTACCTCTGCATCAGCTGTCCTGTCAAGGCAAGTATTGCTTGTTTATGTAGATTTTGTGATCTTGTTAATTCTGGAGATGGCCACCTGTGGGTGTGAGTAGGGCTGTTGTACTAAGTGACAGATTAGTCATTTCTACAGGTTGTGCACATCCATTCTGTCTTTTCGATCGTGACTAGAGTTGTCCTTGGCAGACCATTGCCATACATTTTCAGACATGCTTCCTGTGTTCTATTTTTCTCCTTGCATCCCAGCAACTTGCCTCTTAACTCAGGCAGAAAGCTAGTGGTTCCTTTATTGCTGTTCCTCTTGCTGTCCTCTGAACAGAAGGTTTAGGTGACTGCCATCATCACTTTCCTTGGTATTTAATCACTAAAATTCCATTATCCTGGCAGCACTTGTATTTATGAGTAAACTTTTCCTCTTAAGCCACCCCCATACTCCAAGGCTTCTAGATGAGCCGTTTCCTGACAGCTAAGGAGCATTCAACTCCACCAGCCTCCTACAGAAAAATGAATAATCTTTTCTGCAGTCAATAATACAGGATCCCACGACTGTACCCTCTTATGACTTGGGGATGGTAGCAAAGAATCTTGACCAGATGTTATCTGATTTGAGAGATTAGAACCAGAAGAATATGATATTCAATATGCTTTTTAATAATTATCTAGATGGTGTAATATAATGTTTGACATGATTTATGCCACAAGAGGAAGGGAATCAAGGAGAAATTACTCCATGAATCCATGATGAATGGTTTGTGATTAAACAAACAATATGATGATCCAGTCTGGCTTTTTTATTCTGTAGTTGTACAAGGTGAGGCCAAGTAGAGTTAGCTTATTTCTGTACACACAGTCAAGTAACTACAGTTACACTGAAATCATCTTCTGATCATAGCCCAGTGATCTTCATTTTCAAACATTTTATACCTGATATCTAGATATATTTGGCTGAGAGACTACTTGAGGTCACTTCCTTTCACCCCATATGAGGATGACACGCAAGAAACTAACTTTCAACATATCAGTAAGTCATGATGAAATAATTCAGGGAGTAAGTGTAGATGCTCATTTTTCAGGAACATGGTTACATGTTGAGGGGTGATCATATCCCCACTATTTAACTCTAGCTCTTTCTTGAATCTGTTTACTACTATTGCTAGAAACTTACTTCATTAACTGTGCAGCTTACATGATCCTCCATCTTTTATATTTGAATTGATTTTTAAAAATTAGTTACTTGTTAATGTGAGAGAGGATGGAGCATAATCCTGGTATAAGGAGATTAGGGCCTATTCCAAAATCTGTGAATCTCAAGCCTGACCGTGAGAAGTCACTTTACCACTCTTTATCTCTTTCCTCATGTTTAAAATTGGGATGCTGCTCTAAACGATGTCTGAAATTCCATTTGGTTATGAATGGGAAAAGCTACAAGTCCCCGATGTGACAACTGCCATGTATTTACCTCCTGTGTTTTGTACATTTCCAATGTCTAGCTGTGGGAAGAGGGACAGGGTGGGAGTATGGCATCTGTGTTTGCATTGTCAGCTGATGGGCTTTCAAGCAGGAGTAGTTTGATTTGAGTTGTAAAAAAAAAACTATCTCAGGGTGTCTTACTATATAATGAGAAGACGCTGAGGAGATTTTTTACTAAGGATACAGTTATTTTTGGAGGTTTTTCTAATAGGCCTCCATTTCATGTGAAAAACAAAACAGAACTCCCATAAGCAAGATGTAGCTGATTAAAAAAATAGTATGTTAATGTATGTTCTAAAACTGAATGACATCAACATAGATTTTCTAAGTAACCCATCAAGGGAACAGAGCAAAATTTAGAGCTATAGGAACCAATCATGCTCATTTTGCTATGTGAGAGGGCTCTTCCTGAAATACAAGCACAGAAGACACTGAATTTCAACAAGAATTTGATTTCAGCATTTCTTGGTATTCCACATTGTGTACCTCACAAGATGCCTTTTGCTTTACTTTTTGCAGAAATGCAAATATGAGCCCTGAGTAATTTTCTCCTTTAGGGAATATAAAATCATATTTAAGACTCCCATATTGATACTAAGAATTAAAGAAAAGCAGTATGAAAAATCCCACATAAATAAATAAAATATATTTAAAAATACTCCTAGAATTTGGGAGGAAAAGAGTTTTGAGGAGTAGGCAACAGAAAGTGTCTTTACCTAAGTTGTTTTGCTTCAGGGCTTCCTCATGTCCTCAACAAATTAAAGAACACAGGTTATTCATTGTTACTTAAAAAAACCACAGAGCAAATTTAAAATTTGTTTCTATAAACCATATACTAGATTTGGGAATATATATTCATTCAATATCAGCAAAAAATCTATTGTTTTTCACTAATGACACAACTGCTTAAATAATCTATTGTATCTGTGGCCAGAGGCAGGAACAAGGCTCTGTGCTGTATTGTTTAACTGTGTCATTAATGACATCATTTAGTGGAAACAGAATTTGGAACATTTGGGAAACAAAGCAGTGGCTTCTTTGCTTGACTTTGTGAGACCTAAGGAGTATTAAGAGAGTAGAAAGGCCAGTGTTGATTTCTCTACATTTATTTGGTAATATTACATTTGTGCACACACATATGTACATAACAAAAATCTACATTTTTGTTTTATTTCATTTAAAAATAACGCTTGTTTCATTTAAGTGTCCCTACTAAATCATGAGATCCACAATGCTCTATAGGCTCTGGAAATAATATAGTTCTTGTGTGTTTCACCATGCTCTGATTTTAAGCAATACATTTAGATTATGCAGCACATAAACTCAACAGGGCCAATAAAACACATAACATTGATTTTATCCTTTGTTATAAAAGATGACTTCAGTGTTTTTCTTCCTGACCTCACTAAACTGAAAATGATGAAAGGGAAGGTATCTAGCAAGGCTGTGTTAGTCTGAGGTGTTGAGAGATTTGTGAAGGAAGCATCATTGTTACTATAGAAACAAATGTTGCTCCTGTCTTGAAAATACAAAGGACAGACAGGAGTGGGAAAGTAATGGCATGGAGGAGTGCCATTCAGAGAAAATGGAGGAAGCTATACTTGAAGGATTTCATTGAGAAAAGAACAGCATCAATAGGTTGGGGGAAAGAGATACTAGAAATTCCTAAAATAAATGTGAAAGACCATATCAAAACTTGGGTGGAGAGTGTAAAGAAATGATCTCAGTTCTATTGAAAATATTAAATTTGCTTCTATATTAGACATATCCTATCTCATTGCCTTTGGAACATTTCTTAAATCTTGAAATCTTTTTTTTTTTTTAAATAGAGGCATGTTTTATTTATTTATTTGTTTGTTTGTTTTGTTTATACATGCACTGGGTACAGTCAGAAGCGCGGGAGGGTGAGAGAATTCACCAGAGCCAGAGCAGGGAGCAGAGCAGGCAGAAGGACCGAAGTACACTGCTGAGGGGAGCAGCGGGCGGCAGGAGAGGTCTGCGCGCCATGTGGGACCCTCCTCCGGTGGCCGGGGAGCAGCCGGGGATCGAACCGGTGCTGCAGAGGCCGCGGGCGGCTTTGCAACCCAGCGCTCACCAGGGAGGCCCTTGAAATCTTTCTTAAAAATTAAATTTGGAAGAAAAAAGTCAGGAAATAGACAGTGTGCAAATCATGAGTTCTGTCCTTACTAGTTTTGGAACTTAGGACCAGTCACTTGACTATATTAAAATAGGGCAGAAAATAATACCTACCTTGCAATATTGGGTCATATATGAAAAATCACACATTCAAATCCTAAACTATGATGTGAAAAATTTTAATTGGGGGAAAATATTAGGAACTGGAATCCTGGAATCTAGATCTTTCATTTGGGTATTTGAAAATGAAGAGAAAAAGAAAGGTTTGTTCTTTTTGAAGACTGTAGTTGGAGGTAGAAAACATTCATTATACACATATAAATATGTAACTGGATGATAATTTGCAAAGGAAATGAATAACATTCTATTAAAAGTGTTACTTTTGACTTTTAAAAAGATCTTAATGCATTTAATATCTTCATTTATTTACAAATTTGAATAAAGTAAAATTTTATCCTAATCACCTTCTCATGCCAGACATAGAATACAAATTATAAAATAAGAATATGCCATTCAGATACCTCTGCAAGGAAAGACTTGTTCCAGCCCCTGCCTTGTCATTTTAGATTATGCTGTTCCTAGAGCAGCCCACTTTCATGGCTCATGGAGGGTGGGGGCACAATGGTCTAGCCACTTTCATTCAATTGGAACAACCCTGATGTCTTGTAAGGCTGACCCAGGTGATACAAGAGCCTGCACTATTCAGGTTCTTCTTCTGCCAATTCCACTTCCTCCCCTCCCTTCCCTAGGTCTTGAACCCCAAAGCCCTCCTTAGTAAGCATCCTGCATGGTAAACTCCATGTAGATTCTGATTTATAGAGAATCCAAACAGATAATGAACTTCTTTCTATTGCATGCAAATTCTCATTTTATATGCACAAAATTAAAAAGTCAGTTTTCAAATGTGTGCATACCATCAAATGATCTATTTTATAAGAAATGCTTGCAAAATGTATTCATGTTTTTAATATGCAGAATATTAACAATTAAAAAGTTATCTAATTATGTTTAGAGGGTGTAAATTATATTTATATACTATAGATACCACTAAACTCACTCATAAATGAGAAAATGTAAGCCCAGAGGGATAAAATGACTCACTCAAGGTCAGACTGTCATACTAGATATTAAACCTCAAGGCAGTTCTGCTACTCCTTCCTTAGCTGTCTGTGTGTTCAGAGATGATTTTTCTACCATTTTTCCTCTTCTTACCTCCTCTGTTTCTCTAACCAAGTTTATTTCCTCATACCCCTAAGCCACATCTGTTTTCCAGAACTGTGAAATTCTTTTAGAGAAATGATTAGAAGCGTGGTGTGTGTAGGGGGTTATACAAAGAGCACATATATATATATATATATATATATATATATATATAGTTCTTGTAATCCTGTCAACTGGTAGCTGTGCTTAAAATTGATCAAATTAGAGGGTACTTTCTGAACCCCCGATGGCAAACATTTCTCCAAGATGAAGTGAATATTAGCCAGCCTTTCTCTAAGAGTCTAGGAGGTAGATTAAGGGACGGCTTCTTCAGTTCACATTCAGGACTATACATTTATACTTTCCTCCCATGAGCATGAGAATTGTCTTCAATATTTCATAGGAATTAGATCCAACAAAGAACTAGTAGGATATTTCAGTCTAGAAAAAAATGTATTATTTTAGAGATGGTTTTAGCCTTTGTAACATGGAAGGAAAATGTATTTACTGCTATAAACATTCCAGAGTGTGTGGAGTGAATTTATTTTGTGTTTATCTCTAATCTATTTATGAGCAGTTAAGACATATTTTTTCCTCTAATTCCTTAATAGTATTCCCTATTTAGCATTGTAGAAAATACTTTCACTTACATGCATTAGATATTTATTGAGTAAATACTATGTTACATATTTTTATATTCAGGCACTAGGGAGGGGAGTTACATAATAATCTCACTAATTTAATCCTCACATTAACTCCTTGAAGTATATGGTATCATCTTAATTTTCAGATAAGGAATTTAAGTTTCAACAATATATAATAATATTTTCACTTGCTATTTATTATTTGCCAGAAAACAATTTTATGTGTATTAATTATCTATTTCTTGGAAGAGCCCATTAAAGTATATTCCATTATTATTATTACTGGGCATTTTATAGATGAGAAAACTGAGACAGAATAAGATGAAATAATGAGACCAAGATCTGATAGTGGGTAAATGGAAGGAGTAGGATTCAGCCTAGGTAAGATTGTAGTCTAGTAACTAGGAATATTAAATTAGTTTTTTTAATTGCATGTTCTTAACAATAAGTACACTTAACCACTTACTGTCTTAATTAACTAATTAACTACCATGTTTGAAGGTAATGCTTCATATATGCCTGGCAGCTCACAGTACCAAAAGTATTAGAGGTTGGTTTAGTATTGTAGAGAGCACACTCATAACACATAGCAGTGTACTTACCTTCTCTGTTATCTTTTGGCTTAGCAGTACTGTCACATAGAGTTCTGCTGAGGATACAAATAGATAAAGCATTAGAAAATAAAATGTAACAATAATCATCAAAAATAGTATTTATTAATAAAATAGCTAGTTTGATTCTTGGCACATAATAGCTGTTATTAATCTTAGCCAGAAAATTATTATTCTGCTCATGCATGGAAACACATTAGAAACAACTGCTTTTAGACTTTTTTTCAATACTCTGATGAGGTACCAAGGAGATGGGAATAAGTAATAAGTAATAAGAAATTATTTTTAAACACATCCCACTCCTCTCCTCTATAGCAATACCATCTTTGACTGGATTAGGATTTATGTATCTGCTACTGCCCAACATTTACTAAATGTTTAAGAAAAACAGGTATCTATTTTCTAAGCATTTTTTCCCATAAAATGGGTTAGAATTTGAACTTGGGCAAGTAAAGAAAAATTTGAAATATAAAATAAAACACCATAGCAAATCCTGATAAAAATTGCATTTCAATATATTACTATTATAGGTTGGTGACAATGAGGTTGGTAAGGGAATGTGTGGTTGAATATTTTATTCACAAAATGGTAAATACCAGCATTGCTGAACACAGTTTGCATTTGTATTTCAACAGAGCCACTGCTTTTTGTAGTTGTGAATATTCTTATTTTTTTTCTGGCTAACGTTATCCTAAGATAAAATAATAAAGGAAATAGTGGTTTTAATTATGCAGGTCTTCCTTGACTTACTTAAAACCAATAATAGTTGAAAATATTTTAAGTTGAAAATACATTTAATACATTTAATATGCATTTAATACAACCCATTGAATATCATTGCTTGGCCAAGCCTACTTTAAACATGCTAAGAATACTTACTTTATTCTACTCATAGGCAAAATCATCTAAAACAAAGCCTACTATTAAATATCTCTTGTAATTTATTGAATATTATACTGAAAGTGGAAAAGTCCATAGAGTACTGGTTGTTTATCTTTGTCATAGCATGACTGACTGAGAGCTGCAGCTCCTGCCCCTGCCCAGCACAGCAAGAGGGATGCTATGCCACGATATGATCAAAATTAAAGTTTGAAGTATAGTTTCTACTAATGCATATTGTTTTTGCACCGTTCTAGAGTCAAAAGCATAAGTTGCTGCAAATGGCATGAGTTTATCTTTTTTGATTGCTGAGTATTATTCTATTGTGTGTGTGTGTGTGTGTGTGTGTGTACACCACCTCTTCTGGATCCACTCATGTAATTTTGGGCATTTGGGTTTTTCTATATCTTACTTATTATAAATAGTGCTCCAATAAACATAAGGGGGCAGGTATCCTTTTAAATTAATGTTGCTGTGTTCTCTGGGGAGATTTCTAGGAGTGGAATTGCTGGGTCATGTGGTAGCTCCATTTTCAGTAGTTTGAGGAACTTCCACATAGCTTTCCATAGTGGTGGGACCAGTTTGCACTCCCACCAGCATTGTAAGAGGGTTCCTTTTCCTCCATATCCATGCCAACATTTGTTGTTGCCAGTTAGAGATTATGCTCAGTGAAATAAGCCAGAAAGAAAAAGAAAAATATCTGATGATTTCACTTATAAGAGAAATACAGGGGAATGAAATACAGGATCAGGAAAAAAGATAATAAATTAAAAAAAATTAACAGGCAGCTCTAAATCAGAAACATTCTGCAAGGGAGGGAGAAGGAGAGGGGTCAAAACAGGGGAGGGAAGAGCACAGGGACTATGGTGATGGTGCATGGGTGAATTGGTGGTAGAAATTTTATGGGGACTACGTCCCTGAGAGGAGAAAGTATGCATTGTACAAAAATGAACAATGATGTAAAATATATGTAAATAAATAAATAAATAGGAAAAAAGGTATAAGTTGAACCACTTTAAGTTGAAACATTTTAAATGTTAAGATTTCCTCATGTAAGTGGATTTTAGAGTGAACTTGGCAGTCTGGGACTGTAAGTCTGGGACCATCTGTACTTTGTCCACGACTAATGCAACTTTATTATCTAGCTATATTTTATAATTAGGTATGCAGGTGATGTTTACTTTATCTTGGCTACTACTGAGTAATTTTTCCTACTCTTCCATTGTATGGTGATTTTCAAAATGACAGAACCTCTCAAGACAGTGAAAATCAGATAGCTAGAGGAAATGAAGTAAAACTAGCAATTTTAATTTAAATAGTTATTTGCATGCGATGTGTGTTTTTTTTTTTTTTTTGAGAATCTTGGTGTATTAGAAAGAGAAAGAGAGGAGAGGGGAGACAGATGAAGGGAGAGTAGAGGGAGGGGAGAGGATGAGGGAGGAGGAGACTGAGTTAAATAGTGTAAATAGCTATTAGCCTTTGTTGGCATTAGTCAGACAGGCATGTGGCTATGGGACACCGGTCAGGGAGATATACTATTGACAGCTTTGAAGGTAGAGAATTCAGGAAACATCTAGACATGGGAAATGCAAGGAAATGATGAAAAGATTATAAACTTATATATTTCATTTTTGTTGTTGTTATGGGCAGAATAATAATCCCTCCCCCCAAAAGATGTCCACTAATGTCTACATCCTAATCTGCAGAACCTATGAATATGTCACTTTATGTTGGTAAAGGGTCTTTGTAGATGTGATCTTAAGATAGGCAACTTATCCTGAATTATTCAAGGAACCCAGTCAAATCAAATGAATCTTTAAAAGAAGAACATTTGGGGCCTCCCCTGTGGCGCAGCGGTTGAACGCTGGGTTGCAAAGCTGCCCGCAGCCTCTGCAGCACCAGTTCGATCCCTGGCTGCTCCCCAGACACTGGAGGAGGGTCCCACATGGTGCGCAGACCTCTCCTGCTGCCCGCTGCTCCCCTCAGCCATGCACTTCGGTCCTTCTGCCTGCTCTGCTCCCCGCTCTGGCTCTGGTGAATCCTCTCACCCTCCCGTGCTTCTGACTGTACCCAGTGCTTGTATAAATAAATAAATAAATCTTAAAAAAAAAAAAGAAGAAAATTTGTGCTACCTTTCCTGGCTCTAGTCAAGGAGAGATGTAATTGTGGAAGAACAGACAGAGATGCAATGCCTATAGATTTGGAGATGGAGGACAGGGGCTATGAGTCAAGGAATACATGGGGCATCTAGAAGCTGGAAAAGGATTCTCGCCTAGAGACTCCAGAAAGCCACATGGCCCTGCCAACACCATGGTTTTAACCCAATGAGACCTGTGTTAAACTTTTTTTTAAAGATTTATTTATTTATGCATACAAGAACTGAGGTACAGGCCTGAGGTGCAGGAGATAAGAGGATTCACCAGAGACAGATTGGGGTGCAGAACAGGCAGACTGACAGAAATACATTGCTGAGAGGAGCAGCGGGTGAGTCAGGAGAGGTCTGCTGCACCATGTGGGTAGCTCCCTGGCCGGCCAGGGATCAAACTTGTGCTGCAGAGGCTGTGGATAGCTTCACAGTGCTGTGCTTAACCCCTTGCACCACCAGGGAGGCCCCCTGCTGTATTACACTTCTAACCTACAGAACTGTAAAATAATAAATTTATGTTGCTTTAAAATACTAATTTTATGATAACTTGTTACAGTAGCAATAAACAATGAGTGCAGCCATGTACACATTTCATATCACATTGAGGGAAATAAGTATATATTTACTGTTTATGTGTATCCACCACTACCTGTTAGCAATATAAGCTTAAATTGTCCTTCCCTACTGAAGGCAAATTTTTTGATAGGAGCCTGCAGTTTGCCACATCATGAACATATGGAGCACAAACTCTTTTATTCAACTAATATTTACAGAGCACTTGGCACATACCAGGAAATGTGCTAAGTGCTGGAGATGCTGCAAAGACTAATGGCCATGGCCCCTATTTTTACTATATTATCACATTATTCCTGACTGGTTGTGCCAGAATTTTCCCTTCTAAGATTTCATTCACATTTCTTGTGGATAAGGACTCTTTCTTCCCCTGCTTCTACTCAGCATTGTTCCAGCATTAGGGTGACATAAACTGCTTGTCAAAAAGTGAAACCTGGGCTTCCCCAGTGGCGCAGAGGTTGAGCGCTTGGTTGCCAGGCTGCCCGCAGCCTCTGCAGCAGCAGTTTGATTCCCGGCCACCTGTGGAGGGTCCCACATGGCGCACAGACCTCTCCTGCCGCCCGCTGCTCCCCTCAGCAGTGTACTTCGGTCCTTCTGCCTGCTCTGCTCCCCGCTCGGGCTCTGGTGAATTCTCTCACCCTCCCGCGCTTCAGACTGTACCCAATGCTTGTATAAATGAATAAATAAATCTTAAAAAAAAAAAAAGTGAAACCTTTTGGAAGGTTTTGGAAACTTTCAGAAATTTCACTTTTTATAAAGCAGTTCATGTCATCCTAATGCTGGAACAATGCTGAGTAGAAACAAAGGAAGAAAGAGTCCTTATCCACAAGAAATATGAACTCTTAAAAGGAAAAATTCCAGCACAACCAGTCAGGAATAATGTGATAATATAGTAAAAATAGGGAACATGGAAGTTACAACACATATATTCATGTATTTAAAGGTTTCCCCATATATTGTGAAATTAGGAGAGAACTCATATTCTTTGACTTTATCACATTATTTTAAAGATATCGTATGCAATGAAACTCTAGAGAATTTAAAATAATTTTTGGCCAAAACAACAGTGAGCAAGGAGAAAGCCCAAATAGAATTCCAAGTCTAGACACACATTTGGATTCCTGACTTCAGAAACAGTTTTTAAGTAAGTTGTTCTGCAAAAACTGAATTACAAATGATAGATCTGCCAAAATTAATTCTTTAACTATTATGGCATAACATGCTTCATGAGTGCCAGCAGTTCTTACTTGATTCAGAAGGGAGTACAGCCAATAAATTATATCTTGTGCTTCATGTTCTGGCTTCATTTGTCAATCTGCTCTGACTCTTCAGGACTAAAATTTGTAAGATTAGTTGACATAGATTTTTTTCTCCAAAGTTCTTGACTACTGCTTCTAATTTGTTAGGTATTTATGGAAAATGTATGAAGGAAAATACATAGGAACAAAAGATCTGAGAGTTTTAACATGCTATAAAAATTCTCCTTGTACTTGAAATATGTAATGTAATATCTATTTTTTTCCTTAATGAACATTCAGAAATACATAGTATTTTCTCTGTGCTTTACAATATAGTAGTCTCTGGCCACCTATATAACTATTAAGCCCTTGGAATGTGATTTGTACCAATTGAAATATAATATAAAAATAAAAAACAGCATGGATTTTAGAAATTTAGTACAAAAGAAAAAGTGAGTATAATATATCTCTTATAGTAAATTTTGTGTTGGTAACTTGTTGGAATGGTAGTGTTTTAGTCATATTTTGCAAAGTAACATCATTAAAATTAATTTTGCGTTTTTATTTTTACTTCTTTGAATGTGGTTAGTAGAAAACTTATAATTACATAAATGCTTTGCCTTTACTGTTCACGGTGTATCCTCTGGGACATGCTGCTTTAGATGATTAAACTGGAACTGCCATTCTTAAATATTAAGTGTGAGGTCTTGCTTTGTAAGATCACTCCTGCTTGGTCTTTACACTCTTTCTGAGCCTGAAAGAGGGATATCTTTCTTGTTAAGAGATGAATTAATCTGTTCAGTAGACAGAATAAGTTTAGAGAGCGTAGTGAATATGCCGTCAAAAGAGGGGAACAAAATTGGGAGAAACACGTGAGCAGCATATTCTATTAGCTGTAACTAGGCTGTCTGTTTTTCAAGGAAACTCTGGAACCCATTCCTTGAAAGTGAGAAAAAAACTGTTTATTCACCAGATAAAGATTAGATGGGGTCTATAGTCAGAAATGTATATCCAGGAGAATGTGATTGTTAAAATTTAACCTTATTTGAGTGGGGAGGAGTGATCTGGGTGGGATGGATTAAATATTGTGACTTCAGCTATCTTCAGACTTGACAGTGGTGGGTCACATTGTTTGGCAATGTGTCATTTAACATTTTATTACAGAGCATGGGAAAGTGGTTACCAAAGCACCCAGGCTTTCTTGATTTCTCTTGGATATGCAGGCTCTTCTTACACTTAGACTAAAAACTTTTTAGTTTCATGAATTAGAGAATAGAGAAGCAAAATCATCTATAAAATGGGTTCAGGAAAAGGAGGTTGATTATAAAGTCTCCATGACTTTGTCCAATTCTGAGACAGTTTTTCATTTTTTGGTATCTTTGTTGCAATGCTCTGATCCATATGAAATGTGTGGAATTGCTAAAAAAGAATATTATTATCATATAACCTGCTGAATCTTATTATTTTATTTAATACACCAGAGGAAACCATGAGCTCTGTGTTAGCAAAATGGGAGATTTTCAATATCCTCTTACGTCTTATGAACATCTGTTTTAGAAGTTCTTAATTATCTCGAGGGAGAGAGGGACATAATAGTGACATTCATATGGAAGCAATTTAAAAGTTATCACACTTGTTTCCCCAATTGGGTTTTTACTTGTTTTAAGAACGGAGGTGGGGTTTGCTTATTCATCTGGTTTGCAAAATGTTAAGTGCGTTAGCCATTTTAGACTTTTAAAATTGCAAATATTCTATTTCCTGAGCCATGGAAAAAGGATAATTTTGTCTAAGCAAGCAAACCCAACTCTATAATATCTTGGTAAAAAAAAAAAAAAACAAGACAGGAGATGCTCTTGATTTCTTTACAAAATGCAATTTTCTACTCTACAGATAAACTGCTGCATGTTAGTCTTGGAAACTGAAAACTATAGCACCTACATAAAAATGCCATTTCTTCCATCAGCAATCCATCCATCCTTCCATCCATATACAAGATATATTGCGGGGGGGGGGGGAAACTTAGCAATTCTATATAACTCTCTTTCAGAATTTAAAACATTTTCACATGCTATGAAAAATTAGACCTATTTTCTGTGACTTTGGGTGATTTAAAGAGATATTAAAGATGAAAGAAATTTCTTTCAAATTTACCAAGCAACTTCCTAACAGAGTGAAATGGGGTTCACTAGGAAGGTAGGTTTACCCATGAGAAGATATGTTTAAATAGTACAGACAGCATTGTAGAAAATAGGATAGAATGGAATTTCTAGAAAACAGAAATTAGATAGGATATTAGAAAAACTAACCTGCAAAGTTAAAATTCTGTGGAAAGCAAATGACTTATGTTAACAGAGCTCTAAAAAAGAAAGCTTTCATGTTCTGGATTGCATTATTCATTGCAAATCTATTGATATGTACTTGTGTATATTATATAGTTGTTGACTATTTGTTTTACAATTCACATCCATAACTCAGTGAAGAATGTTTCTTTTTTTATGTATCTCCATTTTTTATTTTTTATTTTCTAAGTATTTTGTTTATTCCCTTATGTTTTCTTTTTTCTATTTATAAATTTTATTTTTATATTCCCCATACAATTGCGATCCCCTTATTTTGACCCCAATCTCTCCCCTCCCCCCCCATAGAGTGTCTCTGGTTCATAGTTGTTTGTTGATTTTGACTTTTTCTTTCTTATAGTTATTCTTTTTCCTGGTCCCTTATTTAGGTTTTCTAGATTCCTGCTATGAGTGAGACCATCCTGTATTTTTCTTTTTCTTGCTGGCTTATTTCGTTGAGCATGATCCCTTCCAGCTCCATCCATGTTGCTGCAAATTGCATGTGTTTATCTTTTTTTGAATGCTGAGTGATATTCCATGGTGTATATGTACCACATCTTCTTTTTTTTTTTTTTTTTTTTTTTTTGTATTTATACAAGCACTGGGTACAGTCAGAAGCGCGGGAGGGTGAGAAAATTCACCAGAGCCAGAGCGGGGAGCAGAGCAGGCAGAAAGACCGAGTACACTGCTGAGGGGAGCAGCTGGCAGCAGGAGAGGTCTGCGCGCCATGTGGGACCCTCCTCTGGTGGCCGGGGAGCAGCCGGGGATCGAACCGGCGCTGCAGAGGCTGCGGGCAGCTTCGCAACCCAGCGCTCAATCGCTGCGCCACCGGGGAGACCCTGTTCCACATCTTCTTGATCCAGTCATCTATTTTTGGGCATTTGGGTTGTTTCCAAAGCTTAGCTATTGTAAACAGTGCTGCTATAAACAAAGGGGTGCAGGTGCTCTTTGGAATTGATGTTTCTGTGTCCTTTGGGTAAATACCTAGGAGTGGAATTGCTGGATCATATGGAAGCTCTATGTTTAGTAGGTCAAGAAATCTCCACACAGCTCTCCATAGTGGTTGGACCAGTTTTCACTCCCACCAGCAGTGCAGGAGAGTTCCTTTTTCTCCACAACCTTGCCAACATTTGTTGTTGCTAGTTTTTATGTATCTCCATATTCTAGGCAAGAACCTCTTCATGAGAAACTAAAGAATGTAGCCCCCCCACATACAACAAAGACTGGTAGTTGATCTTTTGGCACAGCTAACTCTACACTGACCTTATTAAAAATATTGATCAGCTAAGACCTCAAGCCGTTCATTTGCACACAGCTACCTCATAGTGTATAGTCATTTTGTGCCCTAATGATTTTGCGTAATGGGAGTTTGAAAGACACCAAACATAACCCTTATGAAACTGTGAAGATAGAAATATGTCTTTTTTTCTGTTTCTTATTCAGTTGGAATAATGAAATGTTAGAGGGAGAGTTGAAGTTTCAAACTATTCATTTCAGTGATTCTCAACCCTGATTAGCCTTTGGGATAGCTAGAGATTAAAAAGAAAAAAAAAAAAACAAGGTCTGGACACCCCACTCAGGGACTTTTCAATTGGGCTGAGTTTGCATCTGGACCCTGGTTTATTTGACTACTGCCCAGCTAATTTTGATATTAGTTAAGACTGGGACGCACAAGTGTTTATAATTCCCTTATTTTCTTAATGTGATATCAGGACTTACGGAAGTAGTTCTCAAAAATGTTTATTATTTGTAGCAAAGCCATGGGTTTTGGCAATACACTTGATAGAACCAGAAAATTGAAAACTAGATTAAAAAATAGTTATACTTTACTCTGGTGAATTCTCTCACCCTCCCGTGCTTCTGACTGTACCCAGTGCATGTATAAACAAAACAAACAAACAAATAAATGAATAAATAAAACATGCCTCTAAAAAAATTTAAAAAATTAAAAAAAAATAGTTATACTTTAACATACTTTAGCAGTGTGGTGATTGCTCAAAATGTCTGGAAAAACATCCCTATTTGCACTGGTGTCCTGGTTAACTTTGTAAACAACTCTTTACTCCTCTGATCATGCTTTCTTACATGCCCACAGTCAAAATTTTGGCAGTTTCTCCAAATTTATGTTCTTTCTTTCTTGCCAGCTTCTTAACTCTTAATTACAACAAGCTGTACCCTCCTTGAAACTCAGTTCCATGACCTGCCTTGCTGAGCACTTCATCTAACAGACTCTTCGTTCATTCATTCATTCACTCATTCATCACTGGATATATGATGCGTGAGAACAAACACAATCTTTGTCTTCCTGGAGCTTGCAGACATTAATCAAATAAATAAGGGAATGTAAATATGTGTCTATGACAAGTACAAAAGTGTGTCATTCTATGAAAAATGTAAAATGATGAGTTGACCAAATCAGGGAGGTCTGGGCAAAGTTTGTTAAAAAGGTTGACCAGGTATTAACTAAGCAAAGAGTGAAATGAAAGATCATTCCTGACAAAAGATACTAAATATTGTACGATAAAAATCTACTCAGTTGTAACAAAATGCATTTTAACATGTTCATTGAGATTTAACTGAACACCTAAGTTATGTGCCAAAGAATTTAAATTTGGAATCTAAGAAATACAAATAATTTAAGTATCTCCTTATGAAACCTGGAGAGGATTAGGTCAGTGAAAAATTGGTTACTGATATTCTTAAACTCTTGAAATTACACAAATGGTAAAGAGATGCTGTTTTTATAAATAAATTTTTAGCATAAGGAATAATAGAAAAAATTTTCATGCATGTTACACTTACAGAAATGGTTCCTAAAATTTTGCTAGTCATTTTTCAAAAATTTAATCATTCTTCCCTGATAGTGAGTTATAAAAATGAGTGAAAACATATATACTATTTAGTTAACCCAGATCCATCCCCCTTGTGGTTATATATTATTGCTTTCTAATTTCTTAAATAGAAAAACCAATTTCACTCAAATTACTTAAAAATGCTTTTAAGATTGTAGATCTGCTAAGATGGCATTGGATAATGTGGCATAATTGTCTATAACTTTACGGAAGAGCAGATGATAATAGATGGATCGGGCTTTTTGACTGAGAACTCATGATGGAGGATGATTCCGTATGTACAGGTTCTCAATCTAATAGCTATTGACAACTTGTTTCTTCTAATCATGAAAGAATATAAATAAGAATGCAAATAACTTAAGGAGTATTAAAGAGGTATCCCTGAAACTTGAATTAAAACAAATACCTGTGTTGCAAGCTTCCATATTATGTTTGAATCATAATCACAGATCACCATTTACCCAATTTGGTCCTCTTTTAAAAGTTAAAGGACTATTTATCTTTTATTTTTCTTAAATTAGATTCAAATATAAACAATGGGAAAAAGGATTCTTTAATGTAACCATTAAGCCATCATTGAGCTGGTGATCATTTTTGTAGGGAAATCTCGAGGTAAGGTCTTTCTGATATAGACAGTGGATGTCTTCTAGAAATGCTGCCACCTCTCTCTGAATTGATATGATCATCTCAGAGCTGATGGGTGTCACTTTGATCTTAGAGCTATAGATTGAAGATACAAGAGAATATGTTCTTTTTCTGCCTTCAAACCTTAGTATCTGCTGTACCAACAGACTGACATGCCCATTGCATCCAACTCCAACTCTAGTATCATTTTCCTAGATTTCCTTGGTGTCTCCCAGGAAGTATTAGCTATTCCCATCATTTGTGTATTCAGTTCATGTCGTTCCCATATGACATATTCTCAATTGTTCAATTTCACACAAAAACCTAAACTCCTCAAAGCTAGGTTGATCTTCTAGTATACTTTTTGGCATGCATTATGCACTCAAGAAATGTTTATTAAAGTAAAATTAATAATTGAGGTGCATGAATGAGGGTGAGTGAAGATAAAAATACTCTTAGTTCTCTTCTGGTGTATATAGTGGGATGTCTTTCTAGAAGATGCTGCTGATTAAATGTTAAGGTCATGGGTTTCTGCCTTGAATTGTGCAAATGCTAAGGATACAAATAATGTCACAAGAATCTTGTTTTAATGCAGAAAAAAAAAATCTAACAGCGTAGGCTGTGGTAACAAAGGCCTTAGGAAAGCAAGGTGGGATACGTTCAGAAGCTGGTGATAATCAGCCTATTTCTAGCAGTTTTGTGAAGAATGGCATTTTGATGACTGTGAGAACAAGAGAACTTTATTTTTCTAAATGTACAGTGATGTCAGCTGTTTTATGAAAATCTGGGTTACCAGGATCATCTGAATTCCAAGCTGGCTTCCTCGGTATGTGAGTTTAGAAGTACCTGAGCCTGTTTTCTAAACATTGGCCGTCACCTTGTACTTCTTGAGGCACCATGTTTTCTTTTTGATACTTACTGTTTTGTTTGCTCTCCCAACAGTTTAAAACCTTGAGTTCTAAGAAGAATTAACTACCTGGCTAAGGGAGCCATTCAGCTGCTAAGTTTAAAACATAAGGAATGTGATGGACTGTTGTGAGGTGCTTATTAGCATGTCTGATCATGTCTCAAGTAGCTGTCAGGTGACATCAATCATTTCTTTGCTTCTCTGCTCCACTATCTTTCCCCCTAGGCAAGACCAATCTGCTGCTGCCTCTGAGATCCCAGGAGTCCTCCAGGTACTTATATCTATCTAAGATACTATTATGGAGAAATTATTTAATTAGTTTTCTTTCAAGTCCTATAAAAGCTTAGCTCATACCCAAAATAGAGCATTTAAAAAAAATTGAATAACTGAGTCTATTTTCCCTTTGATATGTTCACTTCTTAAACTACAAAGTAGAAAATTTCTAAATGTTTTAAACTATCAAAACCAAGACCAGACAATTTTATAGAAGCTGCCCTTACAGACGTAATCCATAAAGAACATCCCATATTTTACACTGAGTCCTCTGAAATGAACAGGTGATTTCCTATTTAGTTAGAACTCTCAATTACTGAACATTATAATGAGGTTTGGGAAAGGTCAGAATTAATAAGTAACCATAGTATTATCCAACGTTGAGTCAGTGCTTTTCTCCTGAGAGTAATGAGGTAACTTGTGGGAAAAAATGAGATATAATTAAACAGATTTAGCTTTTCATACTCCTCAAGATTATGCACATTATTCACATTTCAGGTCTCACTAGGTTTCTCCTTGTCTTTGTGGAAAGACCCAGCAAAAACAAAATTCACCCCAGGTAGTTCCAATGAGGAGATGTTATAGGAAGGAACTATTTCAAAGGTATGGTTAAGGTAAGGGACAAAGCCAGGGTTGATGAGATACTAAGAGACTAACAGCAGTGAGGAGCCCAGGTATGATGGGGCAGGAAGAAAAATCAGTGTTAACTGGCTCTGACCTGAAGCTGAAGGGAAGGGTCGCCTCATTGAGCAGAGAAAATGGAAGGTCATGACTATTTTAAAAAAAGAAAAGGCTGCTTGGGCTTCTTACTTGCTCCCCCATCTTTATTAGAATGTTATACCATATGTTTCAATTTTGGTGCCAACTCCTAAGTATTAACTGTATTTGTTGGGAAAAATATTTGAATAAGCTTTATATCTTTGGAATTTATGGCAGAATCAGAGATGAAAAAAAAAAAACTTTCCAGAAAATTTTGTGGGTGTTTTTACTTTTACTTATTTATTTATTTATTTTGTGAGACCCTTGCCGGTGGCTGAGGATCGAACTGGCACTGCAGAGGCTGCGGGCAGCCTCGCAACCCAGCGCTCAACTGCTGAGCCACCAGGGGAGGCCCTTTGTGGATGTTTTTAACCTAAGTTATTTTAGTTTTTCCCTTTTTATAACTCTACAGCATCAATTGGCAATAAAGTAACATTTTTGATTGCTTTTGAATAGTATATAATTTGATGATGTTTTCTTATTAATTTTTGAAACATTGTATATATTTTAAAAGTTTTTATATAGATTTTATCTTTCACTATTTAATTAATTATTATGGAAGTATCATTGTTTTACATACTTGTTAGTGTTTTTACAGTATAAGATTTGCCCCCTCATGTTCTTCCATTATTTTAAATCAAAGCCCATCACTTGTATAGAGATAGATTTCAAAATAACATTAAATTAATTTTAACATGAAGGAAATGCCATATAATGTCATTAAAGAAATAAAAGTAAAGACTACAAACAACTTGTCCTTATTTCACATGAATCTTTTGTTTTTTCATACATTCATTCATTCATTCATGGAGCAAAATGTTTGGGTGACTATTACCAAGTGTCATTGATTATTAGTTGTCATCAATTTTAAGTAATATCCTGATTTCAGAAACATCGAAATGTTAACAAAGATGTGTATTTTAGAGTTGATGAAATAATCTATGTGGGAGGTATATTTCAATTTAGAATAATTTGTGGTTGGGAGATAGTTTTTTAATGATCTAGAATTTATCCAAAAGAAAGCAAAATAAAATAAAGTATCATCTGGGTCCTGGGTGTGATTTTTATATTTCTTCTTCTTTTACTCAATAATTCTGTTTTGTGATTGAATGTTGTAGCTATCTTATCCTTCTTTGGCAGTCTCTTTAGTGTGATCAAACAATGTAATCATATATTATATGAAATTATGAAAAAGACTTAAAGATCTTTGAGTGACCCCATACAGAAGAGGAAATCATAGAAGTGCTAACTTGCCCTTGCCACTCAGTTTGTCAATAGCAGAGTGGAAATTAAAATCCAATTCTCTAATCCGTGTCTGTGATCCACTAAGCAATGTGGTTTTTTTTTTTAAGATTTATTTATTTATACAAGAACTGGGGTACAGGCCAGAGGCACCAGAGGGTAAGAGAATTCACTAGAGACAGAGTGGGGAGCAGAACAGTCAGATGACCAAAAACACTGCTGAGGGGAGCAGCGAGTGAGACAGGAGAGGTCTGCTGTGCCATGTACATATCTCCCTGGCCAGCCAGGAATCAAACCAGCGCTTCAGAGCCTGCAAACAGCTTCACATTGCTGCACTCAATCCACTGTGTCACCGGGGAAGCCCTACAATATGGTTTTTAAGAGACAGATATTACTACTCAGAGACAGAATAATAGCATATGCCTACTATTTGCTCACTAACATTGTTAGTTATTCATTATTGAGTTATAGGTCATAAACACCAATAGTAGTACTCCATTTAGGTGTTACAGATTTGCAGTAATTTAACTTTAGTAAAAAAGGTTCAGTGAAATCCTTAGATATATTTGTCACTTTTTAGGTGTATACATATATTAATGTGTTTGTCTTAGAAAAACTTCATCTAGTTTTGTTATATTGAATGGCCGATTCAGTCTTCTTTGGGGTGCTCTTCTTTATAGTAACAAAAATTAGAGTGAAAGAACTAAACACATATGAGTAATTGGTATGTATAAAGAATAGAATGTGTTAGTAATGTGGTCACTAAATCATCCTATCCTTATCAAGAACCTAATTTTCAGCTTCTGTGATGGGTGTTCTCATATCTTTAACTAATTTTTATTTTACTTAATAATGAGATTATCCTTCTCATTTCCTAAATTGATTATACATATTGTAGTCATAGTAGAGTGGAAATAAGAAAGCAATATGTATTAAAACATTGAATTAACTTATTTTGTCATAAGAATTGTGTTCTAATGTGCTATTAATTTACTGTTTTCAAATATATAATCTCCTACATTTACTTATATATCAACGATTACATGAAAAGAAAGAATTGATGCAAAGGTTGCCCTGAAGCTTTGCAATATAGTATATATTTTAGGGGTAATATGTATTTTTTAATACAAAGTTCCTACATGTTCAAAGAGAAATTATTTCCAGCATAAGTAGAAAATGATTGGTAGTATTTCTGTTGAGTAAACATAACTGATTTTACCTTTAAATTTAACTACCATGTTTTGGCACTCACTTTGTTGAAATGTTAATGCAGACATGATGTGTCAACATTCTTCAGAAAAATGTAAATAAAATTGGAAAGTTCCAGGTGTATAAGTATATTCCTTAAAAGCTATAGACTATAATTATGCACATAAATATCATTTGTCTTTCTTTGTTTTGCCTACAAGGTTAAGGCTGTATGTCCATTTCTGCTTTTCATTGCTTTATATCTTCCATCTCTTACTATCCCTCCCCAACTAGTCTGAAGGCACAGTACATATAGCCCAGTATTTAAGAATGTTGGTATTGGAGTTGTAAATGCTTAAAATATGAATCTTGGCTTAGACCTCTAACTAACTGTGTTATTTTTGGTATGCTACTTGATCTTCTTAGACTCAATTCTATTACACGAAAAACATAGAATATAATAAAAACATCATAAGATTCCTGTGAACATTTATGCACATGAAGTTGAATGTAGTATTTTTTGGTTCAATGCATAGTGTTTCATGCACTTTAGCTGATGTTTTTATTTTGTGATCTTTACATGAAAAAAAAAAAGCTTAAATTGCAAAAGCTAGGGCGCCTATAAAGATACAGCAACCAAAATTCAATGCTTTGGGTGTATGGTATCTATACATGTTCTTGTCCAACTAAAAAGTCAGGAGTACAAGACAGCTTAGAGAATTCTCACTGAAAGAACAGCACAGAACAGAAATGAAGCTCAAAACCAGTGAAGTTATTCCCAGGGAAACAGGGTAACAGTCAGCAAGCATTTTGCAGAGCAACCATTTAAGGAGTGGAGACTTCCATGGAGACTAGTAGAGAGGCTATCAGAATTAACCAATAGCTAGAACTATAGAAGCAGAGTTAGTAAAGGGTTGATAAGATTTTGAAGTAATGATTTGTCATATTTTAAAATCCTGAGCACCCTCAACCTCCCCTTTCAACATTTATATTTTAACATTTCTGAATTTGGAATTAACCTTGTAATTGAGGTTCAAGTCTTAGTTCCTTCCTGGGCATGGAGGGGTGGTTTTAATTTCATTCGGTAATATGCGCTTTGCTGAATTAATTAAGACCCTTTGACAAGTACAGATAAAATATGGGGAAAAACTCCCATTTAAATACAATCCCAAATACAAACCCATCTTTATGTAAAATCATTATACTATCATCTTAAATGAAATTTAGATATAATAGGATTCTGAAGAAACAATCCAGGATCCCAGGAAAGGAAAATCCAAGCAGGGATAAGGACATGGGTATTGTACATTGCTTGACTGATTCCTTAAAATCATAACTATAAGAATATTATTTATGGTTCTTAATAGGTGTTTATGTCCAGTTTACTGTAGATTGATTTTACTTCCCAGTATGGATAAATCATTTTGAATTAAATTTTATGTTGTTTTTGTAAAGACCTTCAAAAATAAGAATTCTATTCAAGATATTGTACTGAATAAAACTTCTGTTGTATAGGAAGATGTTAGGACTGAATGAATACCTAACTGACAAATGCAGTAAGAGTTGTTTGTCAAAGCGTGGATAGGACATGCAGGAGCCCTTCTAACAATTCTCCCCAGATAAGTGTTATTTCTGTTTAACTTTGTGCTCCTTCCTTGCATGGTTCCCTAATGTGTATTTTAACTTGGGCTTTGATGTTCATCAGCACTAAACTCTGACCCATAGTTCTAATTGAATTTTCCAACCTTATTTCCATTACTATGCCTGTGACATTGAATCAAAGCATATCTTTCTCTGAGTTCTATTCTTTCCTGGCTCCATGCTGCCACATGATCCGTAAATACTTCCTTGCTTATTTCCGTATGATGAAATCCTAACCAAACTTTGAAGAACTACTCAAATTGTCACCATCCACTAGGGTACTTCTCTGTATTATCACAGATTAATTTTTCTCTGTTCTCACTTAGCGCATTTTTGTACTTTCGCTTTTTGTGTTTGCTACAATAAGTTTTGTGTTATCCTAATTTCTAGCCATTGAAGCTCTAATTATCTATGATTCTTTCTGTCCAGTAAACAGCATGCATTTATTGAACATGTGCTGTTTGTGCACTAGCAGGGAGAAGATGAAATGGCTACACTCCCTCCTCTCCCATTTCTCCCATTTCTGTTCCCATCTAGTAAGGGAACGGAAAAGAATATCTCTAAAAGTGGCCATAACAAACTTCGTATAGATTTATGAAATTTTTCTGGGGTAGAAAAGAATGCCTCTTAAGTTAACCTTTATTTTAGAGGACAATTACCTTCCTTTCAGAAGGAAGATAAATATTAAGTTTATAAATAACCCCTTCATAGTGGTGTCTCATTTAAATCATTTTGGGTGGGAATCTATTCATATACTTATTATTAAAAAAATCTGTTCATATGCTTATTATAAACATTTTTTAAAAAAAGATTTATTCTCTTTAATTCTTTGTGCAAACGTTTGTTATTTAGTCCATGCTTCTTTTTGTTTGTGTTTCTGTGTAATGAGTATGTGCTGTGATTTTTGTCTGTTAACCAAGTAGGATTATGAAATCTTGTGGGACCCTCGCCGATGGCTGGGGATTGAACTGAGCGCTGCAGAGGCTGCGGGCAGCCTTACAACCCAGCGCTCAACAGCTGCACCACCAGGGGAGGCTGGATTATGAAATCTTGATTAGAGTATACAGTACTGAGTATACAGTACAACAGGATATAGTACTGTTGTATTCTGAGAATATCTGTCTCATGTCCGTATACCTTTACAAGACTTTGAACTCTTTGGAGACAAGGCCTACCACCTACTCCTAATCTTATCCACATGTGCTAAACTCAACATTTATAATATCAGGGCAGACACTTAGTAAATGTGTTAATCTGGATAGATTAGTGTGTGTATGTGCATTACTTTTTTTTTTTAGGAGGAAAAGATCTGTTGTAATTTTTAGTTGAAATATGTGAGTGTTCTTGTTACTAAATATAGTCTGTAATTTCATGGAGGAAAGGTTTTGAGGGTGGAAGAAACAGATTTGAAAGCTGGAGAAAAAAGAATGTGACAGTGCATAGGATGGCAGAGGAAAAGTAGATAGAGTGGGAAGGTGAAGGCGGTGAAGTGAAGGCGGGAAGTGAAGTGGGAAGTGAAGGCGGGTGGTAAAGTGAAGCACAAAATGACAATAAACTATTTTAAAAATAATTTCCCCCAAAGTACTGGCTATTCCAAATTCATCTTTGCTGAAAATATATATATATTTTTGGATCACATTTTTTTTTTTTTTTGGAAGGTAGTAATTTGGGCTAGGGGAAAAGTAGACGACGAGTTCAAATTTCCATGGAAACAATTACCATAAAATATTGATTGATGAAGATATTAGAAAGCAGGAAAGGGAAGAGATAGTTGCCATGGAAACATGGACATTCAGAGAAATGTAGTTGAAGAGATTCCTTCTTATTTCTTTTAGCTAAATATAAGATTAATCTAAAATTGTCACATCTTGCTCTGTAATTTGTTTTTAATATTCTTTAAGATTTGTTTAAGAACATTTTTTTCTATCTAAGTAAGTTATATCCACAGTAATTTAGGGAATAGTTTTTGATTTCTTTTCTCAAGACAGTGTTTTAATTTTATTTGTTGTATTATATTTTACCAAAGTAACACTGGTTCACAACATTGTATATGATTTAGAGGTATAGGTTTATACCTCCTCAATGTATGTTACCACACCACACCAACCACCAAAGTCATAATTTTAATGATTATAAAACATTCTTAAAATGTAATGTATTTACTAATAAGCTTTGGAAACATTATTCTATGGGCATGAATCTTTTAATTGAATCTTTTCTTTAAATTATGAAGTAAGTAATTTTCTTAATGAAATATAAAGTATTGCTGTTAATTTGCATTGAATAGCAACATAAAATATAAATATTAGCGTATACCATTTCAGGTACTATGATACAATGAAAAAAGACTATTTTTTTCTTTACACAAATTTTTGCCACTTGAATTTTTATATCCTTTTAGGATTAAATTTTTATTTTGGCTATTTGGGATATGGACTTTATTATAGAAACTATGAACAATATATTTGTAGTTGAGCAATATATAAAAATGAGATGACTTAAAAGCACCATGTTTATAGAAATGCTACATGTAGAAATTTGAATTCATAAAGCAAGGTATTAAACTTTAGTGTTATGTGCACAATTTTAGGGTACAGTTTTAAAGTTCCCTTTGCTGAATATTATAGATAATAAATCTTGAAATTATTCTGCACCTTTTCAGCCCTATATAACTAATGTAAAGGTCTTACAGAGAGTGCATCATGTCCTACCAGACACATATATATTGCAAGTCACACTTGAGTGAATTACCTTTTAGAGAATTGACTTTTCCTTATGACCTCACCTCTTCTTTGGTGTTCAGAGTTCAGTATTCCAAAAGAGAGCATGTAGATCTCTATGGATGACCCCTTGTTCTTACTGATCTTTGGAATGTCAAAAAAAAAAGTTACAAGAAATTCCTCTTTATATATTTTATTTATTTATTTATTTATTTATTTATTAAGATTTATTTATACAAGCACTGGGTACAGTCAGAAGCGCGGGAGGGTGAGAGAATTCACCAGAGCCAGAGCAGGGAGCAGAGCAGGCAGAAGGACCGAAGTGCACTGCTGAGGGGAGCAGCGGGCGGCAGGAGAGGTCTGCGCGCCATGTGGGACCCTCCTCCAGTGGCCGGGGAGCAGCCGGGGATCGAACCGGCGACCGCTGCGCCACCGGAGAGGCCCCTTTATATATTTTAAACTGTGTGTTGTTCATGACATTAAAATTTTTAGATACTGCTGTAAACTAAAAGGTCTTCTCATTTTCTTTGAGTCATACAACTTTATAGGTAGGAGAGACTTAGAGGTGAACTTGTCTACTTGTCTGACTTATTTTAGAGCAAAAAAAAATGAGGTACAAAAAAATAAGGTGAGGTACTTAAGGCTATATTTTCTGTTTGTCAGTTTAGTGTTCTGTCTACATTACCAACATATTTCTGGGGTGGAGTTTGGGTATGCTTGTATCTATGCCCTCATCTCAATTAGCCTACTGCTATGCCACCACCAATAAATGTACACAGATAGACTGATCACTATGTAAATGAAGTTGCAAGATAAATCCTTCCCTGGATGCTATTCCTATAATGAAAATGTTTCACAGGTGGGTTGCTGGTGGAAGTTTTACAGGAACTACACCTGAGAGGATAAAGCATACATTGCACAGAAATGAAAAATGATGTAAAAGATATATATAATAATATATATTATATATATATATATAATAAATGAAAAGAAAATTCTAGAGGTTGATGAATGCCATGAAGCTTGCTTAAGAAATAATGAGAAAACAGTGAAATATAATAGTGGTATATGTAAGATGTGGTACATATACATCATGGAATATTACTCAGCATTCAAAAAAGATAAACACATGCAATTTGCAGCAACATGGATGGAGCTGGAGGGGATCATGCTCAGCGAAATAAGCCAGAAAGAAAAAGAAAAATACCAGATGGTCTCACTCATAGCAGGAATCTAGAAAACTTAAATAAGGGACCAGGAAAATGAATAACTATAAGAAAGTGAAAATCAAAATCAACAAACAACTATGAACCAGAGACACTCTATGGGGGGTGGGGGGAGGGAGGGGAGGGATTGGGGTCAAAATAAGGGGGTTACAATTGTATGGGGAATATACAAATAAAATTTATTTAAAAAAAAAAAAGTGGTGGGCCTCCCCGGTGGCGCAGCGGTTGAGCGCTGGGTTGCGAAGCTGACCACAGCCTCTGCAGCGCTGGTTCCATCCCTGGCTGCTCCCCTGCTCCCCGGCCACCGGAGGAGGGTCCCACATGGCGCGCAGACCTCTCCTGCCGCCCATTGCTCCCCTCAGCAGTGTATTTCGGTCCTTCTGCCTGCTCTGCTCCCCACTCTGACTCTGGTGAATTCTCTCACCCTCTCACGCTTCTGACTGTACCCAGTGCTTGTATGTATGTATGTATAAACAAACAAATAAATAAGTCTTAAAAAAATGGTATATATGAGTCTAATTAGGATTAACCTTTCTCCAAAAAATGATATAGGCTATAGATCCAAACTGCTGCCAAGTGGAGAGATGGACTTGACTTCTGTAATTTCTTTATTAAGACTCTTCTTATCTTTTCACAACACTAATGTTATTTCTCCTCATTGTGTGGGTACTTTATTATGATTTCTCTAAGAATTCAACTACTGAAATGGTTTTATCAATTTTGGCTTTGGATTTGACATTTCTGTGGAGAGAACTGCCAGATAGTTCTCCAGTCTATTAAGTAGCTAAATAGCAAAACTCCCATTTATAGCATTATCATGGTAGTTTTATAGATGTTAGTGCCTAGGTCAGATAATCTTTCACAATGATCCTCAAGGGGTCAACTCTTTAGAATTTTTTATCCTTCCACTCCAAAAGAGAAGTACAAGTTACAGTTCAGCTGTTGAATTACATAGAATATAAATCACCTGAAAACCTGTTGTAGTCTATGTAAGCTGATAAGTTCTGGAGAGACCAGGGCCTTCAAGTATTGCAATTTAATGAAGAAGAAAGAAGAAAATTAAAATTTAATTAGTGTATAAGATAGAAATGAAAGCATAGTGGGCCTCCCCTGGTGGCGCAGGCGGTTGAGCACAGCGCTGTAAAGCTGTCCGCAGCCTCAGCAGCTCCAGTTCTATCCCAGCTGGCCGGCGAGGCTCCCACATGGTGCAGCAGACCTCTCCTGTCGCGCCCGCTGCTCCCCTCAGCAGTGTATTTCTTCAGTTTGCCAGTTCTGTTCCCCCACTCTGTCTCTGGTGAATCCTCTCACCTTCTCGCGCATCTGGCCTATATCCTGGTTCTTGTATAAATAAATAAAATAAATCTTAACAAAAAAAGGAAAGAAATGGGAACATTGTGCTAAGGCATTTAGTTACATTTGTAGAATCAGGATTAGTGGAAATGCAGGTGAAACACATTGTCAAACAAAATCCTACTTCTCTGACTTAAAATGTCCCTAATCCTTAGCTTTTTCCAGACAAACTAGCCATTTTCTTATCTATTTACTGCCATAAGGGATGTGACATTAGCCCTACTATGGTCTGACAATGGGTCCTCTAGGCCTGTGACTCTGGGACAGGACTGTACTCTTTTGTAGCAGGTGTGGCAGGACTGACTCTGACAGGAGGAGTTGCTGTGCTCATAGATTGAACTCATCTATGGCACCTCTATGTCCTTTTCTTTACAACATCCCCTAATAATTTAAAGCAAGATCTGTGACTCAGTGGCATTTAGAGCATTCACAGCTACTTTGACAAAAGAGAATGCATCCTGGGTACTTTGAGAACCTAAGTCATATGAATATTTCTTTTTAAATTGTGGTAAAATATACATACTATTTACCAGTTTAAAGTATAAAATTTGGTGGCATTTAGTGCATTCACAGTGCTTTGCAACTATCCCCTCTATCTAGTTCCAGAGCTTTTTCATCACCTCCAAAGAAAACCTCCTATCCATTATAGGGGTAGTCATTCTTTATTTCCCCTTTTCCCAACCCTTCTTACCCCTAACCTGTTTTTTATCTCTGTCTCTGAATTTGCCTTTTCTGGGTATTTCTTGTAAGTGGAATCACATAATATGTGTTTTATTTAATTGAGGTAACATTGATTTACAATATAGTATATGGTTTACAGGCATAGGACCTCCCTCCTCAAGTGTTATGTCTGACTTTTTCACTTACAATATTTTCAAGTTTTATCCTTGTTGTGGCATGTATTAAAACTTTCTTTTTATGACAATAATATTCCACTGAGTGGATATAGTACATTTGGTTTGCCTGTTCTTTAGTTGGTAGACATTTGTATTGTTTCTACCTTTTGATTGTTGTAAATAATTGCCCTGTGAACATTTTTGTTTTATTTAAATAGTTTTCAATTGTATGTATATATACCTAGGCATGGAATTGCTGGGTGATGTGATAATTACTTTAAATATTGAGGAATCCTCTTATTTAAAATTTTTTTTTCATGTTTGCATAGAAGAACTAGGACATAGGCCAGAGATGTGGGGGTGAGAGGATTTACCAGAGACTCAGTGGGGAGCAGAACAGGTGGATCTACTGAAATACACTGCTAAGGGGAGCAGAGGGCAAGACAGTAGCGGTCTGCTGCCCCATATGTGGGTTTGCTTCCTGGCTGGCTATTGAACTCAGGGCGTAGCTGTGATGGAGCGGAGACATAACCCCTATGTCACCAGGGAGGCCCTCCTCTTTTTATTTTTAAGTGAGTCTTTCATACTTCATATTCTCTGATTTGTCTATAGTTTCTTGAATTAGGAAAGATTGCCCATGCTTTTATTTCTATCACTTTAGAGATTTAGCAATATTCATTGAGATGTAAAAATGGGGAAAATTTTCATCACAATAATGACCAAAATTATAAACCTGTAAATAAGTTTTCAGAAAAGTTGTAGATCTAGAGAGGGATTTCTGAATGGCCTGAAGATAAAAGCCCAAATCACTACCTTTTAACAAGAAACTATACAACTGGGACCTTTGCCTCTTTATTTCATTACAATGGGATGAGGGCACCCAGTTAAATCTTGGCTTTTGTTAACATTTGCAAGACAGAAATGTGCTTTCAAATATGTTATTTTTCAAGAAACACTAGAAATATGAATTTTTATGGCAATTTCTAATTTTTAAGTGTTGGCAATTCATTCACATTTTTAAAAAATATGCATGGACCAATCAAAAAAAAGGGCTAGAGCTGGATTTGACTCACAGGCTATTCATTTACTACTCTTTTTCTTTGTGAGTATGCCACTACTCAGAGAATCATAATAAAAATAAAATCAGTAATAACTAATGCATTTATACTAAATAATAATAATACAGGAACTCCTCTAAGCACTTGACACATGTCAACTTAGTCTCATAATAATTCAGTGAGGTAAGTATAATTTCTTATTTCCACTGAGCACTTTCAGAGAACCTCAGTTTCTGAACTTGACTTTCTCTACAAGTTTATGTATGAACTTGACTTAGTAAGCAACTTATATACAGGGACCGTGCTTTATATTTATGACCCTGGACTGAATCCAGTGCCAAGAATATGTAGATGTTCTCTAAATGTTAGCTAAGAGAATGAATGAATGATTTTTTTCCAACTATATTATTTGTCTACTCTGCAGTAATGATAGCAATTGCTAACATTTAAGCTTTTCTATACCCTTCTTACAGTACCAGGCACTATTAGTTTATTAGCTATTAGTTTATGAATGAAAGCTACACTGTGAAGTTTGTTGCTTAGTCTCAAGGAACAGACTGTGATTCAAATCCTGCCTCTGCCAGGTTTGGTTGGTGTAATCTTGGTCAAATAACAAGTTTAAACTTCTATAAATTCCATTTTTATTATCTTCACAATGATTATAATGATGTAATGATTGTCATGCCTATTCTGTTCTACTGTTATCCTTGTACTCTGCACTATTCTAAGAATTTCATAGGACTTATATCTCTTAATGATATCTAGCTCCTGAATTTTGCAAGCCTCAAATTTATGAGTTAGTTCATGTAAGGCATTTATATTTTGCTTAACACACAGTAAGCATTCAGCACAGTTTGCAATTACCATTATGCCCATTTTACCAAAGACAAAATTGAGTAGTAGGGAGATTGAGTAAATTGTCTATGGTTACATAGCATTCAAACTACAGAACTGGGTTCATACTACATGACTTAAAGCTTCTTTCCCTAAATACCATACTGTACTGCCTGTCTCCATAAACATTCCTTCCCTTTCCGCTCCTATCTATCTAGTTACTTCTAAGTCCCTAGAATCAAGTGAAAGTCTGCTCTCTTTTTCCTCCAGAATTCTATGGTGTTTATTGGGCATTTAGTTTTGTGCAAAATTGTGACATTTCCCTCTATCTGATATTAATTAGTGTGTGTGATAGATTTTTAATTTTTCTCTTTTATTTTTCTGCACACAGCATAGCCAGGACCTGCTGTGAGAAACATGTAATAAATGAAATGGATAGACCCACCCTATAACTCTGATCAAAGATAACTCCCATTCTTGAAGCAATGGTTTTCATCTTTGGCTTTGGGAGAGGAATGTACATTATGGGAAGAAAAGAAATTCAACCTAAGCACCCACCCACCAATTCACTTATTTAAGAAATGTTTTAGTTCTGAGCCTCTAGTAGATAAACTCATTGCCTATCTTTATAGAGCTTAAAGCTCAGGTACATTCAGATCATGTGAATCTGACCATCTGATCAGATGGATATTGTGATCAAAATATGACAAACTATAGCCTACATTTCTTTCTCATATAGTGCACAGTTCATGTTGATTCACTTTAAACAGAATTAAAAATTAGAATGTGGGTTCTGAGGAGTCTTTCTCATTGTCTCTGAGTTATCTATGTCTCGCTGCCTGTTTCCTTCTCCGCCTTTTATCTCTCTTTAATTCTATTTAAAGTTGTCATGGTGAATTCTCAGATATAAAAAGATACTTCTGGTCAAGAAGTAACTATTTTTGGTGAAAAGTTTTTGCTGATTGAGTTAAAGGTACACAGATATCTTTGCTGATGAACTGAAGCAGTTTGAGGATCATGCGCTATTATCTCTGTTGTTTTATATACCTGGTAGCCTGCAGATTACATGTGAAATATCTCATGTAAAACTGTTGGTGCTATAATTCCCTGTGTATATTCTGCAGGGTAGTTAACCAAGTGTATTTTATGTAGTTTTTGTAGTATACCTAAAAACCCACATGTAATGCAGATGAACAAATGCCAGTAAATTAAAGAAATGAGAGAATACACCACAAACTGACTAAGAGAATGAAGAAACTTATTTAGGGAAAATATTAAAGGAGCTAATTATACACAGCTTGACTGAGCAAAAGCTAAAGGGAGAGTTAATGGCACTTTGATATTATTTGAAGATACTAAATGTTGGGGAGGTAGAAATATTTTGAATAATAAAATGAAATGTTCTTAAGAATAGCGAGGCAGAATTGAGAATGAGGGCCTCCCCGGTGGCGCAGCAGGTTGAGCGTAGCGCTGTGAAGCTGTCCGCAGTCTCTGCAGCACGGGTTCGATTTCCGGCTGGCCAGGGAGATTCCCACCTGGCGCAGCAGACCTCTCCTGTCTTGCCCGCTACTCCCCTCAGCAGTACTTTCGTTCTGTCTGCCTGTTCAGCTCCCCACTCTGTCTCTAGTGAATCCTCTCACCCTCCTGTCTGCCTCTGGCCTGTACCCCAGTTCTTGTATAAAAATAAATTAAATCTTAAAAAAAAAGAATTGAGAATGAGACTATTTAAATAAAGTTCAAGTGAATTCTATTGAAAATAAAATTTATTAAATCGTGAAGTAGTTATTATAAATTATAAGCCTTCTTTGAATATATAAAATAAGCATAAAATAGACTAGCAGTTTTTAAAAAAATATTTTTCCTTGTATATACTTTTATTTATTTTTTTTAAGATTTATTTTATTTACTTATGCATACAAGAACTGGGGTGTAGTCCAGAAGTGTGGGGTGAGAGGATTCACCAGAGACAGAGTAGGGAGCAGAATAGGTGGATTCACTGAAATATATTGCTGAGGGGAGCAGCATGGAGAGACAGGAGAGGTCTGCTGCACCATGTAGGTTAGCTAATTTGAGAAATTATTTTGTTCCAACAAGGTTCCATTCTGTCCTAGATGTTTCTTCAATACGTATCCTGCAAAATCCTGTATCTCTAACTATATAAGAAGGGCCCAAGATAGGAGATTAAAAGAAGTGATCTTTAGGATTTTGCTTTACTAGTCTGTCTCTGAGAGTACTGGGAGCTGTGGACCAGCCTATGGATTGGTCATCTTCATTTATCGTTCAATCATCTAATAACTGTGCAACAAATTTCATGTAAGTGAACTTCAGTTTGTAATATCAAGCAGTGTTTTAATGACAGGACCCTGAACAAGACACTCACCCATGGGGTTTATTTGAGAATCAATACTGTAAAAGCACTTATTCCTGTGCCTGGCACAAGCACAAAATAACCATTCAGTGAGTGATAGCTTCTGGCATTATCTGGCAACCAGCTTCTGGAACTGTCCTATTTCTAGGTTGGTTTTGGTCCCACAAGTGGTTTGAACCTTCTGTGCTTTCATGATGAGAAACCAGTTCCTGAGTTTACCAGAACAAACCCAGAAGCTGTGAAAGGAAGACCTAAGGGTGGGTGTTCTGCCATTAGTCAGCTGGTGGTGTAAATGTTTGCTCTGGTGACTGGTGATATATAAAAAGCCTGTCCTTGGGCCTCCCCGGTGGCGCAGCAGTTGAACACTGGGTTGCGAAGCTGCCCGCAGCCTCTGCAGCGCTGGTTTGATCCCTGGCCACCCTGTGAGGGTCCCACATGGTGCGCAGACCTCTCCTGCCGCCTGCTGCTCCCCTCAGCAGTGTACTTCGTCAGTCTGCCTGTTCTGCTCTGGCTCTGGTGAATTCTCTCACTCTCCCGCGCTTCTGACTATACCCAGTGCTTGTATAAACAAACAAACAAACAAACAAACAAACAAATAAATAAATCCTTTTTTTTAAAAAAAAAAAAAAAAAGCCTGTCCTTTTCAACAGAAACCAAACAGTGTGTATGGACAAATGCACACAGCCAAATTGTCAATGTATACTGACACTCAGTGAATTCTCAGTCATACTAGGGTATAGACATCATTGAGAACAAGAGTTTGGGCAGCTATATCAGCAGGCTAGAGTTCCATTAATTCTTGTCCACCAATTTCTCTAGCTATATGTAGTAAATGAAGAAATAAGTGGTATTTATGATTATGTCTCTGAGTCATAGTCTAAAGTAATGGTTCTCAATTCAGGTTTCACATAATACACATTGAGACAATGAAAAAAAAAGTCTCATGTTCCTAGTTCAACCTTCCAACCTTCTAACCTAATCCAGAGATTCTAATTTAATTCACTCAGAGTGGGGGATCATGGAATCAGTATTTTTAAAAGCTCTCTACTTGATTCTAAGTTGCAATCAAATCTGTGTTCTAAAGAAAAATTAGATATTATCATACCCTTCTTAAGTAGAAGACCATATAATACATATTTTTAAATATTCCTATTGTGCAATGTCTTTAAGTGGGGCTTGGGGCCTTTCTCTTAGCTTTTTGGGAACTTGGAGAATGTCCATTGCCTTAGATTCATATTTGTTTCCTTTGTGTACATTTGGTTTGTGATGACTATCAGACTAGAGGTATCTAAAGTACTTCATTGAACTAGTTCTAGTATAGTAACTGAGTGATTCTTAATTCATTTAAAATTTATTGAAATCCTATACTAAAGAACATTCTACACAGGAGCAAAACGAACACTGTGTGTGGTGTGTGTGTGTGTGTGTGTGTACCTGCGAATACTCTGAATTTCCTAAAATAACATTGCCTGCTAAAATGGTATGTATTTGTTTCCTAAGTCATCTATTCTAGAGTCAACAGATATCTAGAAAATATTCTTGAAATAGACTCTTGTATTTCATCCAACTTTATGACAGAGAAGTAGAATTGGAAGTGTATATACATAAAGAAGAAACTAAAACCAGGGGAGCATTGGAACAAAGCCATATGATAGCATCCACTCCCACTCCCCAAATCTAGCAGTTATTACTCTGTGCCTTCCTTCCTTGCCCACTTACCAAGTGTAGCTTTGCGGTCTTTTACTATTGTCGTAGGGCTGATTTTAGTTGTCATATCTACTCACATCTATTCAGCTTTTCTATCTCTGAGAACAGGAAGTCTCCTTTTTAAAACTTTTGGGGCACGTTTCTTGTCCCCAATAAGAGATCGATTTAAACCTAAGTGAATATTTAACTGTGGAATTGATACGAAGAATAAATGTTTATGAGGAGCAAGGTAGATAGCAATGAACTGATTTCCATTACTTCTGTTTTTCTTTGAATAGTACTTTCTTTTTCCAAGGCCCATTCCCACTTTCCTAAGTGAATGCACAGGCTAGGTTATCAAAAGACATAGGTTTGAATCTTGGCTCTGTCATATTCTAGTTAAGTAACCTTGGGTAAATTGCCTAAATTTGTCATGCCTCATTTATCAGTTTATATAGTATCTACTAACTAGGCATGTTTTTTCAAAGATTGAAATAAGATAATTTCATAATACTCAATAGAAAGAGCTTAATGAATGGTTGCTATTATTTGTGGTGGTCATTAGCATTATTTATTCACCCAACTTTTTTTCCATAGATAAAATTCATTTAATTCCTTGTTCATTAATTAAATTATTTAAAAATATTATTAGTATCTTCTGTGCTTAAAATCCTATGCTCTATGCTCAGCACTGGTGAGTAACATAAAAATGTTCCTTTCCCTATGGAGTTAAGAATCCAGTGAGATAATGACAAACAATAGGCAATTAGCAGGACAATTACTGTGATTAGACTTGACCTTTGACTCATTCATCTCCCTTGTATAGTCAGTGACAAAACCCTCTCCAAAGAAAGTGAAGTACTTTTTTTCAAGTATATCAAAGCCTTCCCTTTGTAGTCTTCTGCTACCTCCCTCATCCTGTGCTTTGTCACTTTGTGCCTATCACCATGACAGTCTTCTAGATATTGTCCATGCCTGGAGTATTTTCTCCTTTTTCTTCCTCCAAGACCACATTAAGCTTCTTTAAACACTGCTTTCATCTTGTCATTGCCCTGCTCAGTAACTTTAATAGTTCATTTGTTCCTCTTCTATCAAATGCAAAATTGTCTGCTGACTTAAACGACCACCCACCATTTGTCCCCAAATCTATGTAATCATGTTTTCCACTTCCCAGTGTAGCAGCTGCTATAAGAGGATGGAATCTGCTTGTGGAACATGGTAAGTCCCACCTCCAGACTTATTGTCATACTAATGAGTAGGTTTTGAGTGTCGAAGATATGCTAGATACTGTAAAACTCTTTTACACAGTCTACCGGTAATATTTCATAAAAGCAAGACTCTTCATAAATATCATCCTGATTTACAGATGAGGAAAAGGATTCTGAAGCATAAGAAGTTATAGTAAGGAATCAGCCTATGTCAAGCCAGGATCCAAACTCAAATCTACTTCACCACAACTTTCTTATTCTTTTCACTGTGCCTCTACTCCATGTTGTATACTCATGACCAAAGTGCTAGTTCAAGTCCTATATTTTTTTGAAAATTCTTCCTGCCTTCATTGATTTCTTTCACCTTTGAACTACTGCATTCCTGTCGATACCACCTTATTCCTAATCTCAACCTTGCTTTATGCCCGATTCTTCTCTATGTGGCAGTCTTCTTTCCCCAGCTACATTGTAGGTAGGTAGCAGGCACTCTGTATTACTTCATAAAATCATAAATGAGCTGCAGTTTTTCTGAGTATCAGGTAGATATGTAATATATGCTTGTTGATAAGATCATCTGTCATCCTTAGCCTTTGATTTATCTTGTCATCGTGGGTCCAGATGGATAGGTTGAGAAGGAGTCAAGAGTAAGCACTAATTCAGTATAAAAAATAAGACAGCTTACAAGAGATATGAGAAATATAAGAAGAGAGTATATTGTAAAGAAAGAAAATAGAAAAATAAATATGGGGATAGTGCTGTTGGAAAGATGACTTAAAACAAAAGAGCTAGGCTCTGTTTCCTGACAATAAAAGACAAAAATGGAAGACTATGCTTTTTTTTTTTTTTTTTTTTTCCCCCCTGCTCCCCTCAGCAGTGTACTTTGTCAGTCTGCTTGCTCTGCTCTGCTCTCCACTCTCACTCTGGTGAATTCTCTCACTCTCCCACACTTCTGACTGTACCCAGTGTTTGTATAAATAAATAAATAAATAAATAAATAAATAAATAATCAAATTGACAAATTTGCACTAATAAGGGTTATTAGTGACTATCAGGGGAATTCAGCAGCAAAATATGATGGCAAAAGACTGGCACAAAGGTGTTGCTTTGTGCAGATGTAACTTTTGGAAGACTATGCTTTTATAAAGTTCAGACAATAAACAAATTAATTGCTCATTAGTAGCAAACCTATTTTTGGTATTAAGAGTATATAGGAACTTCTCCTCAGGGACTATTGTTAGGAAATTTTGGGTTAAACCAGTGAACCATATCCTTGGCAACGTCATTATAGTAGTTATAAAAAAAAGGCTTTCATAAGAATTGTTCTTATAATAACCCTGTCTAGCCAGTGACATCATAGTAACAATATGAAATACAGTAAGAATAATTCTTCAGCTGGGGAGAAGGGCAAATGTGGTTTTAATCCTAACAAATTCATTCAATAGAATGTCTGAGTCCCAAATCACAAAGAAAGCTTTGGTCCAGATGAATGTTTTAGACAGTGTCTCAGATATGGAAGCTTGGATAGCATGCATTCAGGGGCATCAGATATGGTAGATATGGTCTGTTGCTATAGTTTTTTTTTTTTTTCTAAACAGTATGTTCTCTTCTTTCTACTGGGGTTCTGTCTGAAGTTTGGTAGTAATTTAGAATATGGGTAAAGCTAGAATGGAAGTATTTTTCTTTAACAGAAACTAGATTGGGACTTCAATGCTCTAGCAAATTGGGCTGCTAAGATTCTGGGTTTGGGCTGAAAAAAGAAGTACTAATTAAGAAATAAAGACCAATATCCAGTCAGCCATATATCTAGAGTAAGGACAAAATGATAGAACATATGGGATTGCTTAATGGACTTATGGGTATACTGATTTCCTTTGTCAGGATACAGAGCAATGTTAGGATTAGTGAGAATGGGGCTGAAGATACATCACTAGTGTGACTTTTTCCCCATTGTTCATCAGTGAATGTCAGTGTCTGGAACATAATCACCTTTGGTGGTCGTCTGAACACAAATTCTCCATTTGGGTATACCTGAGTCCTGCTGAGTCAGTATCTTTGGCATAGGTCTGAGGCAACTGTGTGTTTTGCATATTCCCAATTGATTGTCTAGTAGACAATATTTGAGAACACTAAATTAAGTACCAAGTGGGGCTGAACCTACATGTCTCAGGTAGAAGTAATCTGCCCTTAGACTGACTTGGAGCTGACATTGGACACAGAGCAATTTTAGTGGGACTGAGAGGATTAGATGCTGTTAAAGTTTTTATGAAACATAGAGTGATGAAGTGGTTTGGAACAAGTCATTGAATTTAAAAAGATATTTTTTATGAAAGAAATACAGACTGGGAAAATTATAAGTCTCCTTAATAATGGGAGAAGGTACAAATTTAATGAATGAAGAAGTTTTAATATAAGCCTGCAGAACATCCTGCCATTTACCTTTATATGAAGCAGCTCTAAGAGCATCTTAGAAGTTTTATTTTGGGAGAAGGAAAATGTAGAGTGGCTCTCCATGCAACTAGAGAAATAATAACTTGGCAGCAGATGAAAACAGAACGATAGGCTGCCATAATAAGCAAAATAGCTGGGCACTCTGATTCCAGAAACTTCTCCTGGATTCTACACATTTTACCAGCATGAACACAAAGATCCAGGCCATGCAGGGCATATTTCCGTTGGTCTTGACAGGTTATAGGGAATCATGACAATTTTTGTTTGTGTTAGACTCAAAAATTGATGTTTTGACTGCAAGTTTGCACAGCTGTTGCTGGTGATGAGGAGCACAACCCACACTGCTGCTTGTTGTGTTATTGTTTCATTTGTTTGTTGTAGTGATTTTAAATAGAGAAAGAAAGGAATTGGGGAAAAAGGTTTGAGCCAAAGCAATCAGGCAACTTCAATAATGAAATGCTACTCAGGCTCTTGCAATAGGAAACCTATACGATCCCACTGCTAATGCTACTCTCACTATAGGGATTCATTGAGCCTATTTTATCAGCTCAGTGGGATTCAATGCCTCTCTTCTCCACAGGGAAAAAAGCAGAATTATCACTAGGGTAATGAAACACACTCCTCCCACGTTTATGGAGTGTTTTATTAAAAGCATGTTGCTTCGATCTCATATACCAGTTGCAATATGTGAGTATAAATGCCAGAATAGCTCTCAAGGGAAACACTTTCCTTGGTGCTAATTTAAAATTCCTCAAAGAGCATACAGTCAGGTGTGATGTTATTATTTTGTCTCTTTGCTACTTGAGATTTTCATAAAGGAGTTGGTAGGTAGTGCAGTAAAGGAACAGTTGAATTTTAGAGTCATCTAATCAGAGCTGGCAATTCAGAATCATTTCATTTCTGATATACCACACTCTCGTCTATTTTCTTACATCATTAATCACTGGAGAATTCTAATTGTAGTCAGTCCAATCATGTCTTACTTACTAATATCACTAGTAATTATAATTTATATCTTAACATTTTATTTTACCAGTAAAAATTTCACAATTCATTTGTAGTTTCTGAAAATTTTAACCCAGGGTTTCCTTTTGTAAACTTCACCATGGCTCTCCATGGTGAAGAACTCCATGAGTTGGAACTCCAGCCAATTAGTATTTTGTTCGCCAGCTCATCTCCGTCCTAATTCTTTCAAAACTTCAGGGCCCATGTTAAGTTCTAGGATAATTAGTTCCTACCTCAGTATGTGGTCTATTAGAAAAGAGACTTGTAAAGAAATAATTCCAATCTGCATGATAAGGATAATAATAGAGGTGTTTGGAGAGAGGCATGTAATTGAGAAAAGTGATATTTGAGTTGGATCTTACACAGTTGAATGGGATTTCACTAGACTGTGAGGGGAAAGATGCTGAGGCCTGGGAGAGAGACCTGCATGCAAAGGGGCAGAGCAGAATGTTTAGTATAATCAGAGAATAGCTGTTTGTTTTGAGCTTATGAAGCAAGGATTAAAGGACAAAGTAGGAAGTCAGAAATAGAGCATCCAAGTAGTTGAGGGCCTTCTGTTCCACAGTTGGGCTTGAGTTTTAACCTATGGGTATTGCAAGGGTAGTCAATTGGAAGGACTTTTAAGTAGAAAGGCTGTATTTTGGTTTTTGGTTTTTATTTTATATTTTTTTGCATCATTCTTCATTTTTGTACAAATTATGCTTTCTCCTCTCAGGTGCAGTCCTGTGAAATTCCCACCACCAATTCATCCGTGCACCATCACCACAGTCCCTTGGGCAGAAAGACTATTTTAAGAAACTTCTTAGAAACATTACTCTGGAAGAAGTATGCAAAATAATTTGGAGTCAGGTTGGAGGCAGGGAGAACACAAATGCACTTTATGCTGTACTAGTATTTCCATATTTTTGCACCCTCAGTGAAGTGGAGGATGCTCCATTTGTCTTTTGTCAATGTCATCATATGGAGTATATAGCAATGTGAAGTGGGGACAATTTGGAGTTAGGAATCTGGGTATTTCTGAGACTTTCCACAATAATTCAGTTCTCTTCTTTTGTCTAGAACATCAGATGGCCTCTCTTTCCCCCATATACACTTGGATTTAGCTATGTGACTATTTTTTTTTCTCTCAAAATATGAGCAGATGGACCATTTCTAAGCAGATGCCTTAAGAGTTAGTTTGCGAATCACCTCACCCCCTTTTTTCTGTCTCCAGAGCCTTGGAGTCCTCCTCAGCCAGGGTTCTAAGTGGCTATAATGAGCAGAGTCTTCCATAAGACACTCTTAGGTATTGTAATGAGTACTAACATTTCTTGCATTAAGACAATGAATGTGTTATTCTCAAAGCATAAACTAGCCAATGGAGTTGGTAAAGAGCTAACAGGACATAGGCTGAAGATGTGGCTCTGTCTCTAATTAACTAACTAACTCTCATTACCATGCATAACTTCTCTCATTACCAGTGTCTTCATTTCTGAAATTGATAAAATGATACTGAATTTTCCAGAGCTCTGGGAGGATGCAAGGTATACAAAGTACCTTATAAATAATAACCATTCACTATTGTATAGCCATTATTATACTTACAGTTACTCATTTTTAGTTTATTGATTTTATAATACCTTATGGTCATTATCGCTCTCAAATATATACTATACTCAGGTTTCTTGATGGTGATATCTGTATGTTGATCTTAGCAATTGCTGAAAAAGGGAAAGAAAGAAATACCAAGGACAGGTCTAGGTGGTAATGCCAACACAGATCTTCTCACAGATAAGCCATTTTATTAGTGAGCTGTCTTTAAATAACAATTCACCTTGAGATAGACCCCATTTTTTCATCTTGTCCATGAAGATCTGGAACTTTTCTTCAAAGGTGCCTGTAAAAGGGATTACACTAATTATGCTACCTTGTATCTGAGGTAATCACATAGGCTTCTTAGATATTTGTAAGCTATTTGTTTCATGGTATTCTGGCTTTCTCCAGACAAGCTTATTGTTGCATGTATTCTGAAATACACAAATAGTTCCTTAACTAGTCTCTTTTTTAACTTAAATTTAGTGTTTTACCATTTGTTTACAAAGCTGTTTAATTTTAGTGTTTTACCACTTGTTTACAAAGCTGTTTAATTTTAGGAGCAGTTTCAGACTTCAACATGTGACCATGCTTTACTCGCCCATGACCAGATTGCCATGCTATCACATAAGCCCTTCTGACTCTTCCCATCTCTCCCCCTTACCCCCATCTCTGGTAACCACTGTACTTTCTACCAAATATAAGAGGGGTTTTTTGTTAGGTATTGCCAGTTTATTTTCTCTGGTTATGTATGTTCACAAATGAGTGAAACCATTCAGTAATTTCTCTGACTTATCCACAAAGTATAAATACCATCCATATTGTCACAAAGGTCATGATTTCGTCTTTTTTGGTAGCTCAGTAATACTCCATTGAGAATATATACCACAATTTCTTTATCCAGTCATCTGTTGGCATACATTATACCTACACCTTGAGTCTGTGTCTTGGCTATTGTGTATAATTCCATTTGGACTATAGGGGTGCCTTAACTTTTTCATATTAGTGTTTTTATATTCTTCAGGTAAATACCTAGAAATAGTATTGCTGAAGTCATATGATATTTCCATTTCCACTTAGAATTTTTAAAGAAATCTCCATACTGTTTTCCATAGCATCTACACCAATTTACATGCCTGTGAGAATAGAATGAGAGTTCATTTTTCTCTACATTCTTGTCAACACCTGGATCTTCACTCTTCTCTTTATTTCCAGTAAGTTGCACACCAAAACTTCTGTCACTCTGCTATCATACAGTCATGTGTCATGATCTGATTATATGCTTTTGCCAGTCCCCGTATTTAGAACTTCCCAGTGATCCCACAGGATACAACTTATGAAAGATATTTGTCCATTTGAATATCAATGAAAATCTAAGTCTGCATTTGGAGAAGCATACAATACACAATTTATGTGGCTGAAAAATTTAACTCTTAGGAAATTAAAGAATTATACTTCACTTTATTTTGAAAAGCAAAAAAATTGGTATTTTGGAAGAGATACCAACTTTGGTACAAAGCAACCTTGTAAATATACCGGTAGTAGGAACAGAGAGACATGGTAAAGTAAATGTAATTCTTCATTCTAGAAAAGGTTATATTGAAAGTTAGGTTTGAGACATACAAAAGGAGGTATCACTTTTTGTGATGGTGTGGTCAGGCTTTGAAACTTACCTCTTCCAGGTATGGCCTAGACTTAAATTATATTTAGTTTATAAATAGATATAGATAGATTTATAAATATATATAATGCAATATGGAGGGCAGGGCAGACTATAGGAAAGTGGTATTTGGAGGGTGGTACTTTGGGTTGCCCAGCTTTCTAAGAAGGAACTTATATTGAGTGATTCAGAAGTTTTACCATGTTTAGCTATTTCTTTTTCTTATATTATGTGTCATCACAGTTGAATTACTCAGAGGAACAAATTGATACAAGTTCACCAGTTTTAGATGACAAGGTAATTTTCATACGTGTGTGATACATATGTATTATGTATCTGTGTATATACACACATATGTCTATATACTGACATTATGAAACCAATAGTTAAAAAACAATAGAAAACTTTAGGAAGGTGGTACAGACTTCTCTGCATACAGCATACTAGAAATATTGAAAGTCATACGTCTGAAAATATTCAATTTTAAGTGTTACTTTTAAAGTCTGTCCCTCACTTAAGGTGAGTGTAGCTGTCACAACACCCTTTCCCTAGGTAGCCAAATTAATTGGGAAAAGGAAGAATGTCTGCGTTAGAGCCCAGGCTCACACACTATACAGTGCCCCTTTTCTGCAGCCTCTGGCTGCTCCCTGTCATGGTCCCCTGTTCTACCTGCACGATCTCTGTGATGGCCTTTACAAATGACAGACAGATCCTCTAAGGTAAAAGATTTAACTGGCAATTAAAGAGGCATCCTAGGTTTCAAAACAAAGTAACTGTAACTTCATAATTTTATTTTCCTAGCATCTGTTCTATTCAAGCCAAACCTACTGTGGTGATCTTCATGGAGACAATTCAGTAGTTTCCTAGCAACCAAGTTTCCTGTGGTTTCCTTGGTTATAAGCAACGACATAACTCTTGTGGGCAACTTCAAAAATACAGAAGAAAACCCTCTTTCTAAAGAATGAGGTTCCAAAAAATTCAGGTTTCTAATTGTTGAGTGTCTCTGCTTATAATGAGTAACTCCTATTAACACTCCTCAGAAATGATATATGGATTGCTAAGTAAAGTCACATGTTGAATTATATTCTTTCCATTGACTTTGTCATATACCCAATCTTATTTTTTTTAATTGAAATACTTTTCCCACCTCTTCTGACTATTATTCTTAGGCATATTCTATGATTTCCAATGGAAATCAGAATTTTGCATGTGAATCACCAAGCTAAATAACAAATACTTGGAAAGAAGAAAAATACAATAAAATCTGTACAAAAGAATTTAAAGTTTGAGTCATAATAGTATACTTCTTTGCATGCTGTTAATTTATTCAGTCAAATATTTATTATGCACACACTGTATGCCACACTATGTGCTAAGTGTTCAGAGTACAATGGTCAATATATTTCACATGATTTCTGCTTTGACAATCTTGAAAAGTAGAAGTTACTGAGAATTCTATATATTATATTTTTTGTTTTGAGGTTTTCCTTTTTTTATTACTTGGTGTTTCCGTTTTTTGCTATTGGAATATTCCTCTTTGTTATTATTTTTAATATCTTAGAAGTGAGTTGGAGTTAAATTATTATTTTTCCAGCAGGTAGCACTGTGGTTTTCTTTTATTTATTTTGGTCTTTTATGGCTTTTTAAAGTTTTTGGTTCTGTTAGATATGAACCTGAGACCATCTAGGTAAAAGATATTATGAACCTTTAGCACAAGCATTGCCTGAGATCCTGTTTGAAAAGGTGAACTGAATCACGGGCTGGCAAACCCTGTCCCAACATCCTGTCGAAACAATTCAGCCCACCTGACTGATCAAAGGTGCCATGCTCCACAGGAAGTGTTAGATCCTCACTAATGATTAATTCACAATTTCCTGGAGGGAGAAAGCTGAGAGCCCACATGCACAATTGGAATGTAATTAGTCTGTGCATTCCCTGGAGTAGCCCATCCCAGAACAAGCTATGATGCTGCTCTCCTCTCTGCCTCTTGGACTTAACCTTAAATAAATGCAAATGGCCAACAGGTATATGAAAAAAATATTCAACATCCCTAATTATCAGGGAAATGCAAATCAAAACCACATGAGATACCACCTCACTCCAGTGAAAATGGCCCACATGAAAAAAACCAGAAACAGCAAATGCTGGGGATGATGTAGAGAAAAAAGGAACCCTCTTACACTGCTGGTGGGAATGTAAACTGGTCCAGCCACTGTGGAAAGCTGTGTGGAGGTTCCTCAGAACACTAACAATGGATCTACCATAAGGTGCAGCAATTTCACTCCTTGGAATCTACCCAAAGGGCATAAAAACACTAATTTGAAAGAAAACCAGCACTCAGGTGTATTGCAGCACTATTTGTGGACAAGTTATGGAAACAACCAAAATGCTCCCATATAGACGAATGGATCAGTAATACAATGGAATATTACTCAGTGGTCAAAAAAGATGCCAAGATGCCATCTTGTGGCAAGTTGGATAGAGCTGGAAGGAATTATGCTAGCCAAAATAAGTCAGAAGAAAAAGATAAATACCAAATGGTCTCACTTATATGTGAAATATAGAGAAACCAAACAAAAGGTCAAGAAAACGTCAAAACTGGCAAGCTGACCACACAACTGAGACATAGAGTAAGGGAAGGGGAGAGAGGGGTAGTCAAAACAGGGGAGGGAAGAACACAAGGGAATATGGTGATGGTTTGCAGGTGATATGGCGGTGGGAGAACTATGGGGACTACAACGATGTAAGAAGAAAAAAATTAATAAAAATAAATAAATGTCTATTGCTGGGTAACATATCACCATATATCTCCTAATTCACTTCTGGGAGCCAAGCTAAATTCTTTCTCACACTGCTTCTATGGTGCATAAGTCTCCAATAAAACCTTGCCTGATTCAACTACACCTAGCTGGTGATTTTTCTAGGATATGTGATATCTTAGACAGTATGAAGAAACCAAGACTCAGTAGTTCAGCAGGTTTTCTAAGATCAACCCTTCAGGAGGCAGATTTGGAATTTCAGCCTTGTCCTATATGACCTTAGAATTTGAATATACAATGGATTTCAAAGAATGAAATTTCTTAATATTTATTTGATCTTATTGATTATTGATCTTATATTCCTGTCTTTTTGTTGATGATGAATATTTTGAATTTTACATTGTTTGCTGCTGGGTTTTGTTAGGGTCTCTTAAACAGTGATAGACTTTATTTTGGCATAATTAAGCAAACTGAAATAAATTTGATTTTTGATATTTGCTTTTAGGCTTTGTTAGAATCATCCAAAACGTCCTTTAATCTAAGGCTAATTAACCTTCACTGCTATGGTAATAATTGCACTTGATCTTAGCCAAAAGGCTGAGAAGCAATGGTAATAATTGTATGATGATTTTTGATACTCCATGTAATTGCACTGGCTGATGGAAACATGAATTGTGATTAGTGCTGCCTGAGCTCTGAGAATTGTTCTGACTGAAGTCTTTTCTGAGCATCATGGTATAGGAGAATTCTTGCCTTATGAAAATTTCTTAACATTGCATTACCCTTCTCTATATCTTTAAGAAGCCAAAGAATCTGAGACAAGGCTGATATTGAATTTATTTCTTCCAAAAAGCTGGAACTTAAGCAAAACAAAATGTTTAAAAATCCTTTATCTTTCATCAGATTTTTTGGTTTTACCTTGTTTCCTATTTTGTATCTTGACTGTTTGAAATGGGGCCAGCATATCTGCCCATAAAAATGACCTTTGGTGTCCTCTTGCAGTGAAGTTTAATATTTTTTTCAAGAATGTTAATAGTGATAGAACATAGACATTGATTTAGACTGATAAAATCTAGAAGGATGCTTGCCTTTTCTGGTGAAGATCATGGCAGCCTTTTTCTCACTGTATGCTTGTAGTTTTCAGAATGATATTGAAACCACAGAAAAAGACAAACCAATAAATAAACATAAATAAATAATTCCATAACATTGAGTTGTATGATAGCCATTGAACACAATGAATCAGTTGTACAGATATTTTCCCCCTACACAATCTGTCAGAACATTTCAGGCTTCCATGTGGTCTCTAAGTGAAATTCACTTTTCATGACAAAATCTGTTTATACTAAAGCATATGCTCTATTACTTTCCAGGAAATGAGAAGTCATAGCCATTATGAATACACACACACAAAAAATACCAATACATTATATTCAAATTAAATTAAGATTAATAGCCATCGATGATTACTTTCAGTGTGTACCTGGAGTGAGAAAAATCACAGTAATGAACCTGGGCTATTGTTGATGCAAACCCACCTCCCCCTGTTTATTTGAGCTTATGATGTATAGTGAACTTAAAAATCTTTTTTTTTTATTTTTGCGCTTTAAAAATTTTCAGCTGTTACATCATTTAGAAAAAGGGCCAAAAATTCCTGTCTTCCCATGAGATCACCAAAAACATCCACAAAGATAACCAAAAAGACTTATGATTTGTCAGAGTCCTTGTGTCTGGAAATGGTATACAGATGTATTCATTTTCATCAGAACTCCAAGGTATTTTCTAATGTTTTTTCCCTTTAGGAGCTTTCATGATTTGAAACCTTTTATGAGATAGATAAAACGAGTCTTGAATATAAAATTTTTTGACCCTACCAGGGGAATATGACCTATCAGTGTTGTATAAGCATCAACCCAAAACAATAAAAACTGTTTTGCAAGTAGTATTGCTATGAGATAAATGTCAATGCAAAACAGCAACAACAAATCTTGACACATAGATATGACACTAAAGTTCAGACTTTTCATTTAGATTTTTAAGAAAAGATTCAGATTCACTTTAATGTCTTTTTTTAGTGACATTATGGCATTAATGTGTATTTGTTCTTATTGAGTTCAGTGTCCTAAATATTCCATTTATTTTTACAGCATCATTTTATAAATTATTTTAATTCAACTGGTAAATCAAAACAAATAATGATTTGGTCTTATTTTCCAATGAAATTAGTTTGCCTAATTTCTTGTTTTTATCTGAATGTGAGTCATATTATTAGTTATATAATTTAAATCAAACATTTGGCTTTGGATAAGCAGGGTTAGACACAATTTCTTATATAAAGGCATGCCATTACTTTCATCCATTTATTTTCATCAACCATTTTCATTCCCTGTGTCTTGACTGCAGTGCTCATAATGGATAGAAGGATGAAATCTGCAGTGACTGAAATAACTAAATTATATCAATTACCTCTTGTTAATCATTGTACCTAATCCTTAAGAGGGTAAAATAATTAATGAATTATAGAGGGTAAAATAATTAATGAATTATAATTAGGATATAGAGTTAGTGAAACTGTTTTAGACAATTCTGGTGGAAATATATCTAAAATAGACCAACAAGTGTGTTGGGAAACTTCTTAAAATGATTATTAGAATTTCTTTGTCAAATTTATGTGATAATGTACATGTAATTGGAGATTATGGTATAATTCTTTGGGTGAATGTATAATAGTTAAGTAGGTGAAGTTAGTTAAAAGACCATATTAATATTTCTAAGGTTTGAAGTAGGTATTTTTGTTAATATATTAGAGGTCAAAATTGGTAGAACTGTTCTTTAAATGATACACATGTATTCAGTTAATTTCTGTAGACTCCTGAGCAAGAAATTTTCTGATTTGTTCGCTTACAGAAAACTCTAGTTATTCACTGTCAACACTTCAATTCAAAAATTTTATTAAAAAATTAAATTTCTAGCAGTACTGCTGGAGTGCCAGGTACCAAATGGACCCAGTTGCTCCAGAAAAAAATCGAAAGTATTTATAAGTGTGGACTAGTGCTGGAAAAAAGGATTCTGATTTAAAAATCACTACTTAAACCTCAGTTTTCACTAAAGAGCAGAAAATGACAGTTTGAGATAATAGTAACCAATGGACACAGGCAAAATAGTTAACTTCTGTCACATTTCTAAATATGGAAGTGTGAAATGGAGGTGTTTGGAGGAGCTTGGAGCCTCACTGCCTCCAACTTAGGTAGTTTTAACTAGGAGAGTTTCCATATGGATAGCTGACAATAGGCACCAACCCTTAGAGAAATTGGAAAAACAGTTTTCACAAACTGGGTCTCCTGCAAAACTAATGCTTCAGTATGATTTTCTGAAAATCACATAGCATGAGAAAGCACATAGCATCAGATTTCCTGGGAGTGTGTATTAAACCCTAGTAGAGGGCCTCCCCAGTGGCGCAGCGGTTGAGCTCTGGGTTGCGAAGCTGCCTGCGTCCTCTGCGACGCAGGTTCGATCCCCGGCTGCTCCCCGGCCACCAGAGGAGGGTCCCACATGGCGCGCAGACCTCTCCTGCCGCCCGCTGCTCCCCTCAGCAGTGTACTTCGGTCCTTCTGCCTGCTCTGCTCCCTGCTCTGGTGAATTCTGTCACTCTCCCATGCTTCTGACTGTACCCAGTGCTTGTATAAATAAATAAACAAATCTTTAAAAAAAAAAAAAAAAAGGGCAAAAGAGCTAGAAAGAAACTTCTCCAAAGAGGAAATACAAATGGCCAACAGGCATATGAAAAAATGTTCAACATCACTTGCAATCAGGGAAATGCAAATCAAAACTACAATGAGATACCATCTCACACCAGAGAGAATGGCAGATATTAAAAAGACTAGCAACAACAAATGTTGGCCAGGATGTAGAGAAAAAGGAACTCTCCTGCACTGTTGGTGGGAGTGAAAACTGGCCCAACCACTATGAAGAGCTGTGTGGAGATTTCTGGACCTACTAAACATAGAGCTTCCATATGATCCAGCAATTCCACTCCTAGGTATTTACCCAAAGGACACAGAAACATCAATTCCAAAGAGCACCTGCACCCCTATGTTTATAGCAGCACTGTTTACAATAGCTAAGCTTTGGAAACAACCCAAATGCCCAAAAATAGATGACTGGATCAAGAAGATGTGGTACATATACACCATGGAATATTACTCAGCATTCAAAAAAGATAAACACATGCAATTTGCAGCAACATGGATGGCGCTGGAAGGGATCATGCTCAGCGAAATAAGCCAGAAAGAAAAAGAAAAATACTGGCTGGTGTCACTCATAGCAGGAATCTAGAAAACCTAAATAAGGGACCAGGAAAATGAATAACTGTAAGAAAGTGATAATCAAAATCACACTCTATGGGGGGTGGGGGGCGGGGAAAGGAGGGATTGGGATCAAAATAAGGGGGTTACAATTGTATGGGGAATATAAAAATAAAATAAAATAAAAAGACATGAGCTGATTAATATGACCAGTTTGGGCAAGGCTAAAACTTACTTTGTAACACTTCTGAAACAAGTGTAAAAAATCAGGTTATCATGAGGATTAATCTGTCAGATAGAGCAAAACACGCTATTAAATTATTTAAAAGTAAATGATGAAATGATGCTCCTTTAATCAAAAATCAAAAATTCTTACCTCCCTGGTGGCACAGCAGTTGAGCGCTGGGTTGCGAAGCTGCCTGTGGCCTCTGCGGCGCCGGTTCAATCCCTGGCTGCTCCCCGGCCACTCCCCAGCCACTGGAAGAGGGTCCCACATGGCGCACAGACCTCTCCTGCCACCCACTGCTCCCCTCAGCAGTGTACTTCGGTTCTTCTGCCTGCTCTGCTCCCCGCTCTGGCTTTGGTGAATTCTCACCCTCCCACACTCCTGACTGTACCCAGTGCTTGTATAAATAAATAAATAAATCTTAAAAAAAAAAAAAGTCTTACCTACTTGAAGAGATTTGAGCACCATGATTCTTTAAGAAAAATCTTATGTGCTATTTAATTTGAAATATTTTGATAGCAGTTATTTTGTGCATCTTAAAATAATTAACACCTACTTTTTTATTATGCTATAAAAATATTTGTAACTTAAAACCTCCCATTTTAATCACTTTTAAGTGTACTATTGAATAACTGTAAGTGCATTCACTGTTGTACAACCATCACCACTATCCATCTCTCTAGATCATTTTCATCTTCTTAAACTGAAACTCTGTATCCATTAAACAATAACTCCCCAATCTTATTTTCCTCCAGCCGCTGGCAACTGCCATCCTATTTTCTGTCCTCATGAATTTTGCCACTAGAATTACCTCATATAAATGGAATCCTACAGTATTTGTCCTTGTGTCTGGCTTCATTCACTTAGCATAATGTCTTCAAGATTCATCTACATTTTATGTGTGTAAAAGTTCTTTTTTTTAAGCTTATTAACATTCTATTGTATGTACATATCATGTTTTGTTTATCCATCCATTGATGGATATTTAAGTTGTTTCTACCTTTCAGCTATTATAAGTAACGCTGCTGTGAAGATTGGCATATCTGTTTCTTTTTAAGTATTATTTTTTAACTTGGGTTTTCCATTTAATGAGCTTTTCTCCATAATGGTATGAATTAGTTTGCTTTTTCTTAAGTCTGATATGTCTGAAATTAGAGTGGTACCATAAGACAGTAATTTATAAACTGTACTTTGCATCAGAATCACCTGCTGGTAAGGCTTGATAAATACAGATTGCTGGGCCCTACCTGGGAGTTTCTGATCCAGAATTTTCTGATCTAAAGAAGGACCCAGGATTTTATTTTCTGATATGCTGTCTAGTGATGCTGTTGCTGCTGGTTTAGAGACCATACTTTGAGAACCACTGCCTTATAGCATTATCTTAGTAGACAAAAACACCCCCTAATACTGGTTTTCCCATTAGCTCTGTCACTCTGATCAAGCAATTTTCTGTCTCTTCAACTGAAAACTGAAGTGGTACATTAATCCATGTGAGCTTTCCTGGATTCTAAATTTTTGTGAATATATATGTGTGTGTGCATATTTATATATGGCTATGTATAAATCAGGTCCTAAAGGAAGTAGATTGCATACTCAAATTAGGGAAATGTGGATTTATAAAAAGATGTATTTACAAAGGTGTATAAAGGAAGCTGTCAACTATAGTTCAGTTACTAAGGTTGGTACAGTGGTGCCCTCACTGTCCCTTGAGCCTCAAGAGGAGAGGGGAGGGGGCAGTTGCATGCAAGGCTGGAGACAGCCAGTTTAGGGGATGAGCCTTTCAGTGGTGCATGATGATCCTCAGGAGAGAGGCCAGGAGAATAGATGACTCTCCCATTCTGCTTTCACTCCTCTCCCACCCTCCCCAGTTGACTGAACATAAAAAGAAGTTGAATGAAGAAAGCCAAGTGATATATGTCAAGTAGGGCAGCCTTTTGTAGCACAAAACAGAGTAGGGAAGAGTGTAGTGTTCATGTGGAGGGGGTGAACAGAAGGTATCCATCATAATGGAATTAGTAAGCATTGCAAGCAACTGCTGGACAAGTATATCCTGCTGATTTCTTTTTTAAAAAGTTATAGCATTTTTTTCTATTTTAACTAAGGTGTGTGAAATATGATCTGAAATCATGTATCTTTGCCTTTTTTATCTCCAAGTGAGTATACTTGTTGGTATCTAACACATGCTGATCAGTCATATGCATTGTAGTTTGAGACTTTATGTCACAAAAATGTTTACAGGTGTGATTACCTGTATAATGAAACATAGGGAGGAAGGGCATTGTCTTTTTGATTTGAGCTTTCTCTCTGGCAATGGATCTTTTCACTAAGATCCATGTATTTTAGCCTGTAAATTTGATTGGAAGTGATCATACTTCCTTTAATCATGTATTTTTTTTTATTATATGGTTATAGTTTTCTACCAAAAGAGAGAATTCAGAGTTCGCAGAAATCACCACCTTTTAGGTAACAAAGGAATGGAATGGTCCCAGAATCTTTGGCAGGACTAAATCTCTTACATTAGAAATTTACAAGTTGTGAATCTAAATGAATCTAGAGATCTGCCATTTTAATATCTTTGCATTTTATCCAAGAATGAATCTAAGACAAGCCAGATGACCCCAAAACAGTGCATAAAGCATGTTGATCAATTTATGTGTATTGAGTATTTATTATGGACAAAGAACTGAGTGAGATGCTGGGAGAATTGCAAAGAACTATAACTACTGAGTCATACTTAAGTGTCCAAATTTTTTGTAGAAAAAAGGAAACACACTTGAAAAATTAAAATAATAATAAAGGGTGGAAATCATCCCTAACTCTTCCAAATTGCATGCTCTTGTGTTGCTTCCTTTTAGTAATTTTCATTCAGGCATTTATTAGAATTTATAATTATATATTTGAGGAAGTTATTTATTAAACATCTGTCTTACCCCAGACCTTAATGAGGATAGAATTACATCATTGGCCCCATCAAGACAGCATTGGTAAGTGACTATTGAATGAATTAATTAAATAACCACATAAAAACAGATAGCAAAAGTGAGTCATAATACCTTTCAGGATGAGGTGGTATGCGCTACACTTTACAAAGAAGGAAAAAGAGACTAGGAGAAATGCGGTGAGTTTACCAAGACAGTGCAACAATAACAGAACAGATCTTAAAAATGGATTTTCTACTTCCAGTCTAGTGCTGTCTCTAATAGTGATTTCATGGCGGTTTGTCTGTAGTGATTATGATAGATTCTGAAGTGCCCAGATTTCTTTCTTTCTTTTTTTTTTTAATCGCTTCTCCTTTAGCGATAAACTATGGGGACAAAATTGGGATTCAGATTTAGAATTCTAATGTACTGAAAAGGTGCTTTTCCCCATGGATTTGAATCCAGTGTGTGAAGCACATGCAAAAAGGTTAATCTGTTTACCCAACTAGAACATTGTGCACTGCAGAAAAAAAAACTCACTTGCATCGCTGTGTTGCTCCAGATGTCCTACGCCTTATTAAGCTGCTTTATTTATATTTGGTATTTTGAAACTTGTGATCAATTTAAAATTATAATTGCCATCAAAATTCTACTTTAACTAGCATTTTGTGAGAGGAAAACATCAATTTATATCATTTTTCAGTGTTGGAAAATATCTAATGATTTATAAAACAAAAATGGGTCTTATCAAGACAAGTGAGTACAAAATTGCTGTTGCTGCTCTGTGTCATAATCATTTCCTAATAGCAGATCCAGTTATTTTCATACATGTGTTTTACATTCACTGTGCTGGTTCATAATAAGATAATTCTAATCATTGAGTTATACAGATGCTCTTCGAGTATGAAGAGCCCAAATGTGAATAAGAAAATGAAACAGCTGATTACAAAAAATTCATTGGATATCTGTCTAAACAGCACTTCTAACAAGGCTCCATTTTTTAAAATTTATGTATATTTTACATCATTGTTCATTTATACACAATGTTTGGGTTTTTTTTTTTTTGTTTTTCTCCCTCAGGTGCAGTCCCCATAGACTTTCCTTCACCAATTCACCCGTGCACCATCACCACAGTCCCCTGTGCTCCTCCCTCTGATCCCTCTCCATTTGAAAGGTGTTTCTTACTCTTCATTTCTTTTGGAAAAATTACAAATATGTATGCACTATATACACTATCAGTAGACTGCTTGTCTACTGATTTCTAGAATGATCTTAGTTTCTTTAAACTATAATAAGAACAGGAAGAAAAGATCATAAATTATTCATTAAACAGATTGTTTGGAGTGTCAATAGATAATAGTAAACATTTGTTAAGCACTTTGTTAGACTCTGTGCTAAGAACATTAGATGCATAATTTATTTAATACTTGTAAGAATTATTCTGAGGGTAAGCACTCCCACTATTATGAACCCTCTCTCAGAGTCGAGCAAACTAAAGTTTAGAGTGTTTAAGTTGCCTACAGTTGCCTATAACCAGTAAGAAGTAGATAAAACATCAAATAATAAAGTAAAATGTTAAAGTGAAAGCCAGTAAAAGACAGAAAGTACAAATACCTGGTTCTGCATTTTATTATAAGACTGATAAAAATAAAATAATTTATGTGCAAATTATACAAGCTTAGAATGATTAAAGACCTTAGAGTGAAAACTCTCTGAGAACAGAGACTACTTCTAACTCATTTTTGAATCTCCTTGGATACAATAGACCACAAGAAAATACCAAATTTAATTTTGTTTAACTTCAAGGCTTTATAGGGTTAGAACATTTGCAACCAAGCTATACTTGAAAGTTCCAGACCTTAAAAAATTCTTTTATCTTAAGCTACAGTCTTTCCCCCTGTTATTTTCTCCTGATGAAATTTTCTGATTATTGGCAAAATTAGCCTAATAAAAATCGATAAGATAATATTGATATTCAAAATGGTTGAAGTGATTCATGTTGAGCACTCAGCAACCTGGTATTAAACTTCTGCCCTACAATGATTTATTTGAAAGCAATGCTTTTAAACTCTTGCCTATTTTTGGGTTACCGGGGAAGCCCTCAAAACATAACAATGCCCAGATCACATCACAGGTCAAATGAATCTAAATATCTGGAATTGATTCCAACATCATTTTTTTAACAGCTCCCCAAATAATGCTAATGTTCAGTCAGAACTGAGAATCACTGTTTTAGAGAAATGTACACTAAATACAGAAGATTTCTGCTCAAAGAACAACCTAGCTGCCCAGTCAAGACAATTCAGAATGGGATTATTTGAATGATTTCATCAAGGGGTGAGGTCCAATACCTGCCTAAGAGTTAATGAGACACTGGGTAATTGAGAACTTGTTAAACATAAAATCAGTAATTTAGTATGCTGGAACTTTGGGAATATTCTACTGGGAATGGCCACTGACTGAAAACCTCCTCATCCTTTTTAAATAGCAGGACAGATGTCTTTAGGAGTCATTGCTCCGGAAGACTAGAATCTGAGCAAGAAAGTCAATAATGTGGTCTTTTACTTAGGTGTAGGGAATCCTGATAAAATTTCCCTGCTTTATAAAACTAATAATAATGTCTTTTGTTCAAATTCTGGTGCTCACAGATTGTGTATATATCACTATTTTGAAATTGTTATCTTGGTATTTTAAATTAACATAAGCAATTGTACTTCTTTGCTCTTATATTTATATGATTTTATGCCTTTTTAAACAAATAATAGTTTATCTTCTAGGTTTTAGTATTGACAGCCTATCTATATCAATTATATTTCCTTCATTATATTAGTCAAAGACTGGAGTGGGATGTAAATATCTGGAAGTTCTTATAAAAATTTTCACTACTGTTGTAATTTTCCCAGTCTAGAGCTCATTCTAACTTTTCAAAGTGCTGACGACCAACTCTTGCTCCCTTCTTTTCATCATTGTGTGCTTGATGTACAGATTTTTGAAAATTCCATTCTTACTTTCAAAATACAGAGGAGGAAAAGAAGACAAACACCAGTGATAAAGTAAAACATTCAGAAAAGTAGTTGAATGTAACTGCAGCATAGATAAGTAGATGTAGCCCATCTATAACTCCAGCTGCCCTAACTGCATTCCACTCCTTTGTCTTCTCAAGAAAGCTCACAAATTGCAAAACAATAAAATTAAAACATTGGTAACTGGGAGAACATTTTTGCACCCAACACTAATGATAAAGGACTGATCACAAAAATCTGCAAAGAGCTGATGAGTCTCAACAACAACAAAGAAAATAATCCAGTCAAAAAATGGGCAGAAGAGCTTAAAAGAAACTTCTCTGAAGAGGAAATGCAAATGGCCAACAGGCATATGAAAAAATGTTCAACATCACTTGTCATCAGGGAAATGCAAATCAAAACTACCATGAGATACCATCTTACACCAGTGAGAATGGCACATATTAAAAAAACTAGCAACAACAAATGTTGGCGAGGGTGTGGAGAAAAAGGAACTCTTCTGCACTGTTGGTGGGAGTGCAAACTGGTCCAACCACTGTGGAAAGCTGTGTGGAGATTTCTGGACCTACTAAACATAGAGCTTCCATATGACCCAGCAATTCCACTCCTAGGTATTTACCCAAAGGACACAGAAACATCAATTCCAAAGAACACCTGCACCCCTATGTTTATAGCAGCACTGTTTACAATAGCTAAGCTTTGGAAACAACCCAAATGCCCAAAAATAGATGACTGGATCAAGAAGATGTGGTACATATATACCATGGAATATTACTCAGCATTCAAAAAAGATAAACACATGCAATTTGCTGCAACATGGATGGCGCTGGAAGGGATCATGCTCAGCGAAATAAGCCAAAAAGAAAAAGAAAAATACCGGATGGTCTCACTCATAGCAGGAATCTAGAAAACTTAAATAAGGGACCAGGAAAATGAATAACTATAAGAAAGTGAAAATCAAAATCAACAAAAAACTATGAACCAGAGACACTTTTAGGGGGGCGGGGGCGGGAGGGGAGGGATTGGGGTCAGAATGGGGGGCTGCAATTGTATGGGGAATATAACAATAAAATTTATAAAAAAAAAAAAAAATTAAAACATTGGTGATAGTATAAATATTTTCTTAAATGCTTAAACCACATTCCTGGACCCAGGTAGGTACTAGAGTATGAATGGGAAATTCCTTCTGACCCTCTTCACAACTGTTTATAAATAACCACTCTTGTCATAACACTAATTTTAAACAGTTTCAGAAGCCTTGGGAGCCCAGGAGATCTTCACAAACTGTAATTATGGAAATCATCTGGCAATGTAGGTATAAGATCATACTTACAAATTAGCAGATTAATTATATAGGTTGGAAGAGATGTGGTAGTAACAGGCACAGAAAATTGACTTAGACCTTTTTAAATTTCCAAGGCTACAACTCTTTCTAAATTATTCTGTACCCATCCCTCCCCGCCCCCCTGACAATAGCAGTCAACATGAGCTTTTTCCATTGTGAGTACTCAATTTTGTATTGATAAACTGACTTTGTTTCTATGACCATGGCAGCCCACCATCTTATAAAATATAGTAAGGGTAGAAGGAATTTATTAGGTCATCTAGTTTTGTTTTGATTCTATGATACTTTTCTTTTTCATTTATAAATCATTGCTGAAAAGGGTGTGTAAAAATGGAAGTGCAAATAATGTTAGTGTTTCTCTTTCTACAAAACCCCCACAAGAGTGTTGTATTTATCACTTTGATGAATTGTCTTAAAGTTGACATTTGAGTAGATACTCTTCTTGCTTGTTTCTAATATGCCATATAATTTTTTCCTAATTTTGCACATGCTTTTTTCTTTGCCCTGAATGCTCATTCATTCCCTCTTTCTTTTTTTTTTGAATTTCTCACTGATCTTTTTTCAAAACCCGTTCAAATGTCATCTCTTTGGTGAAATGTTCTCAGATCCTCATAGGAACAGCTAAATGCTATCTCCTCTGTGTGTTTCACCATCCTCATCTCTGTGTAAAGCCTTCTTCTACTTCTTCATATGACAAATAGTAAAACTAAAAACTGGTATTTTCAAGGGTCATACATCAGAAGGGCCTCAGAGAGACAGAGCAGTCTGATTAAGGCACATGTAATCTCTTGGCCCAGATGAATTCTGAATAATTTCTATTTTGGTTGAATTCCAGAGGTCTTTGAGAAGGAAAAATAGGGGAATAGAGTATCAGGAGTTCATTGCAAGAGATGTTTTCAGAACACCTTTTTACCATGAAATTTATGTAAGGAAGAAGCTCAGCAGTGTGTTTTGCATTGTGATTTTGTCCATTGTGCATTCTGTAGAGGCATTTGGTACATTCAGTCTTGTAGAATGAGGTAGAAATTGACCCTCTAAGGCCCTTAGTCTGGAGTAAGACACATTGCTGCTTTATAGCTGTTTGTGTATCTGACAACATAGCATAGGAAGGTGAGTGGGTCCCTAGATATTAGGGGGGGAAGGAAATATACTTATTCCTCAGGAGGAATAGTCTCTCCAGAGTTATCTATAAACCAGAGGAGGAAAGCAGCTCTGTGTTCCAGGACCCTGCCATTTAACTAAATATTATCACTACAATTCCTAGGTTTCTCTTTCTGGCACAAACTTTTACTGGGGTTTCCAAGGAGCAGAGTAAGCACTGCAAGAAGTACTGGATTAATTCTCTGCAATATCACTGTTGTGGGTTGAATTATATTCCCTTAAAAGATGTTGAAGTCATAACCCCAATCACTTCAACCATAATCCTCTGAATGCACCTTATTTGAAAATAGGTTCTTGGCCTATGCCTAAGATGAAATGAAGTCATTAGGATGGGTTCTAATCCAACATGACTGTATCCTTATAAAAAGAGAAATTTGGACATAAGACCAATGCACAGAGGCACAATGATATGAAGACATCATTTCTGAAAGAAGATATGCCTGAGGCTACCAGACTAAGAAAAATGTGTGGAACAGTTTCTCCTGAATATTTTTCAAAAGGAACCCACCCTGCTGTCACATTAATTTTGGACTTATAGCTTCCAGAACTGAACTAATAAATTTTTGTGGTTCAGCCACTCAAATGTTATGCTAGAAACATCTTACTCTTCTCCAGTCTCCTGGGGAACTTGACTTTGTATGCTTCTTTCCCTGCCCCACTAGTAGTGGAAGAATTAAAGATTCACTGTGTCTTGTATAAATATCATAGCTCAATGACTCCCTATCATACCAGTCCCTGTTTGACAATTTTGGATCTCATATCTCATATCTAATGCATAGCCTGAATTCAGCATGTGCATGGGATTTACTTACCTGCCCAATATTTTATTAAAATAAATTCCCCCGAAATCATCATAATTATTTGCAAAGATATAAAAATTGCAAGATTTCATGTGAAAATCTGAAATTCTGGCATAGCAGGACCTCATTTCCACACAGTAACAAGGAGCTATTTCCAGCTCATTTCCAGTGAGTGGTGATCACTTTTGAGTAACTGTGCACTTTCTGTTTGCCATTATCTCCATTTATTTTTATTCCTCCTACACTAGGTCCTCTTCTGGCTTCTCTCATAAATACTATAGTCCTTACAGGCATTTGAATTTGGGGCCTCTGTAGACATTATCAGAAGCCATTTATTTTCTTACTATTTCTCAGGGAGTATAAAATTTAGCTAAAGACATTTTATGTGCCCCATGTGTTTTACAAGTGTATGTTATAGATCTCCATTTGCCCTGAGGTGATTATGTGTATGTACCACTAGTGTTATGTATGTTGTGGAAACTGAGCACATAGTTATTTAAAATCTTTCCATCTACTATCTAAAACTCAATCTTTTAATATCATGTAATTTCTGAAGAAAGACAAATGCTGCTTTGGGGGGAATGGGACAATGATAGTCTACACTGATAGTCTACAATGATAGTCTATTGAGTCTACACTAAGGCAGTAAGATATTGAATTATGTATGTAAGAGATTCAAGAAGAAAGTGAAAAGAGTAAAGAGCAATGCAGAGAAAGTTAGAAAATGATTCTGAGAGAGGAAAGAACAAGAGGGAACTTTTGCAGTGGTGGTGATGGTGGTGAGCATTTTAACTGGGATGTGGAAAAATGTAGAATTTGATCAAACAGGGAGAAAACCAAGCATTTGGTTGAAGAAGCATGGGGTTAATTTTGAGGATTAGGCCAATCATTCAGCTGGACTGGACTGAGAAAGCATTTGGAGAATAAAGTAGAGAGATTAATTTGGAGCCATCTAATCATAACAGGAATGTCAGACCTAAGGAAGTTAAGCAGCCCCGAGTTATGAGTCCGTATAGGAGCTGGTTATTCTTAATCTTGGACACAACTAAGAATTAGAGAATATATGCCTTAACCTCTGTGTTCGAAGAGAAAAATGGCCACTACATTTGCCTCTATTAAAGTGTCATAGTGGAAAATTTTCCTTTATTTTTTTCACGCCCTTATTAGTAGCAGTTTTTAGGCAAAGTCGGCCAACATCCTGTGTTGTCAGAAAAGTCATGACATATTTTTTCTATGCAAAAATGCATTGTGACTTTTCTGACAACCCAATAGTTCTTAGTACAGTGCTAAAGAAGCAATTCAGCATCCTTATGTCTGCTACGACCTCTCCTCCCCCAACTATCTAACATGATCATGTTCGCTTTCTTCACTTTCACAAAAGTATTCACTTATTGTGACTTATTAGCTGAGTTTTCAGACTGTTCATTGAGAGAGAGCTAATTTGCCGTTTTGAAACGTGTTAAATAAATGACTTCCTGTTACATTTTTTTTCCTATCTCCTTTTCACCTTCCCAACTCTCTCCCTCTCTATGTTTCTTTCCTTCTCTGCCATTCTTCCTCCCCCCAACTTTCTCCTTTTGTCTTATCCTCTCTTTTACTTTCCCCTTTCTAATGTAGAAGAGCAATGTCTTTGGATTCACATGGCCTGTGTTATAAACCTAGTGCCTATATGAACTGGTTGTGGAACACTAAGATAGCTATTTAGCTTCTTTGAGCTTGTGTTTTCTTATTTGCAAAAAAAAAAAAGAGAAAGAAATAATAATAAAACTCACATCATGGGTTCTAGAGAATATTCATTCATATGCTAGTACATGCAAAACTCTTAGAACAGTACCTGGCATATGAGTATGCAGCAAGTGTTAGCTGTTATTTCTACTGTTATTATCCTTATTGAAGCTGTGCTCTCTTAACAATATAGATAGAAATTATACCGTTTCTTATTTAATGTTAGACCTGAGGGATTACCTTTAATATTGGAAAAAATAGTCGTTATGAAATAACATGAGATCCACAAGCCAGATCCATATAATGAAGACAATGAATTATTGGAGAGTGTCAGATCAAGAGGGTTAACTTTACAAATATAACCCTTAACTCACTTTTAAGTAAATCTGACCACATTTTAGATGCCTTCTAGTCTGTCACTGAGACAGAGAAACTAGACAGTGATATGATGTATTTTGTAGATAAAGGCATAAGGAATGGTGGGTTTTGGGAGATTTTCCAGAAGCTTTGTGCTCTGACCACTTCTGTTTTGCTTTTCTTTTTTCCTTTACTGGGAACATCCAGCTTATCTTACCTTGGCATTTGAAAAGGTCAGTATTTTTCCACACACTAGTATGCATATTCTTCTTGAAATAGATGGTACAATAAATTTCTGATACTTTTTTTGTTAGGATAGTGATTTTTAACAAGAGAAAATAGCACTACTTACCCTGTTCTGATTACGGTGAGTTCAACAGGTATGAAAACTGAGATCCTAATGGGTTTGACAAGAAAGTGCACAGATGTAACAATCTGGACATCATTGAAGGCTCTTCCTCCCTAGTACCTTTGTGTTTCTATGTATCTTGCTTCCTAAGTAATTTGTGTTTATAAAAATCTTCAGATATTTGAATTACAGTATCTCAATTTGCTTTTTTTAAGTGAAGTGCAGGGATACGAGTAGAGCTTGCCTTCCTCCCTTCCCTTTTTTTTTTTTTTAATTAGGATTCTTTTTTTTAAGATCTATTCATTCATGCATATAAGAACCAAGGTACAGGCCAGATGCGTGGGAGGGTGAGAGGATTCACCAGAGACAGAGCAGGGAACAGAATAGGCAGACTCATGAAATACACTGCTGAGGGGAGCAGTGGGCAAGACAGGAGAGGTCTGCCGTACCATGTGGGATTTTCGCCGGCCAGCTGGGATCAAACCCGCGCTGCAGAGGCTGTGGACAGGACAGCCTCACAGCACTATGCTCAGCCACCTGCACCACCAGGTGAGGCCCCCTCCCTTCCTTTTTTCTCCCCACCTCAAAGCTTAAATGTCATTGTCCCTTGATTAGACTGGCATTGTTGCCATTAAATAATCATCACAGACACTTTTGTCTTCTTCTCATTGTCAGTTCATCAGTTTAAAATTAATTAATTGTTTTATATACCACTGATTTCATTCTACTTATAAGAACAAAATACTCTTCAAATTCTCACAAGTCACAGTATATCTGATCTTGAGAAATCTCTTAGCCTGTCTTTGGCTTTGTAACTTGACGTGTACACTTGGATAACTATTCTTGTCTACTTCATCAGGTTGTCACATCACAATAACACTAATAGCAATATATGACTGCTTTTCAGCTCATACACTTTTTAAATGTTCCCATACACAAGATAATGACTGTGAAACTTCTTTGAAATATAAAATGCAAAACAAAAGCAAGGTATAATTTACATCTCTTCTGAAAGAAGTCTGCATGATGCCATTAAGTATTTAATATTATTTCTCAAGTGATGGACTTGTCTCATGAGGGGTGATGTGCTTAACAGCATCAGCATGTGTGAAAAAGGAATATCAAAATGTATAAATGTAATTCCAGGGGAGTTGGAAAGATACCAAAAATGTGCTTACTTTTGCCATGGTTTGAAATAGAAAATGAGCATTCCCTTTGTTTAGTTCTGTAGAGCTAGAAGATTGACAGTGATATGAAACAGGATCTAATTTTGCACTGATACAATTTAGATCAAATATGAAAGTTCTGGTATTAGAAAAAACACATTAACTTGCTTATAAATTATATTTAGTGGATACTTTGAAAAGAGTGTATAGCATTCATATTCAGCAATATGCAAGTTGATATTAGATTGTTGCAATGTGTTATTGATGAAAGCAACTTTAGGAATCAACTTTTAGGAATCTAATCAGTTGATTTAGTGGAGAAAGTAAAACCCAAAAAGCTCACGCATGAGAGGGGGATGGGAGAGAGGGAGAGAGAGAATTCTGCTAGCAATTGAAGGTGCAATGTAAAAAATGTAGTAAATAGGGAAATTCTGTACTATCAAAACAAAATGGTGTAAAACAATGGTATGTCAATAAAATATATTTTAATGTAACACATGTCAAAGACACACTAAGAGACAGTCAAAAAAAGTTAATAAATGCTCATGAAATAAGTGAGAGCAGCATTTTGAGAAGAGATGTATAATTTGGGTCACAAAAAAAAATCAGTTCCTCACTTAATAAAATATAGATAATCCATTCAACACATGATTGAATGATCAAGACTTAAGAGCATTCAAAATGCCACCGTTAACTAATATCAAATAGAAATAAACTGTTTCTGTGGTAGAAGTTTCCCCTATAGCATTTGCTTGATAGACCGCATTATTTTTTTTTTTTAATTAACTTTGATTTTCAGGGCCCATAGTGACATTTCTTCATTCTACCCTGCCTTATTAAGTTAACAGCTTTGACTCTGGAAATAACAAAAGGTGTTATATATATATATATATATATATATATAAAGCCATATATATATAAAGTCTTATATACAAAGGGTCAGATATACAAAGGGTCTTATATACAAAGGTCAGAAGCCCTAGAAATCTGACATAGAACTGGCCTAATAGAGGGAGAGAAGGAAGGAGAGAACAAAGTGGGCATGGAGCATGATGAACTATGGTGGAGGACTATGGGTGTCTTGACAGTTGTGGTAACAATACTTGAAGAGATGAGTCTATACCTAAATCATATGCAATGCTATAAACCAGTGTTACCTTAATAAAACCCCCTCAGCAGTGTATTTCGGTCCTTCTGCCTGTTCTGCTCCCGGCTCCGTCTCAGGTGAACTCACTCACCCTCCCATGCCTCTGGCCTGTACCCCAGGGCTTGTATAAATAAATATATCTTTAAAAAAAAAGAAAATTCATTAAAAATATATGTAAAAGTTGCTAAAACTGAAGTGAGGTGATGTTTGCTGAACTGTATAAGTTTACTAAAAATCATTGAACACTTTATAATCTTTAAATTATAACTCAAAATGCTTTTTGTTAAAAAATAGAAATATGTCATTTTTTTTAAAGATTTATTTATGTATTTGTGCAAGCACTGGGTACAGTCATAAGCGTGGGAGGGTGAGAGAATTCCCCAGAGACAGAGCGGAGAGCAGAACAGGCAGACTGACGAAGCACACTGCTGAAGGGAGCAGCGGGCATGGCAGGAGAGGTCTGCACGCCATGTTGGACCCTCGCCAGGTGGCTGGGGATCGAACTGGCGCTGCAGAGACTGTGGGCAGCTTCTCAACCCAGTGCTCAACTGCTGCGCCACCCGGGAGGTCCGTAATATGGCATTTTTAAATGCAAGACTAAAAAAAGAGCTGTAAAGATTTGTGCTTTTCTACTTATTTTTGTTTCACTTTAATAAAATGTATCTAACAGAAAGGATAATAGCTTTTATTCTCTAAAACATATGTATTTCAGAAGACTTAGGACATAGAAGTAAAATGATCAGTTGCTTCAAACTAGATAACAAAATCTAAAAACTGTCCTCACAGCCCTTCCTTGCAGAAGAACTCCAATTAATAAATGTAGAAGTGCAGAAGAATGAAAGACACAGAAAGTCAACTGTAGCACCCAGCAGTAATAGTTGCAGGCAAGATCCACCAACAGATGCTTAAACTCCTGGGTTTGAAAAAGAACAAATATTTCCACAGTATCAAATCATCTACTACAAGATACTTATTAAAAACAAAGGCAAAGGGCCTCCCCGGTGGCGCAGCGGTTGAGCGCTGGATTGCGAAGCTGCCCGCGGCCACTGCGGCACCGGTTCGATCCCCGGCTGCTCCCCGGCCACTGGAGGAGGGTCCCACATGGCGTGCAGACCTGTCCTGCCGCCCGCCGCTCCCCTCAGCAGTGTACTTCGGTCCTTCTGTCTGCCTGCTCTGCTCCCTGCTCTGGTTCTGGTGAATTCTCTCACCCTCCCGTGCTTCTGATTGTACCCAGTGCTTGTATAAATAAATAAATAAATAAATCTTAAAAAAAATGTTAACGTGTTGTTTAAAAAAAAAAAAAAGGCAAAGATTTTACTTTGAGGAAACCTAGTAGATTCAACCTCAACCAATGATCAGATTTAATATCAATGGTAATAAAATGTATTTAAATCATGTACCCTCTTATATAATTAAAAGCTGTATTACTTCTTAAGGACATTCTAAAACATAGCTGATGGACTGGTACTCTTCAAAGAATCAAAGTCATAATGAAGCAAAGAAAGGAGGAGGAACAATAGATTAATAAAGAAATGTTATTTATTTTTAAAAATGAGTGAAATCATGTAATATTTGTCTTTTTCCATTTGACTTATTTCTCTTAGCATAATCCCCACCCATTCCATTCATGTTGCCATGGGTATCAAGAATTCATCTTATTTTATGTAGCTGACTAGTGTTTCATTCTGTATAAAGTGATATATCCCTTTGAATTCTTTGGATAGATACCTAGAAGTGGAATTCCTGTATCATATGCTAACTCTATTTTCAATATTTTGAGAAACCACCATATTGTTTTCCATAGTGGCTGGACCATTCTACATTCCCATGAACAGTGAACAGGAGTTCCTTTTTCTCTACATCCTTGCCAATGCTTGTTATTTCCGGTCTTTTTAATATATGCCTTTCTCATGTCAAACATATGAAGTTGTATCTCACATTGTGGTTTTAATTTGCATTTCCCAAATGATTATTGATGATAAACATTTTGTTCATGTTTTTGTTGTTCATATGGATGTTCTCTTTGGAAAACTGCCTGTTTAGCTCTTCTGTCCATATTTTGATGGAGTTGTTTGTTTTCTTGTTGAATTTCTCCTTTGGTTGAATTTTATGAGTTCTTTGTAGATCTCATATACGTGTCCCTTGTTGAATTTATGATGAGGAAATTTTTTTCTCTTATTGAGTAGTGTGTTTTTTGTTTTAATCATAGTTTCTTTTTCTGTGCAATAGAAAGTTTTTTATTTTTTTTTCTCCAACCAATTTATTATTTTTTTAAGGAGTGGGTTTTGGGGAGAAAAACCATGGGACAGATAGGAATGGGATAGAAAATAAATATAAATATAAGTTGTTTTGCTAATTGTTTTATAACCACAACAAATTGTTACAGAGAATTCCCCAATAAAGCTTGGAAGATTCTGGTGTTCCCTTGTGTAAGGCTGAAGATTTCTGTCTCTGGTATTTGGAATTTAGGCAATAGTCCTTGTTTTTGGTGGATCACTGGATGTATGCACCATCTGCAGAAGAATGGCCACCTGACCCAGGTAGAAGTAGCCAAAATGTTTAGTTTCATGTATCACATAACTACCAATTTCCTTCCTATGTTGCAGTGTCAGGTAGGTTTGTACTTCTTGTCAAACTTCTTAATGTGGGCCACGATGTCCTTCTCTACGTTATATTTCTTTGCTTCCTGAGTAGCATATTCCACCTAATCCTGTGGCATCTCCTCTGACATATCTGCATTTTTGGTTATGGCCTTATAGGCATATGTGGTTACCATGGAGCAAGGACTGCAACAGTTTCCTGGGGAAATGACTGGTGAAGCTCAGAACAGGTGATAGTTACCATTGCTACTGATGCTTTGACACATCTGAAGATTTTAATTTGATTTAGTCCCATTTTTTAATTTTTCCTTTTGTTTCCCTTCTAATGTATTAGAGTCCCAAAGACATCACTGAAGCCAATAATGTGTGCTGTTTTGCCTTTTAAAAATTGTTTTGAGGTCTTAAATCCAATTTTAAGTCCATTTTGAGTTAATTTTTGTGTATGGTATAAGATAGTGGTCTAATTTCATTCCTTTACATGTGGCCATCCAATTTTCCCAACACTGCCTGTTGAAAAGATTTTCCTTTCTCTGCTATATACACTTCTCTCCTTTGTCATAAATTAACTGTCCATTTAAGAATAGATTTATTTCTAGGTTCTCAACTGTATTCTATTGGTATCAGTATCTACTTATTATTTAATACAATACTGTTTTGACTAATATAGCTTTGTAGTAAAGTTTGAAGTCTGGTAGCAATTTTTTCTTTTTCTTTTTTCTTTTTTCTTTTTTCTTTTTTTTTTTTTGTCAGCATTGTGTTATTGTGTTGGATATTCTGGGTCTTTTATGGTTCCGCACAAATTTGAGTAATGTTTGCTCTATTTCTTTTCTTTCTTTTTTTTTTTCAGAGGCATGTTTATTTATTTGTTTGTTTGTTTGTTTGTTCTGTTTATACATGCACTGGGTACAGTCAGAAGCGGGGGAGGGTGAGAGAATTCACCAGAGCCAGAGCGGGGAGCAGAGCAGGCAGAAGGACCGAAGTACACTGCTGAGGGGAGCAGCAGGGGGCAGGAGAGGTCTGCGTGCCATGTGGGACCCTCCTCCAGTGGCCGGGGAGCAGCAGGGGGCCGAACCAGCTCGGCAGAGGCCGCGGGCAGCTTCGCAACCCAGCGCTCAACTGCTGCGCCACCGGGGAGGCCCTGTTTGCTCTATTTCCTTGGAGAATGTCATTGAAATTTTTTAAAAGATTTATTTATTTATGCATACAAGAACTGGGGTATAGGCCAGAGGTGCAAAGGTTGAGAGGATTCACCAGAGACAGAGTGGGGAGCAGGACATGCGGATCTACTGAAATACACTGCAGAGGGTAGCAGCGGAAGAGACAGGAGAGGTCTGCTGCGCCATGTGGGTATCTCCCTAGGTGGCCAGGGATCAAACTAATGCTTCAGAGGCTGTGGATAACTTCATAGTGCTGTGCTTAACCCCTTGTGCCACCAGGGAGGCCCCACTGAAATTTTGATAGGGGTGGCATTGTATCAGAGTTAGCTTTGTGTATGATAGCTTGTTTGTTTTTTTTTTTTTTAACAATGTTAATTCTAATCTATGAGCAAGAAATACTCTTTTATTTCTTTCAAAATGTCTTATAATTTTAATTGTATGACTCTTTCAATCCCTTTGTTAGTTCTTAAGTATACTTATTCTTTTTATTCAGTTGTAAATAGAATACTTTATCTTCTACTTCATTGTTTGCATATAGGATGGTTTTTGTGTATTGATCTTGTAAGCACTTTACTTATTTATTCTTTCTAATAGTTTTTCAGTGAAGTCTATAGGATTTTCTAGGTCTAAATAATCCCTAAGTAAATGTTATTTCAAATAATAATAGTTTCCTTTTCTTTTCCAATTTTGCTTCCTTTCTTTTTCTTGCTAATTGATCTGATTAGAACTTTCAATGCCATATTGAATAGTAGTGGTGAGAGTGGATGTTATCTTGAACCTGATCTTTGAAGAAAAACTTTCAGTTTTTCACCACTGAGTATTTTGTTTTAAAATGAGATGTAATATGAAATACTAAATTGGATCTTAGAACAGAAAAAATGATATCAGTGGAAAATTATACCTAAGTTTCTTAGTTTTAATAATTGAACTGTGCTTATGCAAGGTGTTAACATTAGGGGAACTGGGTGAAAGATGAAAGCTACATAGCAACTCTTTACTACTTATAATTTCCATCTAAGTTTAAAATTTTTTAAAATTAAAAAATTAAAAAGATAATTCTATTTACTTGTTGGGAACACTTACAAGTGATTTAAACTTTGAAGAGAGGATATAGCACTCACAATTTACCTAAATCATTTCATTAAAAGAGACATTGAAACAGAGATAAAAAAAATTGAATGCATTTCTGTAACATTTTACTCTAGAGTTTAAATAAAGTATAGGTGTTAAATAAAGTATATGATTACTTTAAGCTTGAGAGATATAAGAATTAGTCTTTCTGGTGCTCACCTGTACTTCTTTCTTTCTTTCTGTTCTTTTTTTTTTTTTTTTTTTTTTCGCTAGAAGTAGAATATAACACAAAAGAAGAAAGTGTGTTACTTCTCAAGTGTATTCAGGGCATTGATTCTGGGATATAAAAAAGCATAGGGCTGTAAGCCCTACAGGTGGAACCCCTCTTTAGCAAAGAAAACAGAATTTGTTTCCCTACAGAAAATATTTCCTATCCCTAGAAGATATTATTGGTTTGAAACTAATAGCCAGTAATCATAGTATTGTCTTTCTCATTATGAAACTTTCTAATAATTAACATTTTTATTACTCAATTTAGGTCTTCCTTAGTTATTCTATGTGACAGAGATTATTTTAGTCGATTGATTTTAATTGAGGAATTTTCTATGTATAAAATTTTTTCAGTAATTCTATTTCAGTATTTAAAATGCTAGATAGCTATACTTCATATTCCTGTGAAGGTATATTTGTTTGACCTCAACTGAGCTAACTGAGTTTTATTGCAGATTATTTCTAATAATATCGAGTGCTTGAAAATTCCACTAGTTTAAAATAGGTGGATTCTGGGCTTAATTACTAAATTTTTCTTGCTCAAAATTCTGTTCAATGAAGGTGAAAGGGTTTGTTTCCAAGGAAACAAATGCACTCCATTTTCATCACATAAAATGTTTTCTGCAAGAAAATTCCATAACCAGTCTCCAGGGAGATACCATGTGATAAGATAGCTCTCATTGGAGATTTTTCCAAAGGAACACTTTATTTTATTTTTGTTTCCTCGAAAATCATCCTATATTAGTGTAATTGTGCTTGTATTGATTTTCAGAAAAAATCAACAACAAAACTGTTGTTACCACCTTATTAAAGTCATAATGTACAATTCTGGGGGAATATGATTTGCCTCTGACCATTAGGTTACGTTTATATTGGAGTCTAAATAACATTTATTCAAGATGTTCGTTGGCAAAGAAACAGCCTGTTCTTAGGATGATATTTGTCACCCTCAGGGCTGAAAAAGAACTTCCCTCTTTAGCAGTATTTATTTGAAGTTGGAAGTGACTGCTTCTTTAGAAAATTTGAAAACCATATAAAGAGCCTGACTTTACATACTTTAATGATTGAGTAACAAATAAGGAAACTGAAGGAAGTAAATTTAGTTCACAAAGATCTGAGGCTTTGTTCTGATTTATCTCTTCTTGTAGTCGTTGGGCTTATCTGGAGTTGTCAATAATTTGTATAAATGGGGTACTTATGGGAGGAATTTCTTTAAAGTATGGGAACAAAGAGGAGTTATATTTTACTTTGTAAAAGCAATAACCACATCACATGACTTCTCTTGATTCAGGTGATATATTCCTCTTGCCTTTTTTCTACTGCAAATTCATTATAGGCCAGCTAGTAATTCATTATAGGCCAGCTAGTATGAAATAATTAGAAAATACTACATTGCTAGACTAAATCTAGAACCTAAAATAGAAAAGTATTTTCTAAAAAAATTCTATCCAGTACAACCCTGATATGACAGATCTCTCAAGTTCAGTCTCAAAAAGTCCAACATGTAGCTGTCTAAGATAATTTATGTATTCCACCCCTTTACATGATTTGGAAATGCAGCTGGTCAACCAAAGCAGGTGAGAAAATGGGTCATTTTGTGAAATGGAGATAAGACCTTTATAATAGATGCAGTAGAGCCTCTCTAAAGAGAGTGGAGCACATGCCAGAAAGTAGCACAGAAGGTAGAAAATACTGACAAGATAAAACATTTATTTTGCATCAGTAAAACATTCATTTTTTTTTCATTCATTCATGTGGATACTTATTACTGATTTAAATTTCATTAAGTGCCAGAGACTAAGTTAGGTGCTTTGAACACACATTATCTCATTTGCTATCACATGAAATTTGTCAAGGAAATAGGATTAGCCTCATGTTACCAATGCTGGACACCCACCTTTCACATCTGAGCTGTGCATTCCCTCAGCTGCTTCTTACTGTGGGCAAGTTGAAGAGTCTTTCCTGAATCACTATAAGTTACTTGTCCAACATTATACTTCCTCCTGGGGACAGCCTGCATCCAGTGAGTAGTCAATGTGGATTTAAAAGCTCAACACCTAGTCTCAATCTGGGATATCACTGAAGGGCAATCCAGGGCAATCCATAAGTGGCTTTGCCAAGGAAGCCTTTATTGTAGCGGTCTCACTTCATCTCCTCTGCCTAGTCCTGCACCTTTTCCCCTCATAGGTGTGCTGTTCCACACAGCACTGGCCCACAAACCTACTGCACACAAATCTTAAACACTCACAGTCTGTTGCCCTAGGATCCATCTTACAAATTAGAAATCTGAAGCTAGGGGAGGTTTTTTTTTTCATTATTTTCACATGAGTCCACAAAGCCAATATGTTCTGGAGTCAGGATGCTGTCTCCAAGTGCTATGGAGGTTGTAAAAGCCCAGCAGTAAGAAATGGGGTTTCCGAAAGGTTTAAAATAAGCTCCTGTCAGGTCAATTTCATTTATCAGTCCCAGACTAGAGACTGATGCTCTCAGAATTGATCAAAAATGTGGTGTGGAGATAATTGTACAGGCAGAATGGATATGCATTGCATATGTGTTAATATCACCATTAGTAGGAAGAGGGCAGGAGCTAGTGAACAGATAAAATTTGGCATACATATTGCCAACAGGAAACAGACATTTACACCTCTTGTTTTAATGGAACCTTGTTTATAAGTCAACTCCACTTAACACAACCTTATTATTTTCAATATGGAATAAAAATTAAATGATCAAAATAAGGAACTATAAACAATAAAATATTTAGGAGAAATTGTGTTTTTGAAAGAGCTATTGGTAGCATGGAAAATGCATTCTGAATCTAGAGTAATTGTGGATATGAGAAAAAATTAGCATTTATATTAAAAAATATACATTGCCTATAAAATGGCAGGCTTCATGTCCATTTTAACCTCAATACATGTGAGGAGCATGTCTATATTAATAACGAAAGGAGGATGATTTAACATTTTTAATTTTTCTAGTAGTAAGAAATTTTTTGTCAATAGATATTTATTGAGCATCCACCGTGTACCAAACACCTCTAAGAAGTGGGTATGCGACAATGAATGAGAGACATGGCCTTTCTCACATTACCTTGCCTTAAAGCCAGATTACATAGTCAACAATAAAAAATATACATAAACAATGACATTCTGTGAGCTGACATCTAGGAGGAAGCAGGGGCTTCTTTGGGAGCCATAAGAAGTACCTTTTGGCAAAAGACCATGACAGAACAATGTGAGAGAGTGGGGGGGGCATTGAAAGAGGAGGGTGGGGTGGCTGGAACAGAATGAGAGTGAGGAATAGGGGAGAGGGTAGCTTAGACTCTAGACTTAGGCATGTGCCAGATAATTTGTGAGCCATGAAAGAGAATTTGGATTTTATTCTGAGGGTGATGAGATTTCATTAGACAGTCTGCAACATGGCCTAACTTATATTTTTGTATTGTTCTCACTGAAATGGCCCTGAAGATGTGGTTTTGTTCAGTAGTCACTCAGTCATTCATGATGTCATGTGCTAAAGAAGAGAGAGTGGAGGGAGCTATGCAGGACCCAGCACCTTGGAAAAATAAGACAGATCTCAGTTCAGATTCTAGCACTGTTTCTTTCTAACTGGAAGTTATCCTCTGACTTCCCATTTCTATTTCTAAATGGGAATAGTAACACTTTGCTTGCAGGACTGCTTTTATGATTAGATAGCACATATGCAGTGCCTGACATAGGGTAAGGACTTAATATTTTGTGATAGAGACACATGTGGAATATAGGACTAGCTGACTACTAAAGCAAATATACTGAGTTTTTCCTGATCTTATATCTTGTTGGTGCTAGATACATCTAGAAATAACCTCTAACCTTTTTTAATGAGAAAAAGTACTTTTTCATCTACTTTCTAACTTCAAGGGCAATTATAAGTGAGGACAGCCAAGGCTGAGAGACTGGAGTGTTTCTTATTTCTCCCTGTATATTTCACTTTGCTTGAAATCTGACACCTCAGGAAGACTATTTTTGTGTCTCTAGATCACATAAAGCAACAATATCAGATAGCAGCCTGGACTGACACAAGTACATTTATGCAGTGTGTATCTTTGTATTTAATGCTTCTCTTTGCCTTAGCTGTGATTCATCAACAAAGCATTGGAGAAGACCACAGTCATCCAACTTGTTCAACAGGTTTTTTAGAACTAAGGAGATTCGGATCTAGGTCAGGAGTATCAGTGGCATTTTATGGAAAATATTATGCTTGGAATATCCATCCTCTGAAGTGGCAGCCGAATTCAAGAGTTGACACACCCCATTCAAGGGTTGACACACCCCGGGTTCCTTGCTTTAAAGACAAGTACCAAAGGCAGGGGGTTCCAGAAATCTCCTCCTGTGTTGCATTTTTCTGGTCTTTGTTTAAAATGAATAGGAAGGCATGGGAAGAGCAGGAGGAGACTTGGAGTTTTTTATATATAAAAACTCACAAAATTATAAAGCCCAGAGGATCCTACTGTCCTCCATACAATAGAGGCAGCTTGGGATATCACTATCAGCATCAGCCACTTACCTATCTGAAGCAACTCCACTGTATATTGCTAGTATGATTGTGGCTTATTAATGAAACTTGGTTTGCAAACTTGGGAATAAATTGTACTGCCGTTATTTTTTTCTAACAGATCTTTTTTTTTTTTTTTTTAATAGAGGCATGTTTTATTTATTTGTTTGTTTGTTTTGTTTATACATGCACTGGGTACAGTCAGAAGCGCGGGAGGGTGAGAGAATTCACCAGAGCCAGAGCGGGGAGCAGAGCAGGCGGAAGGACCGAAGCACACTGCTGAGGGGAGCAGCGGGCGGCAGGAGAGGTCTGCGCGCCATGTGGGACCCTCCTCCGGTGGCCGGGGAGCAGCTGGGGATCGAACCGGCGCCGCAGAGGCCGCGGGCAGCTTCGCAACCCAGCGCTCAACCGCTGCGCCACCTGGGAGGCCCTCTAACAGATCTTAATTTCTGTCTTGGTCCTACTCTTCTTACCTGACTGAAAATGTAAGCTCAGGTCTTCCTGGAATTCTCATCTTCAAGGGTGAGTCACGACTGGTCTATAGCCAAGTATGATCATATAGGGTAATCTTGTCTTTGATTGTTGGGCATAAGCACCATGAAAAGATGCCTGTGTCTCTGCCCTCATATCTTCTTTAAGTCTGGCAGGCTTTTGTTCCCTCCGAGCTATCCCCTTATCCTTTCTGACTGGAAACCCCAAGAAACCATTTCCCTCTAAGGCTCTTGCCACTTTTCTGATGATATTGTTGGGGAACAAAGTCCAGATCCCCTTTACTTTCAAGAATCTGGTCTGGGGGGTAGGGAACAGAGTGAGGAACGATGTTAGCTGGGATTGAACTCTCTATATTCCCTTTATCGACTGTCCTTCCAGTTTCCTGACCTTCCCCATCTCTCCCTTGGGGCAGAGAGCTGAGAGCTTACTTCATACTTCAAAGGAAGCTAAGGGAACAGGGAAAAGGCAGGGACAGAAAAGTGTAGGTTGCTATCTGAAATATCATATAGACAAAACTGGTAAAAAAAAAAAAATCTCCTAAGGCTGCCATGAAAGAGTGGAAATCTTTTCTAAGATGAGGTGGAGATTCAAATGAATATGTTGAAACCAAAAGAACAGTTTTCATTTCGTGCCAGAACCATGCTGACTTCCTAGGGAAAACATACTCTGATTCAGCCTGATAAACAATTGTGTCTTAGGCAGAGAATTACAGAGTTGGCACTGTGGAGTTGCTTTGGCTAAGCCAATGCAATTATGTGATAGTTTTTAAACTTCTCTGTTTAATAATGGGATGCACTAACATAGACACGTTACATAAAATAGCATAGCTCACAAAGGTACTGTGACTCTTTACCTCTTCTCTCTGTGCTAAATAACTCTGGCCTGTTCTTTTTAGTGTAGCTGATTATCCTGTTTTGTTTTTGGGTTGGTTTTTTTTTTTTTTTTTTTTTTGGTACTTTAGAATAGAAAAAAAAAAAACTCCTGTTAATCTTATCAGACACTTCATTTCATGCCTTATTTTACATATACCTTTAGAGTTAGCATTCAAAGGGGTCTGATGTGGTTCAGTGGGCAAACCATGGATCATGGACCTAGGAGACATGGATATGTACACGCCACATTTAATTCACATGGAGATTATTAGCAGGTTGCTTATGTTATTTAAGACACAGTTTCACTAATACAAAATAGAAGTAAAAATAACTATTTCATAATTTTGTATTGAGGGTCAAGTGAAATAATATGATGAAAAGAGTATTGTAAAATATTAAGTTTTATACATTTCTTTTCCTTTTTCCAGCAATGTTTGTTTACATATATTCCATGTGCCAAACACTTTTCTTTGGAGTGTTATAGATAAATAAAATATACCTTTCTGCAGCAATATAATCTAGTAATGGAGATAGATAAACATAAAGGTTGAGTGCAGAGTGGTCTCTGTAAAGATAGAACTGTGCTGTATCATGAATAAGAGTGGTACATAGTCTGTATAGAGCAGAATAATGCTAGAATTGGCTTCTAAAGGAGAGGATATCTAAATGAATCTTATGGGAAGGTAAAGAGTTTGGCAGTATGAAGAGGAAGACCAGTGAGAAAGACATTCCAGGGTGTCAATAAGAGAATGATCAAAGGCCGTAAGCAGCAGACACCCAAACATGGGTATGTGTTGGTAGAAGCCAAGGATACAGACATATCAGAATAGTGGGACTACATAATTTGAAGCCACATGTAGTTAGAGATAAAAATGGAGAGGTAGCTAAAGACAAAATTACTTTGATAAAGGATTCAGACTAAATTCTTTGGGTGATGAGAAGTAATGAAGGGTTTTATGTCATCAGGTACTTAATGTAATTGATCAAAGAGAAGTAGCCTATGTAGATGTATTGTTTATGTGCACTTATATAAACAGTTATACTTTGATATTAAAACCAGAGAACCAGGCCATACTTCACTAAAAAGAATTCTCCTTTTGGAATTAACTGCCAATGAATTTGTTTTAACATTCCCAGCCCATTGTGATAGGCTATAATATTGACCTATAAAAGAATAATTGAGCTAGGGTCTTGATCCTTTCTTCTAATGAAATTTCTTGACTCTGATTAAAAATGTACTGGTTTTCTCCCTAATTTATCCACATGTTAAAGGTATATTGGAAGGGATAGCATGTATTGGGGCCCAAAAGGCTTGGGTGGAACTTTTGTGTTAGTTTTCAGTGCCGACATAACAAACTACCAAAATTAAGTAACTTAGAACAACCTACTTATTATGTAAAAGTTCTGTAGATAAGAAATTTGAATATAGCTTGCCTCAACCAGGTCCTCTGCTTAGAGTCTTCCAAGCTAAAATCATTGCGTCAATATGGTTGCCTTCCCTTCTGGAGCTTCTGGGATAGAACTGCTTCCATGTTCATGCAGATTCTTGGAAGAGTTTACTTCCTTGTGGCTGTGGGACTGTGGCCCTTTTTATATTTTTTGCTGAAAGCCAGCCAGCAACACCTCTCAGTTCCTTAAAGCTGTCTGAATTCCTTGTCACAATTTCTCTTCCATCCTCAAACCAGCAAAGGCTCATCCTTCTCATATTTTAAATCTTCCTGACATTCCCTTCTGTTGCCTCAAGTAGAAAAATATTCTCTACTTTTTAAAGACTCATGTGATTAGAGTTTTACCACCAGTACAATCCATAATCATCTTCTTATCTTATGCCCCATCTCCTTAATTATATTTGCAAAGTTCCCTTTGCCATTTATTATAACATATCCACAAATTCTGGAGGATTAGCATGTAGATATCTTCGGACACCCTTCTGCCTGCTGTATACTCTCTCGCTAGACAAGGTGCAGCCACTGAAGTGAGTCTTTCTGTAAGAATGTGTATCTACTATAGAGCCTCATAACCTTCTGTCTCTACAGCTCTAGTTTCTCTCTAGAGGAGAGAAAGACAGAAATAGGAGAGTGGGGATATCTCATCGACATCCCATTATTTATAGATTGGGATTACGATTATTCTTGACTTGTATTAAGTGCTCATTATGGCAACTGTGTGCTAGTGATGAAAACAGTGATGCTACTACATTTGACATAAGACACTATGCTAGTAACTGAGGAAGATTCAAGGCAAATAAAACCTAGCTTCTGCCTAGGAAAGATAACAGGTTTAGAAATAGATATATGGAACAGATGAAGTGGTAAGTGTCTTGAAAAGAGGTATTAATTTTTCCTCTTGTGCTTTCATTAAGCTGATCTTGATGCTCTTTTTACTCTGTCCTCACCTGGATAAAAAAGATGTGAAAGGTGGAGAGCAATTTCTTAACATGCGATTTACCCCAGTCGGCACTCACCCCATATGCAGTGCCAATCTTGCAAACCTAGAAAGGTTAGTTGCTAGTGAAATTTCCTCAGAGGATCAGGAACTAGGAAAAGGTCAGTAAAGCCTGTCATATTTAAAAATAGAGAACCAGGAAACAAAGGATTTGATGCAACTTTTACAACTACAAAGTAAATGCAAAGAATGACACATCATTACATAAGTAGCATAAAATATAATTTAAATGTCAAAAGAGCTGAAGATTCTTTAATCGTGTAAGAAAAAAATTGCAAAATGTGTTAAATGTCTCAATTTGTACTATACAAAAAAAGTGAAAAGTAAAAATGGCATTGTTTTATAATGCAAAAATACAGAAATCAGTCATGTTTTGGTACTGTTTATAGGAATCCTTATGTTTATTTTGCCCAACTTTAATAATAGTCATCTTTTAAAAGTTCTCATGACTTCTGGGATTATGGAGATATTTGAATAGAAGAGGGTATTATTTAATGTATGACAGTGCTTAAATGTGGTATGTGGACCTATTAAAGTTACAGTTAAGTCTTACATATAAAGGATACATTTTCATTGGGGAGTAGGCGTATTGCAGATTGTTCTTGCTCTACTACTTGGAATATGATTTCACATACATTTTGCTCTCTTAAAAATTAACTTGGTGGCAGTTGCTTTCCCTACTTCTGCCACCCACTTACATTTTAGATCTCTGTTTTGAAGCTTGTGAAATATATTTAAAAACATCATATTAACGTTTTAGGTCTCTGTCTGGATACAGTGTTATCATGTATGCTATTCTTTGGCAGATGCAATATTTTACTAGTATTTGTCAAAGATATCAGTCTAATCAAAGCTAGATAGAAATATACATATGCATGCAGGTACTCTATGTATACAAATATGCATTAACATGTGTCAAGCTATAACTTTATATATGTACAAGCTATAGCATAAAATCTTCAGTCTTCATTTATCAGACATTTATTGAGCTCCTACTATATTCCCTTTAGTGACCTGAACACTGAGAATACTAAGATTATAAGAACTCAGGAGCTCTCAGAATTTTGGGTTGTGAGAAATCTGGAACAGTGTTTTGTGGTAGATGGAGCACTTGTAGCCAGCACTGCATTTAGGAAGCTTTGAGAATATTTAGGAGAGAAACTACTCTAAACAAGGACAGAAAGAATTGAGCAAGCGTTCCTAGAGGTAACAATTCTTTAGGAGTGATTTGCTTATTCAGGTTTTAGATTTTTTTGGTATCTTTTCAGTTTGGATGAGTTTTTCAATTTAGTGGAAGATGGGTATAGGGAAAGAAAAGGGAGCTAGACAAAAAAAAAAAAAAAAAGAAGAAGAAGAAAAAGAGAGAATGTGGAGTCATCTCAGATGACTCTGCAGTTGGCCCTGGCTTATAATTTCCATTACAGGTGACTGTTTTTCTGCTCTGATTCTCAAGAGAGGGCATGGCATAAGCTCCCTGCTTTTGGTAGAAGTCGCAACAGAGGATATTATCATTCAGCGGTCTATGTGAGGGAGCACTTGAAGCAACACCACAGTGCATTTGCCTTTAGGGCTACATTTCCCCAGTCAGTCTTTGGGGGTGCCATATCTGGTCACATGGATTTTTCCCTCTAGGTCAGTTATTGCTCTAATTAGGAAAGCCTCACAGTATATTAAGCACTTGAGTTCTTGTGAAAAGAGCAAGCAAATACAAAAAAATTCTATGTAACCTCTAAGAAAGTCAGTAAATGGTAGTGCTAGAATATTCAGTCACTGCCATTTTGCATGTTTCTTCACTTGGCTCTCACCAAAATTAGAAGAACTGCAGTCCTTTGCCAAGAATTGAGTATGCTAATATTTTCTAATAAAGAGAACCCTAAGAGAAACTTGAATTTTATTGCAGTATGCCAACACACTTACAGTTTTGTGTTGTTTATTTTTAAACAGGAAACATTAAAAAGCAGGCACAATAGAGTTCATTTAAAAGAATACCTGCTTTAAAAATAACCTCATTGTTAGGAGGAAACCATTTTTGAACTAGATTTTTTGTGTGTGCGAAATTTTACAAACAAATGGAAAATATAGTCATCTTGTTGTGAGTTATACACATAGCCTCTGCATTGTGGGCAAAGCTATTTATTCCAGGGCCATATTCTGATTTAATGCTATTGTAATTTCTGCATTTTACCCTTTTGTTATCATCTGTCTACATGTGATCATTTTGTGTGCCTGAAGTCTTCAGACCAGAGAGGAACTAGAAGGAAAGTACATTTGAATGTTGCCTTCAACATTCTCATTGGGCACCAGGAAAGATCTCTAACAAAAACTCTTCTCCCATCATCAGGGAATGGAAAAGTAAGATGGAGAATAAGCTTAGGTAGAGAAAACAATTGAGTTCATGTCCATGCTTTGCATAAGTATTATGACAGATGTCTTTAATAAGGTAGAGATTTAGTGTGAGAACCTCAACTCAGCAATCAGTGGATTAGAATAAAATGCACAAAGATACTTATTGAGGATCTATCTTCTTAAAATTAATAAATTTTTAATGCATGTCATTGTTTGACTTCATTGTTAATATTTTGACAGCACAGGATTTCTCCCTTCAGGTATGATCACTGTAGTTCTCCCACCACCAAAACATCCATAGGAGGACTTAAATTTTTGCCAGACACTGTACTACAATAAAAGATAATGTTTAGCCCTCATCTTATTTGCCTTCTAATGAGGAAAGAAGACTATCCACAGCTAAGTTTATTATGAAGTGTTAGTATACTACCAAAATGCTAATTGACTTTGATTATTAGAAAAGGGTGACTTCATTGAGTAGGTAACATTTGCGGAGCACTTCAGTAAATAGAGGGGTTATCAATAGATAGTGAAGGGGAAAGTGGGTATAATAGGTCATGGTCAAATATTAGATCTGAAATCCAAGGTGACACATCTGAGTATGATCAGAATATCAGGAGAGAGGCATGGAGGTGAGACTAGCAAGACTAGGGAGAAACAGGGCTGTGCTGTCAGAAGATCCTAGGCTCTGTGCCAGCCAGGTGCTTCTGGGATGGTGGTGATGCCAGGTGGTGGGGTAGTATGTACTTCAAGATGCCCCACTTGTCTTGATCCCCTTTTCTGTTTAGGAATTGAGCCTTCATTCTAATTTGGGAAGCAAAGTGGGTACATAAAATCACTTACATGAGCCGAATTCCTTTGTAACCAGGAATGACTGTCTACCTTAGTGCAGGCCATTGAGATATAAACAGAAGTTGTTCAGATGGTCTTCTGGAAATTTTCAAAAGGGGACAGCACATTTGGCATTTCCCTTTTTCACCCTTTCTTCTACTCATTTTCAGAGGAGAATAGCCATTTCATAACCAGAATAGCAAAAATTTTGCAGTAAGTATTGTAGGACAGGAAGAAAGAGGGAGTGTGGTTCTCAGGGGACTCTAATAACTCTGGTCTGCCTACCCTGAACACCTTGTTATGGGAAAAAATAAAATTATTTGCTTAAACTACTGTGGAGAGGTTTCTATTAATGTAGTTATAGTCAATCTTGATTGATAGATATGGCTAGTGGAGGAAGGGTATTGACTGAGGAAGCAAGCTTGAGTCTGACTAAATATTACAAGTTCTAAAAATTGTGAAAAGCGAGAAAAGAAAACTTGCCTAATCTTCTCTACTCAGTACTTGGCAAAAGGTTCCAGTTCTTTTTTTTCCCTATGGAACCTTTTTGCATTCTTAGAACATCTGTTCATTCATCATTCAAATAAATACTTATTGTGCACCTGCTCTGTGTTAGGCATTTTGTTAAGTTCCAGGACATAAAAAAAGTATATAATGTGACTCAGAGTGCCTATGACCTAATGAAAACAGTGGCATCAAACTCCATCATAAATAGTATGGATTTTAAAAAAATAATTTAATTTTTTTCTAAATTATAAATTATTCTCTTTGAGCTGCAAAACTTTGGAGTGGTAATTTGTTACTGATACAAATTACATGCTGCAGAAGCAGTCATGGTACTTTATCACCATTGATCTTGAGGGAAAGGAACACAGAGTATCTTTCTAAAAGAAAATGAATTAAGTAGCTGAAGACAGAACATGTTTGGAGACATATAAATGCCACCAGTGGCCAGTTATGGATGACTCCTGCTTTGATGGATTTCCAGAAGTTCCCATCTGCACTTTTCAAAACCACTGCCCCCCACCCCCGCCCTATGAATAGCTAACTTCTTAAGGTAGTAGAGTGATTTGTGTGTGAAATGCAACCTCTTTATGCCCCACTAAGACTCTGGTGGCCATGAGGTAGCAATCCGCAACTTTAACTGCTAACTCCTAAAACAAAACATTTAATTTGACTATTAATGTATTCCTTTCCAAATATTCAGCAAACATTGTTGATCACCAACTTTATGCCAAACATCTTGAAAGGTGATGAGAAAACAAAATAGAGTCGTTATTGCTTGCCCCAAATTCTTGGAATCCTGTGCATGCAGAAGAAAATAGTTGGATAGCTGCATCTAAAGCAGGCCCTCAGAGAGCTACAGAAAGTATCTGGATAGTCATTAGTAGAAAACCAAACAACTTTGGTGGTATCAGAATCCAAGAGAAATGTGTAGATAGTTTAACTCAAGTGTGTCAACAATGGGCAAAGGTATTACTTATCTGCCCTTATTTTTTTTTTACCTTAATACAAATAAGTAGGTAAAAGCCAGATGTACAACTGTACCCTAAGGTGCTGTTTGCTCTCATGCACTAAAAAATCAAAATGTGAGTCTTTGATGAGAAGAAGGGCACCTCATCATCTATTTTTGCAGGATACATGCAATCCATTTTGAGGTCTAGTATATGAGGGACCTTTGGAAGTCATTTCCAAGCTTTTCATTTAAGTAACAATCCTGTGGTCTTCAAATAATGATAAGTGGTTTCCACAAAAGCTTTTATGCCTTGTTATTGTTTGCCCTTTAAGAAATGTGGGATGAGACAAAATAAAGAAGATACCTTTTCAGGCCTTTCATTGCTGCTTAGCTTCCCACAGTGGATTGTTGTGCTTTTCTGGACTGATACGAAATATTGTTTCTCTCCTAATTATTTCCGCAGAGTGATAATATCAGTTCCCTGAAGTTGAGTAATGATCTCTGCTATTATTAAGATTTGTGTGTGTGCATGTGTGTGTGTATGTGTTGAAAATTATGTGACTGCTGTATGACTGCAATATTTTGCTTTGTTTCAAAACAGTCAGGATAGAAAAACATTTGACAGGTCAACTGGTCCATCCACCAACCCTACCCCATTTCTGGAAATAACTTGAACACCTGCTGTTAGAGTCTTATTTTTCTTTTATGCTTACAGCATAATTACAAGACTATATCAAGCCATTCATCCTGAACAAGTCTTAACAGACAGTCATATCCTAGGCAGCATGGTTTTTATGGACATAGTCTCTCTATACTTTTCCCTAGATGAGCAACCAAACTGCAGGGCTATACAACTCCTTGGGGGAACAGTTCAAACCAAAGCTTATGTTAATGGTGGCCTTGACCTTGTGCAGCAAACAGTCCCCACAGTTGAACCTCACAGCTCTGAGCTAAGATTCTTGAAATATCACCCTTAGTGTCACACACTTCAGGAGTCTGCTTGCTTTCTCTGTAGATTTACAGTTATACATAAAAATTCATGCAAATCTCACACATTCTAACATATGTCAGTTTTAAGCTACAAATCATGTTTTAGATTGTTTTCCATAGAGAAAAATTAATGCTCAGGAACACTTGTCAAGCTTAAAATTCTGTACTTTGTTGTGTGCTTGATACACTAAAAATGATGGGTATCTACAAAGGATGCGTTCTCTAGTGAGCAGTTGTATGCAACTCTAGAACACAGCTGTTTGATTGGTGAGTTCATGCTCTCAAGGGTTTGAGTATGGCTACATTAACAAGCCAGTCAACAACCTTGAAATAGGTGTAGAGCATGTGAAACCCAAGTGAGCCAATTTGTAAGGAAAAGCAATTCATGTGGAAGGAAAGCAAAAATAACATCTTCTATTTTTGGTCTATATCTAATACATTAGGAAGTATTCTCACAAGACCATGAGCTTCTTCAAGTCAAAGACCATCTTTTAATTCTTTATGTTGCTGAAATCTAAAGTAGTCAATAAATGTTAATTAACATTTATTCTTGGTCCTCCCAACAGCCCGATACATTGGGAAATACTACTATTTTGCAGATCAGGGTGCTGAATTTAGTATTGATTGGTCCAAGACAACATAATTGGCTCATGATAGAATTGGGAGAGTGGATTTGAACCCAGGGCCACTTGTGGTTCAACAAGTACACAGTGCATGACACCAGATACTTCCCCCTTGCCACATTCATACTTTCCTCTCAATAACCATGCAGCTTTAAGTGAGGTAAAACAGTCCACACATATCACATTGCCATCTCAGTTTCAAATGCCTGATTCAGAGGAAAAGCTGCTTTCTAAATCTGGTAAATCTTCTTGTCTGTTTGCATTCAGTCAGACTTCAGGATGGAATGAACAAATTATAGATGGCAGTAATAGACTGTTTCCACGGGGACATTTCTACCTTCTTTCCTCTGTTTCTTGGAGTTCCACATTGAAATGTTTTAAGATCACTCAGGAAGAAAGACTAGAAGGAGAAAACCTCACTGGTCCTAGGAGCTCTGTCCTGACAGGTGTCTAATGATTTGGTACTACTCTATCATTTGCGGCTGTAATTATTTGCATTATACCAAGATAACCCTACCAAGTCTTGCAGAAAGACAAAAGAAATGTAAATAAAATTGTTTGCTTCCTCCCTCCACGGCTCTGTATTATGTATCATTAAAGGAATACATTCACACCAATGTAAGAATTTGCATTGACTTCACTGTGGAATTTTCTATGATCTGTTCTCTTGTCTCCAAATCCTATCTATGCTTCAGGGATGCTGAAATCCCCTTCCCTCAGGCCTAGGGAACCATTAATTTACTCGGCCTCTATTGATTTGGCTATTCTAGAAATTTTATATAAATAGAATTGTAGAATATGTGGTCTTTTGTGACTGACATCTTTCATTTAGCACAGTGTTTTCAGATTCATGTTATAGCATATGTTGGCATTTCACTCCTTTTTATTACTGAATAAGATTGCATCATGTTTATCCATTCATCACTTGGTGTACTTTTGGGTTTTTCACATTTTTTGCCTGAGATAAATAATGATGTTATGAACATTCATGTATAAGTTTTTGTATATAACTAGGAGAGAAATTGCTAAGTCTTATAATAACTTTAAGTGTAACCATTTGATATGTCCAACTTTTCTAAATTGTCCACACCATTTTATAATCCCAAATAAATGAATGAAAATTCAGTCCTCACTGTCACTTGTTACTATGTATCGTTATGATTTTAGCCATCCTAGTAGGTAGTAGATTTTAGCCATCCTAGTAGTATCTGATTTTGGTTTTGGTGGATCTTTCTTTAATAGTGATGGTATCGGGCCTCCCTGGTGGCGCAGGCGGTTGAGCACCACACTGTGAAACTGTCCGCAGCCTCTGCAGCATGGGTTCTATCCCAGCTGGCCAGGAAGAAACCCACATGGCGCAGCAGACCTCTCCTGACTCACCTGCTGCTCCCCTCACAGTGTATTTCAGTCAGTCTGCCTGTTCTATTTCCCACTCTGTTTCTGGTGAATCCTCTCACCTCCTGCACATCTGGCCTGTACCCTGGTTCTTGTATAAAATCTTTAAAAAAAATAATAATGGTATCTGTTTATATGCTTATTTACCTCTTACATGTATATTTTGTAAAACATCTTTTCACATGACTTTTAAAAAATTGGGTTGTCTTAACTATTGAAACCTTTATATAATCTGCACACAGATAAGTCAAGTTATCAGTTCTATGATTTGCAGTTGTTTTCCCTTATTCTGTGGCTTGTATTTCACTTTATGATGTTATCATTTGTAGCACATTAATTTTGATGTAGTCAAGTTTCTATTTTTTCCTTTTATCACTTAGGCTTTTTATGTCATATCTAAGAAACTATTGACTTACCCTAAGTCATGAAGATTTACTCCAGTCTTCTAGAAGTTTAACATTTGATCATTCTATTTTGGTATATAATACATTTTAAGTTAGCTTTTTCATACGGTGTGTGAAGGAGGAGTAAACTTCATTCTTTTGCATGTGCATATCCATTTTGCTGTGAGGATTTTTGCATCTGTATTCATATGGGATTTGACCTTTATTTTTCTTTTCTTATGATGTCTTTATGTAGTTTGGAATCAGGGTAGTACTGGCTTCATAGACTGAGTTGAAAAGTATTTTCTATTTTATTTTTTGGAAAGCCTTGATGAAGATTTATGTTAATTTTCTGAATGTTTGGTCGAATTTACCAGTGAGGCCATCTGGTCCTGGAACTGCTCTCTATTGGGTGTTTTATGGGTCAAGGTATTTACAGGCAGAGAGAACAATAAGACATATTTGACAGGTTTTTCAGGAACAGTTAAAAGTCAATACAGTGTTAACTAACTCCCTGTGGCCTGCAAGTTAAAATTTAATTTCCTTCTCTTGGTTCATGACTCTTCCTCGTGTGCACTTACTTAACTCTCCAGCTTCATTTATTTCTTGCTTTACGTTTCTCACATTGTAAATATTGTCTGTGCTGAGCTGATGATAATAATAGTAATGCTCCTCCATGCCCTAGGTTAAGTCTATGATACAACCTCAACTAACCATTATATCTAATTTCCCAGAAAGAAAGCCCTTCCCACTCATGATTTGTTTCTGAAACTCCCATTCCTCAATATTAACTATGACTTTGTTCATCCTGGCTCCCTACCTCCTTCAGTCTTGTTCAATTGACAAAAACTCATGCATATTTTAAGATATACCTCTAGTGCCACCTTCACAATCAATACTTTTTTGTGACCCTAAATAAAATATTAAGAAAAACTTCTAACAAATTAGATATTTTTAATTAATTTGCTTCTCATATGCTATAAATCTGTTGATTGCAAGAGCCATGTGAAAGGATGGGGAGGTAAAGAGAAGGGGAGCCAGGCCAAGTTTACCACCGACAGGAAATTTTATTGCGCCCCCAGGGCAAGGTTCTCCGACCCCCCCAGGGGGGTCGGAAAAGTCTCACCAGTTGTGAGGGGAGATGTTCTTTTATAGGGTGAGGAAAGGTTAGGCGGGAAACTGGGTATGCGGAACTGAAGTTGTTTTTTTTTTTGGTGGTTTCTGGTTGATTGCTATCAGGTCCTGTTTGTGTCTGGTGGAGGCCTCTGGTTCCAGAAGCTGAGGCAAAGGTGGAATTTCCTCAGCAGTTTCAAGGCCGCTCCTTGTTCCTGAGGCCTGGAGCCCTCACCATGCCCCCTGCACCCACCTTACACCATGTTTGATTGATCTCTTCATCACAAACCTATCAGAGTGCCTGTCACATAGTATACACTCAATAATTATTTGCTGAATGAATAGATTAAATCCCACTAACCAGAAAATGTTTCCCACCAGCATTTTGGGTAGTTAAAATATCATTGTTCTTCTCTATGCTTCTTAAAGTACCTGGTGCTACACTGTTAAATGCTCATTGAAGTTAACTCAGCTGAATGACAAATGAATATTATAATGTCGGTAGCACATTTTGAACCCTTCAGTAAAATGACACCATAAAAGTCTCAAAGCAGCTGTAAAAGCTTGAAATGATAAAAATCTATTTGGATGACATCTCTTTTTGAAAATACAAAAACAATTCTGTTGTGTTTTGAAACATAATTACACTTGAAGATTTTTGGTGTAACAGAGCTGCGTTTGGGGATTCTGGTGATCATAATAATAACACTGCTTGATACTAGGGAGGGGAAATCCATTTTAGAAGCTTGCAATGACAAGCTTTGTTTTCTCTTTCTAGAAGCAGTTCCCAGTGCTGTTTGCTTAAATGCTTTGCAATATCGGAAACTCAGTAGCACTGTGGGGTCCTCAAAGGAAGGAGCACATTTAGAATTTCTTATAAACTCCCTCCATAAAAGACAGATGTGAATAGATGGAGTGGGAGCATTGACTGTACTAATAGCAACATTACATCAATGTCACCCAAAAAAGTTTGCTTTTCAATGTTACTGTAGGGTAAATGAAGATTTCGCAGGCATTTGCGCCATTGACCTCTGTGGTTATCATCTGTGGCCTTGAATGCAGGAGACAGACAGGGCTCTGGGTATGCATGCCTGATGGCAGACTCCTGGAGCATGGTATGGGCATCCGTAAGTATGCACACCTGAGCTGAGAGGCTGAGCATATAAGGGCGGCAGAGGACAGTACGGCAGAGAGGAAGAGGGATTGATTTTCCTGATGCTGGGGGGAGAGGAGAAGGAAGAGGGAAAGGGGATTTTTTTATTTTTGAGAGGGATTGGTTTGCATGATTTTGGGGACTAACATGTTCAAAATCTGTAGGAGACTTGAAACTCAGGTGGTAGTTGATGTTGCAGTGTTGAGTTTGAAAGAATTGGCTGGAAATTCAGGCAGGTGTGAGTCTATAGTGAGACTTTTTTAAAATAGATTTATTTATTTATACAAGCACTGGGTACAGTCAGAAGTACAGGAGGGTGAGAGAATTAATCAGAGCCAGAGCGGGGAGCAGAACAGGCAGACTGACAAAGTACACTGCTGAGGGGAGCAGCGGGCATGGCAGGAGAGGTCTGCGCGCCATGTGTGACCCCCGCCCCCCGCTGGGGGCTGGGGATTGAACTGGTGCTGCAGAGGCTGTGGGCAGCTTTGCAGCCCAGCGCTCAACCGCTGTGCCACCAGGGAGGCCCTATAGCTGAGACTTTTAAGACTTTCAGCTGGTTGATAGAGCCTACACACAGCAATTGAAGGTAATCAATTGTATATTATAAATGTTAACATCTACAGAACAGCTTCACAGGACTGCATAGATACCTGTTGAGTAAATAATGAAGTGCCTTAGCCTAGCCAACTTGATACATATAAATAACTATTGCAAGCTCCTTGTCACTTAACACTTTTTCTCTCGCATCTAGTAACTTTCCATCCCTTCTCATGTCCCATGCTGGGCTGCTAATGATGCTCTGAAGGAGAGTCCTGGCACTCTCTTGCCTTCTTATGCCTCCTTGTTTCTCCTATCACTGCTCTAGAATCTCTCTCCTCTCTTTCAAATGTTATTTCCTCCTTTACTTCCTTAGACCCCATGCAAAAATCATTTGTCTTTGCAAATCTTGGCCACTTTCCTGTTTAAATATTATCTCTCCCTCCCTCAAACACTCAGCAGATCTCTAGGCTGCTCAGTGACCTTGTTCAGAAATGTGTTCATGGCAACCAATCCCCCACGTTGGTCCCACCACCACCCAGTGGCCTAAAGGATGCAAGAACCTCATGCTTTTTTGCTCTGTTTTATTTTTCATTGTTACCTTCCCCAAAACTTTCGTTCATGCACCAAACTTTATACCATCTTTATATTAAGTCCTGTGCTGAGGACTGTAAAGATCAATTTGTTTTCAGCACTCAGAGTTCTTGGCCTCATAGGAAAGGCAAATAAGTGAACAGTGGGAGTTTATAAGTATTCGTTGAACTTATATAAGAAATTATGGAAATAATTTCTGCTGTAAAGTGTAGTCACTTTCCCTTCAGCATCTCCTCACCTTAGTACTTCTATGTACAGAGGAACCTATGAGATATCATGGAATATCATTGCACCAAAAAAATATCAAAAGAAAATGAGGCATAGAAATTTTTTGGTTTCCCACTCCTAGAAAAGTTATGTTTACTATATACTATAGTCTATTACACATGCAATAGCATTACATCTAAAACAACAACATACTGCTTAATTAAAACTGTATTGCTAAAAATGCTAACCATCATTTTTGCGAAAGTGGTGTCGATAAACTTGCTGAATGCTAGGTTGCAACAAACCTTCAATTTGTAAAAAGCGCAATAACTGTGAATTGCAGTAAAGCAAAGTGCAATAAAACGAGGAAATGCCTGTAGAAACATTAACCAGATCAGACAGTCCACAGACAGATGGCTGGAAAGCTCTGTCCTCATAAAGCCTATGAAAGAGTGTGATGTGAGGGGCATGAAAGCAGTTAATGAATCCAAAAATATCTCTGTTGCTAAGATGCCATCATACCTGATATGCCACTATTGGTAATTCATTCATTTGGGTTCAGAATGATCTTCTCCTCAAATGTACCTGGGAAACATTACTAAATACATATGTTGATAGCTCTTACAAATCCCTTTCCTTTCCTTCTTCATCTCTATTCCAGACAGTTAAATTGCTCTCCCTGGGAAATTCCCACCACTCAGAGGGAGTTAGGGTCACCCTACTACTCTACCTCTTAAAACAACATCTCTTATTATTTACCTGCTCATTATTTGCCTATATCCCCTCTAGTCTGAGCTCTTAAAGAAAAAGACAATGATCATTTTATCTCTGACCCTGATATCTAGCATAGTTCCCAGACATATAGTGACTCTCTGAAAGAGTCCTTGGGATTACTATGTGATTCTTTGATAGAATGAACCTTGAATAGATCTCAGGGACAGGCTTGCTGAAAGGAAATTGAAGGATTGGGGGGGGTAGGGGGAAGAGGTAGAAGAAAAGGGACCTTAGGGAAAGGTGAGGCCACCTTGGTCTTGCTGTTTGCTCTTGTCCATTTTTTGATTTCATGCCTGGATAAAGTGTCTTGTGAATTAATCATGATCTTTTCTTTTGTTCTACAATACATAATCTGAAGCACTGTCAACTAGGTGACTGTACATGCTTCATTTACAAAAGCAAACTGCTTTCAAATAATCTTTTATTTCTGCGTGAACTGAGTACACAACCTCTTGTCATGCTTACTTTCTCCCATCTACTACCCTTTCCCTTTATTCAAAGAATAAGTTTAAAGACAGTCAATAAAGCTCTTCTTCTAAGTCCCTTCTGGTTGCAAGGAATGCACAGACCTACACATGTTTTCTCAAGTAATAGGACTGGAGTTTTCAAGATACATCTAGATCAGAGTTGAAATTAGCATTGGAAACTAGGACACCCCGGGATCCATTATTATCTGCTTCTTTCTCATTAGCTGAAGGATCGAACACTCTCTTTTTCATGATGCTTTTCCTCTCTCTGTTGAGTTGCTCCACTTTCCTTTTGCTCCTCTTGCCCTACCTGTCTCTTTTCTTATGTCTTCTGCTTACCTATAATTTCTTCTACTCAAAATTTCACATGACACATCATGGCTGCCCCAAACTCTCACCATCTCATGACTTCTCACCTTCAAAAATATATGCTTCCAAATAAGTATCCTCTAATTCATCATGATTTTAATTTATATATATATATATATAAAATTTTTGGCAGGAAAGATCTATAGATTGGTCAATTTTTCTTAGCATAAGATCAGATAAATATTATAAATATTATATTATATTATTATAAATATTATAGTTATTATAGTTACTTTTATATGTTTACATTATGTACAGATATTATATTTTATTTCATTTGATCTGTACATTTAGATAGAACATGTAATATAGTTTTAACTACTAGGGAAGAGTTTTATCTCCATAGGGTGGTATCCCCAGGACCTAATACATTCCTGGCATCCTGTAGTTACTTGAAACAGGGAGTGAATGGCTGAATGGGCTTTTGATACACTTCTAACTCAGCCTCTTGTAATCCATCTTCAAAAGAGTAATCTTTCCAAAATAAAAATCTAAATATAATTTCCCTGTTTAAAATTATTGACATTTATCATCCAAATTAATATGTGGATACTTATTACCTGCTTATTTAGCTTAACTCATTGATATCCATCCACAAATCCACTGTCATTTATGAAATATGTTATGCTGTCCCTTTGTCCTTGCCTCTGCACATGGCAGGATCAACAGAAATACAAATTATGGGGTGAAATGAAGAGACAAGTTCAATACAATTTTGTGTCTAAATGATATTAATCTAACTAATGTGTAAATCTCACAAAAATCTGCTATTGTATCAGATTAGTTTTTAAAATGACATTTGTGTTTTCATCTGGCTTCAGAGCCAGCAGGAACAGAGCGAAAAGAACCTAAAAGTGTGAGTGCATTGGTACACGAACAATTTCATCCTTCTTCAAATTCAATAGCTATTATTGTGCCTAACAAAGCAGCTCTTATGAGTTGAACACAAACAAGAAGTAGTCAGGAGAGTGTTTATGATGTCATCATAAATATTCATAAAAGGACATGATGCAATGTTTTTGTAAGTTGTGGGTTATGAAAGATTAGTCTGTGAAGATGCATTTAGATCAAATTATTAAACACCTGGAACTTGTATGGTATTTTCTGATTTTACAAAGCACATATATTTGTTTTCCCTTTTAAACTTCAATCTTTCATTCTCCATTGGGTGTGATCTTCTGTGTGCAAGCATTGAATAGTATCTTCATCCTTAAGATTCCCTTTATAGATCTCATGTTCTGCCATCAGAAACAAACCCTATGTGTCTACTTTTTAATAGCAAAACCCAACAACTGTCTATACTTACCATCTCCACTTTCTCATTTGACATTCTTTCCTCAGTCAACTCAGATCTGATTTTCACCTTTTAACTCCATGAAATTTGCTTTTATCAAGATAATTAGAAACCTCCATCTTATTCACTCCCTCCTCCTTGAAGCATTCTTCTCTTGGCTTCAGAATAATAGTATGTTCTATTGTTTTTCCAAATGTCTCATTGCTACTCCTCCTCCAAGTGTCTAAGTGTCCCATGGCTCAGTTCTCTTCTCTCATTCTGTCTTTGTGTACATCACTCCCAAGATGATTTCAACTAGACCCGGTTTTTAATATAACCTGCAAACTGATTGTCAGTTAATTTTCAACCCATTTTTCTCCCTGAGGCTCTAATATGTGTGTGTGTGTCCAGTAATCATCTTTATTCTCTTTATTTTTATTTTTTTTATGCACGCACTGGGTACAGTCAGAAGTGCGGGAGGATGAGAGAATTCACCAGAGCCAGAGAGGGGAACAGAACAGACAGACTGATGAAATACACTGTTGAGGGGAGCAGCGGGCGTGGCAGGAGAGGTCTGTGCTCCATGTGGGACCCTCGCCGGCTGCAGGGGATCAAACCGATGCTGCATTGGCTGCAGGCATCTTCGCAGCCCAGGGCTCAACTGCTGTGCCACCAGGGGAGACCCTCTTTATTCTCTTTAAATGGGCATCTCAAGCTTACATATTTAAAGCAGAACTCTGAAAAATCCTGTTTCCCTCTCAGCAAGTGATGCTAAATTTTGCAGGTGTTCTAACCAACAACCTATGGTCATTAATGCCACTTTTTCTTCAGACCTAGCATTGCACCAGTCAGTAAATCTTGCTAACTCTACCTTCCAAAAGAATCTGCATTCCACCTATATATTTCCCCACTATAACTCTACCAAACTAGGAAAAGTCACCATTTTTACCAGCCTAGGTTTCTGGAACAGCTTCCAAATTGGCCTCTCTGCTGTGTTTCTTTCCCATTTTGTAGTCTGCTCTCCACTGAGTAGCCAAAGTGCTCCTTTTCAGTGTAACACTGTTCAGAGGGATTCTGTTCTCTTTCTAAGTAAAACTCTGAGTCTTTTCCAGACCCTTCAAGGTTTACATGATCTGACTTCTACCATTCTATCCAAGTGTATTTCTACCTTAGGGTATTTGTATTTATTGGTCCAGTCGGGAATGGTTTTCTACCACACTTTCCCATGATGCAGACCCTCATTTCCTTCTGATTCTACTCAAAGGTAATCCCTCCTTGATCACGCTATATATTTTGCCTCTTAATTCATTTTATTTTTCCTTATTCACTTACTTGACAATATATTATTTATTTTATTAATTCTTTATGATCCCTCTTTCATTCACTAGAATATTGTCTAAGAGTGCCATATCGGTACAGGTGCCCAACAGATATTTGTTGAATGAGAGAATGAGATTTGAACATGAATCTTTTTTTTTAATTAATTTATTTATTTGTTTGTTTGTTTGTTTGTTTATTTATTTATACAAGCACTGGTTACAGTCAGAAGCATGGGCAGGTGAGAGAATTCACCAGAGCCAGAGCAGGGAGCAGAGCAGGCAGAAGGACCAAAGTACACTGCTGAGGGGAGCATCGGGTGGCAGGAGGGGTTTGCGCGCCATGTGGGGGAGCAGCCGGGGATTGAGCCGGCGCTGCAGAGGCTGCGGGCAGCTTTGCAACGCAGAGCTCAACCGCTGCACCACCGGGGAGGCCCTGAATATGAATCTTTTGATGAGAGGTTGAGTGTTCTTTCTGTGATACAAACATTGTGCAAAAGGTGATCATCTTTCTATACCTTTGATATCTTTAGATGATTCTGAGGAAAAAGTTAGACTATCTTGATTTCATATCCTTCTGGGTAAATAGAGATATAGCTGATTAGAGCAATTATAAAATTGCATTTTGGGTTGGTGATATGTCTGCTTACAAAGGGGACGTCAGTACCATTTCATTGTCTCAGAGACATCTCTCACTAGTGTGCCCCAGTGTAGATTTAGGCACACTGCCAAGAGTGGTAGAGGGATGGGAATTCACCAATTTAAAAATTTTGACCCAGTAAAACTAAAAGAGCAGAAAAGGAACACAGTTTATTAAAGTTACTTCATATTAAATATCATGGATAATAGAATCTTGGACAGAAGACTTACGCTATCTTGAGGATCTTGCCTGGTATCTCAGGAACTCACACACTAGGGTAATAGCCTCTTTTTCCCCTGTAGAGATTGATTGCTTTAAAAACTTTTACATTCCCTGTTTTTATTGTCCATGAAATCTTTGCTCCCAACACTTGCCTGGAAGATATTTAAAATGACTTCAAGATGATTTACAGTAAGATAGGACAATTGCCATTTACTCTGCACTCATTATGTGCCCAGTGTTTTAAGGCTGTTATATAATCTTTACATTCCTGAGACAGGAATTGTTACAGACATTTATAAGTTTTGTCTTCAGAAAATAACCTCCCCTTTTAGGAAATGCTGCTCCCTTATCCAAACACTGGGTGGTTTAATAGGGACTTTTTAAACAGCTCCCCATTAGCTGCTCAGAAGTATTATCAAGTAGCCAAAGATGAGCCCTTAGGAGTCCTCATACAGCATTTCTATAGAGAGTGCTAAAGAAGAAAATATGTTATTTCCTCTGATAAGTCAGGACCCATGATCATATCCCACTAGGCAGAGCTAGCTTAAGAGAACTTATTTTACCAACAGAGAAGAATGGAGATACCAGAGACAGAGATTCAAAGGTGTTTGAATCCTTCTATTCAGTCTTCCCGGAAGTTGGCACTTTCTCTGTTCTTTTAATATTTTCAATGGCTTCATTATATGAAACAATAGCTTCCTCCTCTTTACTTATGTCCATTCTAATTGGATACCATGTGCTTATAATTGCAAGAGTCCCAAATAGTACAATATATTATCTTCATTTTATAGATGCAGATTCCAGAGCATAGAGCATTTAAATTATTTGTTACCTACTAAGTGTCTAAATTAGATTCAAAGTCAAGTTTATGGGCTTCTAATCATAACCCCCTGCTCTGTCCACTCTTCCCTACCCCTCTGAAAAACTTAACACTCAGCAAGCAGTTCACTTGTAACACAATCTGCTTAGGATTCTTGTTGTTTGTTTGTTTGCTAATGGAGTCAAATATCTAATGCAGTTATGAAAAAAATTCTGCTATCTAACTGGGCCCACACAAGTCTCTGCTTAAATTTCTTTGTTTGTAAAATGATCAAGTGGGACTCAATGATCTCCAAGATCTTTTTTCTTCATGAAAATTTTCTAAAATCAAATTTATTCTTAGTGCCTCTGAAGATCTAATTATATAATTGGTGCCTCTAAGATTTATTTAAATATGAAAACAAAGAACCATCAAGAATTAGTGCCTCCATCATTCTTCATGATCAGGAGCTAAGTTGACTTCCAGCCCCGCAAGAGTACCTCCAGAGCGATGCTGTCAGAACATCAATGTGCCACTATTTCCAAATCAGCGTCATATACTAAAGGACATGTGTGCACTGCCAGGAAGGAACTAAAAATTATTCAGAAACAGTCACTCTTCTGAAAGAAGAAAAGGCAGTTCTTTTTTTTTTTCCTCTTGAAAATTATATACACTCCTAAATCTTGGAAACACATTATTTTGGAATGCTTATTATAAGCACCTTTCTTTGGCACTCATATTGAGTGCTTAACAAATAGAATATCTGGAGCTCTATAGATGACCACTTTGCCAGGTGAAATAAAGAGAAGTGAAGCTCATTTCAGTACCAACATGTACAAACTGGCTCTAGCATGTAAACCTGAATAGAAACACACGCGCGCGCGCACACACACACACACAAACACACACAGTAGCTTTTGTTTTCTTTGGAATGCATCTTTAGACTGGGTGCTGGGAAATTTCCCCCTGTGGAAGCCTTTTGATAATTATCCAAGTCTAAAGTATCAGGATAATCTTACTGAATATGTTTCTGGTTTAATACTCAATTCTTTGAAAAAGAGACTTCATCTTTTTAGAATCTCATTTCCAGAGAAGCACCAATTATATCTTAATTCATATTTAAATTATATTTATTTTTACCATATATTTTCATGCAAATTGTCTATTTAAGTCTACAAACCCCTTAAGATCAGTGGTATTATTATTATTTCTATGTTAGCTAGTTGCCTTTTCATCATCACAGCAGTTATATTATTATTTGCATTTAAAGATGAAGATACTGAGCCATGTTGGCACTTCTCCTGGGACACATAGCTAATAAGTGATGACACTGATATTCTACTCAGGCTTCAGATAGTGCAAAGTGCAAGGGCTGGAATCTCAAATTCATCCACTAGTTTTGTAACCTCCAGCAGATGACTTAATTTCTTTGATCTTTGGTTCCATTGTCTTTAAAATGGAGTCAGTGGTATCAAAATTATAAGCTTCTTTGGAACTTATGCATATCACTGCCAGTGTGGGTACTTATCAATGACTATTAGGTATTCCTCAAATAGCTCTAGTTTCAATTCAAGAGCTTTTGACTGAAAAGAGGCAGTGTTGGTTTGTAAATGCCTTGGGAAGCTCCAGACCTTTATAGTACAAAGTGATCAGTGCTGAAGTGCCTTGAAACTCCAGGTTTTCTACCTCCTCACTTTATCACCAATTGAAAACTAATGCATGCAGACAAGTTGTATTTTCACAGGTTTTTTAGCACTAAAATTCATAGATTTTCCTAATTTGTTTCTGCCATTCTAGTGACCCTTTAATCCCACATGCAAGTAGAATCTAACAGCCTGTGGCTTCCAAGCAAGGGCAAGATGTCCTTCCATACGCTGTTGATGCTGTTGTCAGGGATTTGTAGCGAATAGAGCTGATAAACTTTGTAGCAGAGCATGCTTCAGATCTCAGGTAAGGAGCTTATTTTCTATGTCCCATGATAAGGATCTCAGCTGGCTCTCGAGTCTCTGCCCTTTTGTGATCACAGTGGGTAGATGAAGTGGTGCTGGTCCTTACAAAGGTTGAGGAATGAGTTGAGGATTATTAGTCTTTAAGGTAATGCTGAATGAATTATCCACTTGGTGAATTATCCATTTTGTCTCTAAGAGACAGAAAACCCAATTCCTCATGACTTGAAGTCAACTAGTCCTGCTGTGGTCAAGGAAAACTACTGACCTTCTCTTAGATTCTGTTTTCAAAATCCTATGTTGAGATAATAATTTGCCATTCATAGAGGGTTGTCATAAGGCTTTAATGACAATGAGTTTAAAGTGCTTACTTAACCCATTGTTTGACATGTAATATGTAGTCAATAGTTGTGAACTATTTTTATAGTCATTGTGGTTTTTCTTATTGAGGCTCAGAAGCAAAATATGACTTCCCTTCTACATAAGCATCATAAAATCTTCTTGTTAAACAGTTAAATTTCAAAACTAAGGTTTTGAAATTAATAGAAGGGTGCTATCTTAGACTCCAAAGAACTATGCTCAAATTCCTTCACTACTGCCTACTATGTATAGGATTGGGCAACTCTTAATTCTCCCTGAAATTTATCAGCAGAATGGAAATAATGATACCTACCTCAAATTGTGCTGTGAATGGTAAATAAGATTGACTGGGTCACAGTTCTTGGCATAGTACCCAATACACTGATGTTTGTTAAGACTGAATCTAGACCTCAATTTCCTTATCTATAAAATGGAGATAAGGCTACTTTCCCAAGGAGATTATGATGAAGATTAAATTCAGTGATATATGTGAAAGCACTTTGAAAACTCCGAAGTACAATGTAAAGGTAACTATTAGTACAATTATTACCCTCTTATCATGATTACTTTTGATACTACTACTACTATTATTGCTATTATTATTAATAAAAACTATTAGTAATAACTGTTGCTTATTACTACCATCAGTCATTATTGCTACTCTTATTTCTAAGTCATAAAGTGTAGATTCTGGGTTTTCTGATCAAAGAAATGCTCATCTAAGGAGGTGACTTGGAAATAACTTTTCAAATTCTTCATTCATTAATATTTTGTTTGGAGACACATTCATTATAATATGCTTCCACCAATTAAGTCACATTCAGGATACAAAATTGTTCCTGAGTGAAATAATTTTTAAAATATCATTTAAAGCTAATAAGGTTAAAAATTAGTGAAATAAAATAAGTGCTACCCTGTTGAAGTATACTTCAAGTCTGTCCAGCTGCCCATCATACTTCAGATTTTCAGCTCCAGCCTGTGGAAGATCTCCACCTGGCACTGGTGCCTGTCTTATTACTAAATGAAACTGCCTGCTCAGGCAAAGCTGTTTTGGTGTCTTTGTGCTGTTAGCTATTGATGGATAGCCTGTGTGTCTTTGTGTTTGCAGATAACATTTATTCCCTGTTGCTTTTCCTCCTAGTAAACATTAAGCACAAATCTTGAGATGTATTTATAAGTATGCAAGTCTCTGCCATCATTTTTTCCCTATATATTTCTGATTTTGCCCAGTTCTTTCAACTGGAAGCCAGTATCCCCTCCATCAGCAAGACATGCTTTAGTAGAAAAGCAAAAGAAAGCCTTTTTGCAGATACAGTCCTAGAGTAACATATTTTGTATGTACAATTTTTCCCCCATCATGAGGAATTTCTACTATGACTAGTTCAGCTTTTATAAAAAGACCAACAATATTTGTCATAGGCAATAGGGCATACTGCAAATGAAACAGAGTCAGAGGGTTTAAGTTTGGGTCCTCACTCTAGGATCTTCTAGATGAGTGACCTTGAGCTAGCTGTGTCTCTCAGATTCAATTTCTTTAAGTTACTTTTGAATTTCTGCATTGCCACTATATTTTATTAACTGTGACTTTGACCTTCATTAAGATTAAAAAAAAAAAACAACTTCCCAGCATCCCAAAACACCATTAAAAAGTTAAAAAAGCAACCCACAGAATAGAGAAAAAAAATTTAATTATATATCTAATAAAGGAGTTATTTCCACAATATATAAAGAACTCTTACAATTCAACAATACTGTACAATTCAACAATAGTCAAATAACCTGATTAAAAAATGCTCAGAGGATCTGAACATTCTTCAAAGAAAATATGCATGTGGTTAATAACCATATAAAAATATGCTCAACATCATTAGTCATTAGGGGAATGTAATTTCAAAGCACAAAGATATCACTTCACACCCACTAAGATGGCTATAATAGAAAAGACAGGCAAAAACAAATGTTGGAGAGGACACGGAGAAATTGGAAGCTTCACACATTGTTGATGACGTTGTAAAACAGTGCAGACACTTTGGAAACAGTTTGGCAGTTCCTCAAAATATAAAACAAACAGTTGCAATATGACTCAGCAATTCCACTCCTAGCTATATATATGCAAGAAAAATGAAAATATGCATCCACACAAAAACTTACATATGAGCGTTCATAGGAATAGGATTCACACATAGTAGCCTAAAAATTAGAAACAAAAAAAAAGAAAGTTGTCTTTAAATATCAATAAACATTTCATTTTTCATCTCAACTTAAAAAAAAATTGGAAACAACTCAAATAGCAATCAGTATTAAGTGAAAGGTGATATATCCATGAAATGGAATATTGGCAATAAAAGGGAATGAAGTACTTATTCTTGCTACAACATGAATGACCCTTGAAAACATTATGTTAAATGAAGAAAGTCACAGATCGTATGATTCCAGTCATATGAAATGATCAGAATAGGCAAATCTATAGAAACAGAAAGTGGATTCATGCTTATCAGGGACTGAAAAGAGGTAAATGGAGGTGGGTTTCTTTGGGGGTTGATAAAATTGTTCTTAAATTGTAGCCATGAAATTTGGACAAAATTGTGGCTATTCTGAAACTATTGATTTGGACATTTTATAAAGTTGAAATTTATGGCATGTGAATTATATCTCAATAAAACTATTATAAGAAAAAAGAAACAAGTTTCTTTTCAGTGCTGTTACAGAATTTTTAAAAATGTGTATTTTTTTCTGTTTCTAAGCATAGAAACAGTCTTGCTGTGGTTGTGGTGGTGAAAGAGCCACAGGTCCTCCTTAAAATTACTTTATCAAGACTTCCAGATAGCTTTTGCTAATTTTATATTTCCTTCATAACCTAAAAACAATCCTTTATTAGCATTCTCCAAAATTATGCTGCCTGATTGGGCTAAATGAACCACATTCACCAATGCCTCTCTGTTCTCTAGTTCATCTCAACAATTATATTGCTGCCTGCAAATATAAAGAAAAATAAAGAAAATAAATAGAGAGAAAAAGAAAGCCAGAGAAAAATAAAGCCTTTTCCATAGGAAAATTACCTTGAACATACACCTGACCTAAAATATTATTCTCATAAAGGCTACTTCTATTTAATTGTAACTATGTTGACTATCTTCTTTCTTACTATCTGTAGCAAATGTTTTTTGTTCATTTATTAATTCACTGATCAGTAAGTGTTTATTGAGCACTTATACTGTATGGGGCACTAAAATGGGTACTGACAATAAAACAGTGAGAGAAAATACACAAATCTTGTTTTTCTTAGAGTCACTATATTTCATGGGAGAATAAAGATAATATATATAACAAATAAATTTGTATGTGCTAGATGGTGATCTCTGTGCACAGAGATAAATAATAGAGCAAGGTGAAGAGAGTATTGAGGTAGAGGTAGTAAACGTTAAACCTTCATAACAAGTGACTTAAGAAAGTTTGGGAAGGAGCCATGCAGTGAACTGGGGAAGAGCATTTTCAATCCAAAAGAACACCCATTGAAAAATTCTAGAAGCAGAAACATGAGTGGCTTCTTTTAGAAACAGCAAAGGGCCAGGAAGAATAGAGCAAGGAAAAGGAAGCCTGGTGAACAATGGGATTAGGGAGATAACAGAGAATATGTCTAGGGTCTCCTAGACCATTGTGAGGACTTTGGCTGCAGCTTTGCATAATATGGGGGCTGCTTGGAACATGTTCAGCCCATGAGTGATATGGCCTGAGCTAAGTTTTAGAAGAATTATCCTGGCTGCTATAGTGAAGTTAAACTGCTAGGGAGAAAGAGATATAAGATGGATCCTTAGAAAACTGATTTTTCATGTCCAAGCTTAGATTTTCTCTGAACCTATGATTTATTTTTTTAAATACCTGTGGCAGCTGTTGCATAAAATAAATCCTGTCCTAAGGCCAGCTTCTCTGAAACATTATGAGTTTGGGGAAGTTAAAATGTGGAGGCAAATCTGAAGTAAAGAAAATCAGATAACCTTCTTAGAGCACAGATCCAGTTAAAACACAGGATTATCAGGATCCAGAAGGAAGATAAATAAATGTGACTGAGGCCTGAAAGACAAAGGGGATGACATTCAGATACATCTTCTTGTTTGATTGCAAACCAGTGTTTGTCAGTGTGAACCAGACAGTGATGACATCCTACTCAGGGATGGAGAATGTTCAGATCCTTATTCTCTCTGGTCAACGTCTTTGGGGTATAATGGCTTACTCTGGGAGAGGCCTTTAGTTCTTCGGGGATCTGAGGATCTTTGAAACTGTCACTGCTGTGCCACGTTAATGATAATCCCAGGGACCTCCAAGGGCTATTATGTGTGTTTAGAGGCCAGTCTTCCTGGGCCGGAAGTGGAAGTTTAAATACACACTAGAATCCTTAGAACAGTCAGGGGTGTTGGTCCCAAACCTGGGCAGAATTGAATTCTTTATTCCAGTCACACTGTTATTTCTTTGTGTAACATAGACATTTTCGTTGCTCTGTAATCTCCTGCGATGAAAAGGACTTATAATCTCTCCAGGGTTTTCTCCTTTGTTGTGGTCTAACATATGTCATTCAGGAAATCTGACCCTGTGTGTTAGGTGTTCTTTCATCGTGCACTGAATGGGCTAAACAATGCAGAACGAGTCAGACAGGAGGCTCGATAGCTCCAAACGCAATGCAAGAGGTAGGAGAAGAGAGAATTTGATTAATCTGATCACTACCTCTGTTAAAAGGAAACCTGAAAACATGCTGACATATCACCAGGCATGGAGGGGAGAATGCAAAATGAGAGAGAAAACAGACGATACTGTTTAAAGGGAGATTTTTCAACCATTTTGGAAGCACAAATTCTTTCCTGTTCTGAGGTGAATTGGAAGAAATGCAACATATACATGGAAAGCTATCATTCAGATTTGACTGCAAATCTGTTTTCTCATTTGATATCTAAAAGAAACTACTGATGATGTTCCAGTTGAATGCTTACATGTTGATTGCTAAGTCATTTGTATTCGTATCGAAAATATCTATTCTGCAATGGGAAGTGGCATGCCATCGGAAAGAAAAATAAAAGGACAAGGAGCTAAGCAATAACTATGTGGCAGCAAGAACACAGGGAAATTAATGAAAATGAACTAAGTTCCTGAGTGGTGGGATATTGATAGAACAGCAGCTCTTCAGGATGTTGCGTGTTAGTGATTTGCCTCCTCCCCGGCGACATTCATGGATATGGTAGGTGTTGGTAATGCTGTGAACATCCAACTTTATCTGACAGTTCAGGAATAGAGCTGGGACATGTTTCATATTTAAAATCACAGAATGGCAGAAAATTAGAAACAAGCAAAGCCTAGAGAAAAATCTTATGCTTTGTAAAACTGTATGATTTTTAGAACAAGTGCTTGGGTATTTCGTATATTAAAAGTACTTTACATTGTCTTTTTTTAATTTATAGGAGTAGAAGTGAATTGAGTGGAGTTTTTTTTTTTGTTTTTTTTGTTTGTTTGTTTGTTTTTAAAGAATGGGTTATCTGTTTCCTCAGGTTAGGGTAAAAACTGTGAATGATATTAGCTTTTCTTGAATTGAAGTTTAAGACAAGGCTGTTTTTGAAAAGTTTTCCTTTATTAGACTCTTATACAAACAAATATAAGGTAATGAGCTTTTGCTATAAACTGGAAAGATTTTTTAGCCATTTCCAAATATGAATATCTTAACTACTGTCAAATATGTATTTTTATGTGATTAATGAATTGCTGATAAGTATTTTTAAAATCTTTTCTTTTAGAGCTATGGGAGAGCTGTGAAATGTTTTGCATTGTTTAAAATATTTGTATTGTCTATGATCTGTGTCTTTATTTTGAGGGTTAAAACAGTAAGAAACATGGAATTATGGGTAGGTGGGAGACAGTGGGTGCCACAAGCTAGAATCAAGCAATGATTTCAGTGATTTCACACTGACTTACCCTCATGTCATCTCATAGTCCCAGATGTACATATATATCAAAAGAAAGGAATATGAACGTACATTTTAAATGCATCATTGTTTGATTGGGGATTATTTGACTTTCAACTGCTCTGAATGCCAAGGCTTCCAAAGAGCAGGAATCAGTGTTGATATATGTATATATTTATATATTATACATTTATATATTATATATATTTATATATATTATGTTTTGCACAGAGCCCACCACAAGCTTCAAACAGTTCATTTAATAGATACTTTTTGTGGTTTTATTTTATTCATTTATTTATTTATTTATTTTTAAAGATTTATTTTTTTATTTATACAAGCCCTGGGTACAATCATAAGCGCGGGAGGGTGAGAGAATTCACCAGAGCCAGAGCTGGGAGCAGAGCAGGCAGAAGGACTGAAGTCCACTGCTGAGGGGAGCAGCAGGCGGCAGGAGAGGTCTCGGCGCCATGTGGGACCCTCCTCCGGTGGCTGGGGAGCAGCCGGGGATCAAACCGGCACTGCAGAGGCTAAGGGCAGCTTTGCAACCCAGTGCTCAACCACGTGCCACTTTTTGTGGTTTTAATAAGTATGTCAGACAAGCAAAGTACTCTTACTTTTAATTTTGAGCACAGCTAATTCACATTGATGAGACCACAGTTTTTTGCTGAACACATTCTTCCCTAAGGTCAATTGAAAATATAGGGGACCTAAAAGAAAAAGAAACAGGTTTTTTTTTTCCTTTTCCCATCAAAAATAGAATACATAAGAAAATTTTGAGTAGTTGGGTCAAAACACAAAACCCCATTTTAATGTAACTTCAGTTGAAGATGGTCATGAACTTTAGGGGGTGGAACATTAATAGTATTTGAAGAAATAAAAAGGAGCCAGTTTCCTAAAAATAGAAAACACTTGGTTAGACAATTAAGTATGTTTCTTGATGGTTTTCAGAACTGTGATACTTGTGAGTTTCTAAAAAGAAGATATATCTAAAAAGTGAAAACATAATTTAAACTTATCTGACCATAAGCCTTTATAGGGGCAGATATGTCTAATAATATCTTAGTGGACTTCTAGAAAATAATTTTTGGAGCATGTGATGATTGAGTGACACTGCCTGGGGAAATAGATTAATATGGTTGAAAACTCTAGCTTTGTTATTTACCACCTATGTGACCTTGGATAGGTCTCTGTTTTCATTTTTTTGTTTGTCAATGAAGTTCAAATGCTTCCATGGAATGTTGTGAAAATTAAACTATGTGATATGAAGTACTTAAAATTGTTACTGGCATATACTTAGTAAGTACTAAGTTCATATTAAGAATCAAGTATGGAAAATAATATAGATATTTGTCTTATTATGGCATTTAAATGATGTAAAAATACTCGGGCCGAAGTATGAACTCAACAAATATACAAATATTAGCCATTATACTCCTTTCACATCACCTTCATATTATCTATAAGTTGATTAAGCATTTTGTTGAAAATGCAGAAGACTTTTTTAGTAATGATATGATGCTCAAATCAACTTTTAAAAAATTTACCTTATCCATTGAAGCAGTTGATTTATTCATGTTTCCAACATATATTTGTTGAGCGCTTAACTATGCATTGGATACTATGTGAGGCTTGGGGACCCAAAGTTGTTTAACTATCAATAAACACACAAATAAACCAACTAATATAAATCATTCCATTAAAAGAATAATACACATTTATTATTATACACATCTAATAATAGATATACTGCCTGCTATGAATATATCTTGAATATATCTATATCATGAGACTGCACATAAAGGAGCTGACCATTATTAGAATTTTGATAGATAAGTGAGTCATACTGAGAAAGACAATCAGGTGTAACATTGCTTAGCATGATTCAGTTGGTGGGTGGTGGAGGGGGGAGGGAGATCACACTGTTTGAAATCAGAAGAAGGGAAGTAATTGCTTGAGACAGCGCTGAAAAGGCAGACAGGTCTGTATAAGTCCTCGTAATAGTTTCAACTTTATCCTGGAAACTGAGGGAACATTATGGCTCTTAAAGCAAGGAAAGACACACATTAATGTCTTTGGGGATCATTTGGAGGCAGAGACGGGTTAGGGTATTTTCTGTGGAAGCAAATGGAACTTTCATAAAAGTAGAGTCACATTCTATTTTTGAAGGGGAAAATTCAGGCAAGTGCTGCTAAACCCCCAAGACTCCATTTGTATTTGTCTGTAATCTTTGATGTGATCCCATGGATCCATCAGTTCTTATAAGACAAATTGCAGTGATCAAAATGGAACATCAATGAAGACTGTTCAACTATAAGTGGTAAAGTGTTTTCAAGGTCCACATCAAAAGACTTGGAAACCTACCTAGAGTATCCTGAAAGTCTTCTATCTGAAGAAGACTTACCTTTTCTCCAACTTACATATTTTTCAAGTTACTTTACCAATATATTTTTTCCTATTGAACTATAGCTAACAGTGAATTTAGGTGAGAATATAAAATTGAGCTCTATATTTTCAACTACACCCACATCAATTAATTATATATAAACAATCACTTAAATGCACTATGGGAGCTAAACTTTAAAGGAACCCTAAGGGAAGGAAATTCTTTAGCAATGAGAAGATTTATTTTTATAGTAAAATTACTTCCCAATTTGCCTGTGGTATAGCTATCTCTTTTGTACTATGTGATTCCTTAAAGCAAAGCACTCCTACATGTGAGATGTTTTATTTTTTATTTTTTTTAAAGATTTATTTATTTATACAAGCAAGCACTGGGTACAGTCAGAAGCGTGGGACAGTGAGAGAATTCACCAGAGCCAGAGTGGGGAGCAGAATAGGCAGAAGGACCGAAGTACACTGTAGAGGGGAGCAGTGGGTGCTGCAGGAGAGGTCTGTGCACCACGTGGGACCCTTGGCGGTGGCAGGGGACCAAACTGGCGCTGGAGAGGCTGTGGACAGCTTTGCAGCCCAGCGCTCAACCACTGTACCATGGGGGAGGCCCACATGCAGTATGTTTTATAGGTGAGACTGTGGATTAAAGCAAAATCCTGTTGACTAGTATGGCAATCACATTAGAAAACTAAGCTACGGATTTGTAAATATTTCTATAAACCAGTAAATACTTGTTTTATTATTATTATTATTTGAAATAATAAATAGAAAATCTGCATAGCCTGACAGAGTATATCTGTCACTTCTCACTGTGCAGAAACTAATGTTTAACTGTAGTAGAGCTAACTTTGACAGCCATTTGGTTACAATCTTGCATGTAATTCTGATGTGAAGGATACTTTTTAAAAATTTTATTTAGATGAAAGAAGATCCTTTAATTTAATTACCCCAAGCCAACAAGAGAAAGTTAAGTACCTGAGACCAGACCCCTGTGATGAAGATAAAAACCAGTAAAAATTGAATTCCCACAAAAATCCAAATACATTTTCTTTTACTGATAGTCACTAACAGGTACAGAAAACAGAAAAACTCATTTCAATCAATCAATAACTTATTTACCAGGAATATAAACATCCATGACATTCTTATATTTTTTTTTTTTACTAGGATACTGTATCACAGATATAGAGGGCCAATAATAAAGTATATGTGAATTTTTGATTGGGAGTTCACACCCCTAACTCACATCCCTGCCCCACATTTTTCAAGCATCAATGGTATACCTCTTCAAATTCACAAATTTGGAGTTTTTGTATGAAGGTAATCTAATATGTAAGCAACTTGTGGCAGCAGAATGTCAGAGCTTTAACAGTTTGAGGTGTCAGAGACCTGAGTTGATTGTTAAAGAGTCTTCACGAAGTAGAGGAAAACCTGGAAGGAAATTTGCTGCAGAGAGGATGAACTTCCAAGTCTGTAAACTCCCAAGACTTGAAAAAAGTATATTCAAGTTTTTTCTGTGTTGTGAACATTACCCTTCTCTTGAAACTTGCTATATAGCACTAGCAGTATGAGTTAAATGTCTGTGACTCTCTGTTGATGGGGGGAAATTGTATATAATATTTGAAGAATTGCATTATTTCTTCCTTCCTATGCTATTTAAAGGAACTGCATAAAGCCTGCTCAAGCAGAGCACTCCTCTAAGTCAGAGTAATCTGTCAATCATCACATATTTGTTATGCTCAGCATGAAGCTGGGTGTGGGGTAGGGGTGGGCAAAAGAAGTGTGAATGCATATGCCTCAAATTTGGGGCAGAAAAATAATTTTTTTCTGTGACATTATTTCCTTGAAAAGTCAGGCAGAAAAGACCAAGAAGGTACATATTCTTCTCCAGTATTAAAATCCAAGTAGTATCTGTGACTTAAGCTATCAATGCTTAATTACCCTGAATGGTGATTGCAGAAAGGGATAATAGCTTGCTCCTAACACCTTTCTCTCAGTCAGAAATGCAGTTTTCTTTTCCATTATGTAGCTGAACCAACAATAACAAAGTTCTCTAAGTTGAATATAGATTGAAGAAAAGTTCCAGCATTGGAGGTCACTGGCAAAGAAGCAGACAACTAATCTCATAGATCATATCTTCGGAGGCCCTGCCTGCAAACCACAGATCTAATATTGCAGTGGAGTATAAGCACTGTCTATAAAGGCTGCAGGGGCTTCCACTCTTGGGGTTTTTCCTGCTTTAAATAGGAACTCCCCCAAGTAAGCTCTGTTATACCAATCACAGTAAGTTAGTAAGATGGCTACAACTTCCTTCTTAAACACAGTAATTTAATTTTCTTTTGAAAATTATAAGGTTGAAGAAAATAAGCATCTTAACTTACCCATATGATTATAGCACAGATCAGATTAAGCATTTTAAAAGATAAGCAAACCATAAAATTAGTATCTTTATCAAGGCTGTTGTATCAATTAATTAAAAGTTATCTTTTTTTTTTTTTAAAATTTTTATTTATTTATTCAAGCACTGGGTACAGTCAGAAGCGCAGGAGGGTGAGAGAATTCACCAGAGCCAGAGCAGGGAATAGAACAGGCAGAAGAACCGAAATACACTGCTGAGGGGAGCAGCGGGCTGCAGGAGAGGTCTGCACGCCATGTGGGACCCTCACCCGGCGCCCAGGGATCGAACCGGCACTTCAGAGGCTGCAGGCAGCTTCGCAACCCAGCGCTCAACCGCTGTGCCAGCAGGGGAGGCCCAAAAGTTATCTTTTTAATTATCATGCCTGTTGAATCAGCTTTTAGTAAAATAATGATATGGTATTTCACATAATATAGTTCCATTCCCAGCAAAATCTTTCTTAAATTTATATGTTATTCAAACTTTGATGTGGATGATGTGGAAATAGCCTAATCACATTCTGAAATTACCAGGTAACAGTTTTCCTTTTACCCCCTCCAAAAACTTAAAGCAGAAGAAAATAGTTAGGTGCTATGAGTACAAGTATTTTGGTTGCTTATAAAAACAAGTTTTTGGCATTCATACTACAGAATTTTTATGGCATTTATACTCTGGAAAGAAGGTGTTATCTAAGGTACACTATGTAGTAAAACTAATGTAAATAAGGGAAAAGTCCACAAAGACCTTATAATTAGGCATATATGCCAAATTCCTAGTTTCTACATGTCAATCAAATGTCAGAAAAAAATTTACCTTCACTTTTCATTATTTTGATTAATTCAACCACCCAATGAAACATCTGCAAACCTTACCGGGCAACTCATCCAACATATTCCAGTCATCAGTTGTGACTGGCCACTGCCACACTCCCAGGTGCCTGTGCATGCTTAAAGAGTAGTGATTTTTTTTTTCTCCATTATCTTCAATGGACAGTGGGACTGCTCATTACATGGGTTGGAAAGCAGACACAATGGGGAGTAGAGAGTGTAAACAGAAGCAGAAGGACCTGGAGGAGCAAGACCCAGTAGTATGTCATGGAGAGTGACAATTACCCATTAAGAGAAAGGGCCCTTTTTCATGGGCTGCTCACTTATCAAAACACATTAGAAGGAAAGAAAAATATACCATAATAGCTGCTCAATAAAAATAAGCTAACCTGTTTATGCCCCATTAAATTTGCAATGTCTTGGGTGACAAAGTTTTCTTATCTTTTTAAATTTTTTTAATTATATATATATTTTTACATCATTCTTCATTTCTGTACAATGTATGTTTTCTCCTCTCAGGTATACTCCCCATGAAATTCCCACCATCAATTCACCTGTTTGAAGATTTATTTTTATTTATTTATGAATACAAGAACTGGGGTGTAGGCCAGATATGTGGGGGGGGTTGACGAGAGGGGTGAGAGAATTCACCAGAGTCAGAGGAGGGAGCAGAACAGGAAGATCTACTGAAATACACTGCTGAGGGGAGCAGCAGGTGAGGCAGGAGAGGTCTGCTGAGCCATGTGGGTTAGCTCTACCCGGCTGGGGATCGAACTCAGGCTACAGCAGTGACAGAGCTGAGACTTAACCCCTAGGCCACCAGGGAGGCCAGACAAAGTTTTCAATAATATTTGCTCAATTAATAAATAATGATCCACGATACTCAGGTCACTTGGAAAAATGTAGTTGCCAAAAAAATGATTAATTCACATTCCTACATGGGCTGGATATGTAGGTCCACACCTCTGGTGTCACTGCAATTTCTGCCTTGAAATGGTAGGCTACATACTTCTTAGAAGTATTTAGAAACCTTAGGATGTGTGAATTTTAAATATATCTATCTAAACCTGACTCAGTAATTCCTGGTCTCTTCTTACGGCTCTAGACTCTCTTTTCTTGTGGTTCCAAAATCCAGTGCCTGTTTCCTCCCCAAAATAGATGACTGGATCAAGAAGATGTGGTACATATACACCATGGAATATTACTCAGCATTCAAAAAAGATAAACACATGCAATTTGCAGCAACATGGATGGAGCTGGAAGGGATCATGCTCAACGAAATAAGCCAGAAAGAGAAAAAAATACCGGATGGTCTCACTCATAGCAGGAATCTAGAAAACTTAAACAAGAGAACAGGAAAAAGAATAACTATAAGAAAGTAAAAATCAAAATCAGCAAACAACTATGAACCAGAGACACTCTATGGGGGTTGGGGGGCGGGGAAAGGAGGGATTGGGGTCAAAATAAGGGAGTTGCAATTGTTTGGGGAATATAAAAATAAAATTTAAATTTATAAAAAAATTTAAAAAAAAAAGAAGCTGGATGGGGCCTCCCTGGTGGTGCAAGGGGTTAAGATGCAACCTATGAAGCTATCTGCGGCCACTAAAGCGCAAGTTTGCTCTCCGACCAGGGAGCAGCCCACATGGAGCAGCAGCCCTCTCCTGACTAGCCCACTGCTCCCCTCAGCAGTGTATTTAAGTCATTCTGCCTGTTCTGTTCTCCACTCTGTCTCTGGTGAATCCTCTCCCCCCCTACCCCCCGCACCTCTGGCCTATACCCCAGTTCTTGTATGCATAGATAATAAATATATCTTTAAAACAAAAATAAAAAGAAGCTGGCTGGAAGGAAATAGGTCTAACTGCCCACAAGCAACTCTAGTGATCCATTCTTGGTCCAGTGAAAAACTTCTAAAATCTCTTTGGTGAGGTAGATGAACAGAAGTCACAGATACTAATACTGAGTAATTCTTTTAGCTTTTTTTCCCCCAAAAATAGCATGTTATTCTGTGTCGCAGTAAGAGATAGAAATGAGCTATATATAGTCATTGTTCTTCAGGAGCTCACACTCAAGTATGGAGGAAACAGACATGTGAGTGAATACATGTATTGCAATCTAGTACTTGTCCTTTCTAATAAAGTCGTATATTAGTGGGAATAGATGACAAAAGGTGGAGAGGGACAGAAAATATGTGAAACTGAATACCCAATTTGGGGAAATGAGCAATTTGAGTGGATATTAAAGGTTACATCAAGAAGATAAAGGCAGAATATTAGTCAAGCCACGTATCATCTAAGATCTGTTGTGACATGCTAAGGAACAGACTTATTCCATAAAAGCCTTGAGAAGCCATGAAGGTTTTATACAGAGAGTGGCATGGTCAGATGTTATAATTTAAAAAGATGACCTTACAGGTAAAGCTCAAAGCCAGGGAAGCGGTTTTAGTAATTCAGGAAAAAGATGATAATGACATAAACTGGGTCATCTATGAGTTCATAGAAATGCAATTCAAGAAAGATAACGGAAATAGAATTTCCCAGGCTAAGTAAACACTTGGGCAATTATTTGCTTATTTATGATAAAGGCAAGATTTTCAGACCATTGGCTGATGAGACAGATTTTACACAGTTGTATCAAGGTCCTACTTTGCTTTGTTGATACTGATAATCGTGATAGGATGTGGGAGATAAGAATGACTCTCTAGTTGCTAGTTTGGTTTGCTCTGTGGATTTTGTGTTTACCTGTGTGTGTGTGTGTGTTTTATCACATTGTACTAGCTTAGTACATGGTTGAAGCACAATAACGTACATCTTTAAGCAAATATAAAAATAACAGTCATTATGTTTAGAGTGCCTACTAGCTGTTTATTCATGTGTCATTTCATTATCATTTTTCAGAATCAGCTTTATATATATATATATATATATATATATATATATATATATATATATATAAAGAGATGAAGCAGGGATACAGACCCACATTCACCAAACCTCTGTGCTTATATTACTGTCATACTGAGCAAAAAGAATGAATAAAGCTGCTAGTGGTAGTAGCAACTTTAGTACTAGATCAGTTAGCAAACTCAGACTTGTAAATAATGTACAAGATATCTATTAACTTTAGTTATGATTTATTGTCTGTTTCACAGCTGAATGAATGGAAAAGAGGGTTAAAAAAGAAAAGTTAAAATCCAGATAATAAGGAGTGTTTTCAATACTCTACTTTGGATAAGCAGGACTGATTGCCAAGATCTCTGTTAGTCTAGCTGACCTAAACTTTTAGTGCTGACATCTAAACACATATTCTCTTGTTTATTCTTTATTAAAAAAGTAAACCTCCGGGCCTCCCCTGGTGGCGTAGCAGTTGAGCGCTGGGCTGCGGGGCTGCCTGCAGCCTCTGCAGCGCCCGTTTGTTCCCCGGCTGCCGGCGAGGGTCCCACAAAAAAAAAAAAAAAAAAAAAAAAAGTAAACCTCCCAACCTCCCACATCATACCTTTCCTATTTTTGGAGTCTGTTATTAAGTTGAGAAATATACCTCATATATAATATTACCCGAGATAACAGAGTGACGTGATAATGATGCTTCATGGACACTTATAAAGTGTATTATTGCCTATAATTCTTGTTCTCAGTCAGTTTGACTTTGCAGACGAAATGGTTTTTGGATCCTATTCAGTTTGTCTACATAACTTGAAATTAACATTGATATTTTCTCCCCTGTTTTTAGCCCCAGTTTTCCCTATTCCACTTAATATTTAGTTTATCTTTTTTTTTTTTTTTTTTTAATCATCAACAGTGTTTGCCAACAAACAGTCCAGAAGGCAAGGGGAGGCAAGATAATAGTAGTTTGTTCCATGCCCCACACTCTGGTAAGAGTGTTCTACACTTAGGTCTTCTAGGTAACTTTGAAAATAAAAATCCATTTTAAGGATATTCTTTGGTTAGATTTGCTATGATTAGCCTTGGATATTCTTAGTAGTTTAAAAGTTTCCTTAAAAAAATAGAAGAGACAGAGACCCTTATTTTCATACTATATAATTAGATTAAGTGCTGTATTTTTCAGATTTCAATATGCTATTATATACTCAAGTAAGACTATTCCTAAGAAGAGATGCTTGAAAAGTCAGTAAATAATATGTTGTACTTAACAAACAAAAAAGCTGTTGACTCTGCTTTTTTTCTTCTAGGCTTTATTTTGAAAAATTTTAAAAGAAATGTTAATTCACAGAGCACTAGTTAGTTTTCCTTTCTGTCAATTGTCATGGGTTTTTGTTGTCTGTTGTTTTCTAAATGATAGTAAAACTTTCCTACATAATTACCTAGTATATTTTTTCCTGGAAATTTGGACAATTTCTTAGAAATTGTTTAGAGTTTATCTTTTGATCTTTTGATTTTTATTAGCACTTTCAAAAGAAACTAATTTGATTACTTTGAATTTTTATACAAAATATCTTTAATAATTTGATAATTGAAGCACTGAAGAAATAGCTACCATATTTAAATATTTCGGTAAATATTCTCTTGTTTAATTTGTTCTTAATTGCATTATTAATTGTCATGAACAAGATATTCCTAGGGAAAAAGCTGAGCAGATCATCTAATTGCAGCTTTTACTGCTTTGAATGATAAAGTGCCTTTGATTTGGTGCTGAGCCAGTAGGGCTTGATTGATAATATCTGTCTCAGATGTCACCCTGGGAGAAAAGAATAAAACCTCAGTAGACTTGGTGCATTGCAGCTGTCTCCGCTGCTCCAATTTCTCTGCCCCATTGACGTCATTGGGAGGTTTCAAACCAGTCCAGAGTGTCTAGTAAACCTGCACATAAATGAAATGAAGAAACAGAAAAACACTGATTCATAGCCCAGCCCTCACTCCAAAGAGGTAGCTGTTTTATTTTCTCAGATAATGGGCAGATGTTTTCTCCTTCCCTGCACTTAAAAAAAAAATTGTTAAAATGTCATCAGCTACCCAGAAATGTGGGAAAGCCTGACAAGGAATGTGAATTGCGTAAGCCCTTCTAAAATCAGATTATATCACAATGAGCCACATTTGTCCAGGGTTCTCAGATATCATAACCTGCATCCAGCTTGTCTCTAAAATCGAGGATATCTGAAGCAGAAAGGAGCATGGGAAACAGCTTTCCCTGGAGACTGGTCTGTTCTAATACCCAGGCTAATTCCCGGACACCATTTCCTCATCTCTCTTCATACACAGTCTTCTGTGTTAAATTCTAAATGAAGAGCCCATAGATAGTGACATGATCAGAGTAGAGTTACAGTATTTTCCAGGAATGATGACAGAAACTCTGGGTTGTATTTTTGAAATGAAGTTAGCAAGGAGAAAATACACAGGAGGAAGCAAGGAAAGAAAAAAAAATCTTTGGCAATAATGTTTTTTAAAGCTTTTTTAATCCACTTAATACTCTAAATATAGGATACTAAACCTCAAAATAATTTATCGTAGGAAATATTTTCTAATTTCTGTTACTTAGCACTTTAGTGACTTGGTTGAATATTAATATTAATAATTTTACATATTCTGGGAAATTGGATTCTTGTTCATTGCAAAATGTTCTCCTTTTGCTTTTTTTAATCCAGAACCCTCCCTCACCTGGCGTGGCAGGAAAGGACTCTCAATTACCAAGTAGCTTTCATTTTGTTATTTATCACAAAAGCTCCATGGCCTGTAACTCAAGGATAACTGAATCTTCATGGCGCTTTAAAGTTTACAAAGTATTTTCAAAATTCCATTTTCCAATTTAAGTCTGACAGACAATCCTGGGGAGTAAATAATATAATTATCATTTTATAGATGAGGAGACTGAGTTTCATGCAGTCTAAAAGGAAAAGTATCTTTTTTTTTTTTTTAAAGTGTATATAAATTTTATTTTATTTTTTTTTTTAATAAATTTTATTGTTATATTCCCCATACAATTGCAGCCCCCCATTCTGACCCCAATCCCTCCCCTCCCGCCCCCGCCCCCCTAAAAGTGTCTCTGGTTCATAGTTTTTTGTTGATTTTGATTTTCACTTTCTTATAGTTATTCATTTTCCTGGTCCCTTATTTAAGTTTTCTAGATTCCTGCTATGAGTGAGACCATCCGGTATTTTTCTTTTAAAGGAAAAGTATCTTGATAGAACAACTCATCAGGTAAAAGGCATTGCCCAAATTCAAACCCAGTTTTTCTGGAAGTCAACATCCATCCTCTGCTTTCTCACCATCCATTCAAGAAGGTAGCTATTTTGATTCTATGACATACCTTTTGGAATCACTTCAGCTTAGCAGCTAACTTAGCTGATGACCATTCACTGCATGTGGTAGATGCTTTATGGTAAAACCTTTGTGAGACACATTTGTTGGCCTTAGGGAACTCACTTGGGGTAAGACATGGATCCACAAATAACTACATCATAAGGCAGAACAAGATAGGTGCATAAAACAAAATGACAGCATCCAATCTGCATTTTGAACACAGTAGCATTTCACATAAATATTAAAGGATTGATGATACTTGACTAAATAAACATCATGGGGATGGCCACTGTGAGCCAAGGATCTGCATGAACAGTCATGTAGGCAAACTGAGGGGCAACAGGGGTGATGCACAGAATCTTATTTGAAACTGAGGGCTAGGCTATGGTGAAAGGTAAGTTAGGGCCAATAATGGCAGACTTTAAATGCCAAGGTGAGGAGTGTGTAATAACAAGACATTTAAATGCTTGAAGCTAGGGAGTAAAATAATTAAATCTCTGCTTTTATAAAATTTGTTAAGCAGCCCTGAGAGAAAAAAATTCTAATCCTGATAACAATTGGATTCCATAGAAATCTAAGGGGATATTCGAGGAAATATGATAATGTGGGGCAATAAGAATTTATTCACTCATTTAACAGTATTTATTCAGCACCTCCTATTTGTCACACACTGTTCTTGGTAGTAGATGACAACCACAGATTGATAAACTCCCTCCTTTCATAGCTTTTTCACTCTATGAAGGAAGAAATGAAAAGGAGGGGGCAAATTCATCAAAAACTATGAGGCCAAAACTAAAAGCACTTTGTAACAATAAGAGTCAGTGGGAAATTTCTTGGCTTGAGGGGACATGTCCCCTAGACTGTTAGCTAAAAGGGCACGTATTCCACAAAGTTAATCTTCAGAAACTATAATAACATGTCACATGGATACCATATAGCTCAAATGTGATAGAAAATGGAAATGTGTTTGACAAAGTATCAAGTGCTCATAAATATCATTATTAGCTGTGGATGATTTTTTAATGTATTTTTATTCTATCAAAATACAGATATTACAAAGTGTTTAATCTAGTAGATTGTGTCCCATCCTACCTAGCATTTTAGAGCAAAGATAGGTTTCTATTCATTATGTATTTTCAAATAATCTCAGGAAAGTTATGTCAAGGGAATTTTACTTGGGACTTATCTTGCCACATGACCCTTTTATCTTGTTACTGCTATGATTTATGCTTATACCCTAATGTAGCATACATTCAGAAAAATGATAAAATATATTGGTGGGGCACTACTAAAAATAGTGTCCATGGGGACTATAACCAAAATGAAAATGCCTACAATGTGCCAAAATGAAAAATGATGTAAGAATTACATAAAATAAAATATAAAAATATAAAAAAATAGTGTCCATGGGCCAATGCCTCAGGAGAGGGGATTGAATTTTGCCTTATGTATTGATACATATGGTGAGTTATGTCATCCTAAGCATGTATCAAATTAAGACAGGTTAAGCATCTAGCCTTTCTCTCCAAGTTTATTTATATGAGTGAGTTATTACATAAAAAATGGATAGTTTTCCTTATAAATCCACAAGTCTTGGCTTATTTATAATTTATTCTGTGGGTGATAAACTTAAGTAAGATTTTTTTGCCATGTTTGTTTAAAAATTAGAAGATAATAAAAATCTTACCTCACATCTCAGCAAATGTGACTCACATAATTTGATAATTATCCTGCCAATAGAAACCAAAAGGATATTGATAATAGCGTTCTTTATGTGTCTGCTTTTTGCAAAGTTAAGAATGAGAATCCACATGAAAACAGAAGTGGAAAATTGAAAGCATTGCCTGCATAATTATCTTTGGGGGGTTGTGTTAGTAAGAATAAGATTGTAATAATACCTTCTTACATTGATAATTACTGCCAACAAGTTCCAGATTTACTTCAAAAGGCATGTTCAGAAAATAGTTACTGATGTGTATATGTATGTTCCGGGCATCACAGCATCACAGTGTCAATGTCAAGTGACTTATCTCTTTCTGTATGTTTCTATCTCTGTCTCTGTCTCTGAGGCTTCTCCCTCTCCTTCTCCAAGTATCTTTTCCCTCTCTCTGACTTTTCTTTTGTGATCCTTTCTATCCAGCTAAATGAAGGTGAGACGAATAAGTAACTTACTTACTCAGTGATCCCTTTTTGCCTGTAAAATTTCAATTGAAAAAAGAAATTGTTTAGTGATTATGAACCTTCATCATCTTGTAGCTTAGAATCTAGGCACCACTGAAGTGTGATCAAGCCTTTCCAAATTCCACCCACTTCCTTCCCCCATTTCGAGCTTCTCACTGTGTACTACCTTTGCTGTTCTCTTTTTTTTATTATTATTTTATATATTTGTTTACATCACTTTTCATTTTTGCACAATGTGTGCATTTTCATCCTGGTTATATTCCCCATACAATTCCCACCCCCTTTATTTTGACCCTAATCCCTCCTCCCCTCTCCTCCCCACCAGTGTGTCTCTGGTTTATAGCTGCTTGTTGATTTTGATTTTGATTTTATTATAATTAGTCTTTTTCCTGGTCCCTTATTTAGGTTTTCTAAATTCCTGCTATGAGTGAGACCATCCGGTATTTTTCTTTTTCTTTCTGGCTTATTTCTTTGTCTTGCCATATTGTATTTATTTGCTTCTGTGTTTCTTTCAACTCTGGACCATGAAATCTATGACTGATTTCTTTATCTTTTTTCCCACATTTAGTAGACCCTGCAAAAACATATTAGGTCCTCAGGATATGCAGATGTCATGTAAGCTGAATGTTCTTTTTTGACAATGGAGACATGCATTTAATAAAATAAAATTTTGTTTTCCTAAGAAAGTATTCTTTTACCCTTTCTGCTTGCTTGAAAGGCTGTGTTTGGCATCATCAATAAGGATAACTTTCTGAGAATTGCAGTATATGTGAATAATAATAACAACAATATTAATATCAGCACTTACATTTTACTGAGCATTTACTGTGCTAAGCATTTAAAATATAAGAAAAGCTCAGTCAATCTAGGTAAATATTGTTATCTTCACTTGGCAAGAGGGAAAATAGAAAAGTTAAGTAGCATGCCCAAAATCACATAGATATTCAGTTGCTAGATTCAAGTTACCCATTTTTCTATCTCTACAGTTAACAGTTATGGGAAATTGATATCTAAGAAACTTGTATGAAAAACATGGGCTTTATTTATGCACAGTGCCAGAAGATGGTAGTCACATATTAATGGATTGCTGTGCATGTCTGTCAGTACAGAAAGATCCCTGATTTAATTATCATGGTAGGGAGGAAAGAGTCAGATGTTCCCACAAGAAAGGAATTTCAAGTTGTTTGTCTAGTCCTTTAGCATCTCGATATATGTTGAAACATAATTTTTTAAAACTCACCTTTAGTTTGTTTCTTTGAATGAGAAAAACTTTTTTATGAAATAGTAGCTGTTTTATGATGTGAAAAGACTTGAATGCTATTCTCAACTTTTCATTTTACTAAACTGTTTGATCCATCATGATTCCTTAAACATCCTGAACCTATTTCTTGGTTGTCAAATAAATGAACTGGATGGAGTTATAATTTGGGTTCACCATATCCCGTGGCTTCCTGTTTTTCTGCTGTGTTTGACTTGCTTCTCAGCAACCTCAGAGGCCCAGGGTCAACTTAATTGGGTGAGAGGAAGTTTGTGGGGGGAATTATGAGGGGGTATTATCATCTTAGAGTTTTATAATTATAATTTACACTGGGTTCTCCATGGTTTGAAATTAAACTATGAAAAGGGACAAAAGTTTTTAAAATATTAGCAATGTACCCCCTTATGCCTTATAACCTTTACAAAGACCAAGGTGCTTTTAAATTGATTCTAGCTGACATTTGTAGGAAAACCATAAATTGACATTGTTATCTATGTGGGATGCTTATGTAGAACTATTAACAAAGACAGAGGGAAACTAGATACTATGAATTGCAACACCAAACTGGTTTTAACCATGAAAAAGATGCTTTTCGACCTGGTATTATTAGAATGATAGAGTCATTGGGATGCCATCTAGCTCACCTTTATGCTGGGAGCCATGTCACATTTGAACTATATAAAGTGATTAGAAATCTTTTTTGTTTTTTAAGGGAGTTCCACAACTTCTTGTTGTATCTTTATTCCTGTATCTGACAATCTCATCTGTCAGCAAATCATTTTTCATAGCTAACCTAAATCCCTAGGGATGCAGTTTGAATTCATTTTCTTTCATCCTTAGAGGTAAAAACAGATGGCATAATTTCTCATGTACATGAAGATTATTATCAAAATATTTTTCAGCTCTCATCCTAAAGCCAAATTCCTTGAACTTTCTTAATAATTTCTTAATAATTTCTTTTCTAACATTTTAATCACCTTTTTTCACAAATGAACTCTACTCAAGTCTTTGTCTACACAGTTGTGAGTTCCCAGGGTAATATACAATAACAAGCTTAACTATTGTGCCCTATAAATTGCCTAGTGGACTATTTCACATTACAACATGGATTCTGTTTCTAAGTAAACATATGATGAAAACTTTTCCTTTCAACTCTAGAAACACTAAACAATTAACAGCAAAAGGTAGATATTGCCTTACAAATGTCAAATTTATAAAAATCATAAACTAAAAACTAATAAGTGTCATTATTTAAACAAAATATCCATTGCAACTTATCTCTAATTTTCTATTCCCATGCCCAGCAGAAGTTTGCTGAATATAAGAATAAGTTTTGATATCTACTCATGTTTCAGTCCTGAACTCAAAGAACAAGTAAATTCTAATTTCTGAGATTTATTTATCTCATCTATTGCATAAGATGAAGATAATAAAAATGGTGAATTCCTTGAGGACAAGGAATATTTCTTATTTACTTTTGTGTCTCCAAGGTCTAGTCCAATTCATAGAATAGATTATCATTCATTTAATGATTGAATTTTACTGAAAGATTGCTTGTCAGAGTCAAATGAGATTATATACATGAAAATATTTGGTTTACTATTGATATATAATACTATATAATGGTGAATCATGATTCACTTTAAAAGTCATTATTAGTAATAATTTTTAAAAAATGTAAGCCATATTTTAATTTGCACTCATTTTTCTAGGAACATTTCTGTTTTCTGATTATTGCATATCTTGTAAAAAGTTGTCCATAAATAGGGTTTTTATTTTTTATCATATTTATATCTTTTACATCATTGTGTAGTCCCTGTAAAATTCCCACCACCCATTCACCCATGCACCTTTACCACAGTCACTTGTGCTCTTCTCTCCCCTGTTTTGATCTCTTTTCCCTTGCAGAATGTCTTTTATGGTTGCCTACTAGTTTTTTTTTTTTAATTGTTATTTTCCTCCCAATCCCTTATTTGGTTCCCCTATATTCCTTCTATAAGTTAAACCATTCAATATTTTTCTTTTTCCTTCTAGCTTATTTCACTGAGCATGGTCCCTTCCTGCTCCTTCCATGTTGCGCAAATGACATGAGTTTATCTTTTTTGATTGTTGAATAGTATTTCAATATGTATATGTACCACATCTTCTTGATCCAGTCATCTATTTGGGGGCATTTGGGTTGTTTCCATATCTTACCTATTGTAAGCAGTACTACAATAAACTAGAGGTTCTTCAAACTACTAAATGAGGTTTTTAAAATGAATAATCAATGGTAAAAAATTTACTACTTGGAGTGTAATATTTATTTTCTTATAATGAGCAATCTGACAATGACAAGTGAGCTCAAATGTGACTCCAGTGACCTTCCTGTGCCCATCAAAAGTCATTCTGGCATAAGGAGATGGAGCTACTCTGAAAATTTATGTTTTTCCAGGGCTTCTGGACCTTGTATCCATTTCTCTTCCCTATATGGAAGAGAAAATCAGTGATATCTTTGACTGACAAAAGCACCCAAAGGCTTAAATATCATTGCTTTATTTATTAACACCATGACTGAAAGGAGTCTTTTAATAAGTACTTTACCTTCTTCCCTGGGAACATTGTCAAAGGGCCCACACAATAATATAGGGAATTTTCTTATGGACATAAAAAGAAGTGTTTGTAAATAATATTTTAACCTTCCTAAAGGTCACCCTTCCCTGTATTTGTACTTGATTTATGAACATTTAACTCTAAGAATATGAATTTTTGAATCAAAGTGGTTTAGATTGATCTTAGCTTAGTCACACAAGTGTATCCTTGGAAATATTTCTTAACTTCTTGAACCTGTTTTCTTTTCTGTAAAATGGAAATATTACTGAGCTCCTGCTTAGATCTAGAGATTCTTGGAACGTTGGTTTCTTGGTAGGTTCATTATCTCTTCCACATACTGTTCTCTTTTTCCTTTGCCTATCTTTTTAGTAAGAGTTGGCTAGTTAATATGATTTATAAAAGCTAGTGTGTTCAATGGACTTAAGTCACACAAAAAAGTAGCTGAAACTTTGATAAAAGCATCTTATTGAATTTATTTCCAAGAAGGATATTGATCTTCTGATGATGACACAAAGGTATTAATCTCTGAGAATGTGTTCCTTTTTGAGCAACTAAGTTAAAAAAGAGAAAAAAAAATGATACATCTTAAAAATGAAAATTTATTATAGCCTATTAAGGCCAAATAGCATGGGAAAGAACTCTAGATGAGGAATCAGGAGGTCTGGGTTTGGAGCCAACTTTGTCACAAATTAGATAACTTGGGCAAGTCACTTTTCTAAATTGCTTAGTCTTTAACATGAGAGGGTATACAAGGCTTACCTGCTCTAGTAGTCAGCAATGCTAACATTGAGACAGTTACCTTTTCAAAGAGATACTGCCTGGAGCTGAAAGGTTGAGGTTACATCTTATTTTGCCATCAAAACTTTAGAAATGGAAACTTCTGCAGAGTAATGTGGCTTTTAGTACATGTCTATAAGACCAGTTCATGTCTATAAGATATATCAGTTGCTTCAATGTGAACAATGAAGATTCTGGAGGCACTTTGCTAACTCACATTTCTTTTTTAAGTGACGATCATGCTGTTTTGATTGGCGAGAAATTTTGTTGCTGAATATAAATAGAAAGAAAGTAAAAAAGAACACTAAACAGGAATTCCTGAAAATGAAAATGACAAAGCCATAGAAATCTAAAATCATGCAAATGTTTTACTTTGCTAAATCAAATTGCAGAGATTGAAGTTGGGATCAGTTTGTATTGCTGCAGTCCCTCTTAAATTTACTAAATAGGAATATCAATCTTAGTAATTTCATTTTCGTGAAGCTGGTAGGGTATAGAAGTTTGTAACTCTCACAGTACAACCTAAATTAGATTTCTTTCTTTTGAATTAAAAAATGTTTGAAAAAACTGCTTTTATACTGTGGACAGCCAGCCATATTAAATGAGTAATGAATACTGAGCTTAGTATATATAATAAAAATTACAATAAAAAATGTTTGAAAAACTTGTATTTTTATTCTATTTTTTTTGTTTTCTGCACTTGAAAAGAAACTGTATCTAATTCTAAGCTTGGCTTAGAGCCATATATTTGGCTATAAGGTTGATAAATCAACTTACTTCACCCAACCAACAAAGCAAGATAACTTTCAGATGTTAATTTGTTATAGCTAGTAGGGTTTTTTTTTTTTTTGACTATTAAAGGAAATAAAAAATTAAATAGGCTAGAGATACACATTATATTTATTGCTTAACTTACAGTAGGATATTCATTAATGGTGTTTTTTGCAGTAAAATTGGGTTAAAATTTTCTGTTGATATGCCACTATACTATGTTAAAACTACTTTTGGTTTTTTCGTGTGTTTTGTGGAGGAATAATATAAAACTCAAGGAGCATTGGTTTCTTCAAATTCCCCTACCTGGGAATAGGAATATACAAAATATGAGATCCACATTTTTTAAAAATATTTTTTTCTCAAAAAATCAAAATAAAACGTAAACTTATTTAAAACATAAGGGTAAAAAAATAAAAAAATGCAGAGGAGAAAAAATAAATTCCCCAACAACCTCAAATTTATCCTGAAAGCACTTGAAATGCACTTGATATTTTATTTGAGAAAGAAAAGGAAGACTCTCCTACTGTATATTTCTGTTCAAAATTTACTACCATTCTGTTGAAATAGGAAGGAACAGATTTCTGTTAAGTTGGCAGGTTTCTGTGCTTGAATGGAATCAGGAAGACAGGCCAAGGAGTCATACTGCTTTTGTATTTTGTTTGCAAAGAGCTTTTTTGGACTAAGTCCATGACAGCTAAAGTACTCAGTGGCAAGCAGAATGTGAGTGGAAAGTAAGTAAGCTGTGGCTTTGCGTTAATATACTATTAATGTTGCTAATGTTAATTTGAATCTTGAGACTTATAAGCAAACTAAGTGAACTAGTTCCCCTTCCTGTTAAGTCCTGGCTATAGATGTCATTATTAAGCTTGATATAAAAATCCACTTTCTAAGTGATTACAAAATAGCTTTGTTAGAGTTTTACCTTTCTCTTCACTCATTGTGTACAGGGCTACTTTTTAAATATGATTTTTCTGGTTATTATAGAAATACAAGCCCACCTGAAAATTTACAAAAATAACAAAAAGCATAAAGAAAAAGCCTTCCTTGTATTTGATGAAGCACTAAAAAACTGTCGTCAGGGTAGATAAAGGACCGAAGGGCTGAATTGTAGGGATAATGAGGCATCTTAGAAAAACTGTCGATAGACATACAGGTGTGCCTAGCCTTCAGTACTATTCAGGACTATTATGGTCTTTCTCTGCTCCTCTTTGTACTTCGGCTGTGTTCTTTACAGCCTTTTGCTCATCCAGTCTTTTCTAGCTTATGTGATAAAAAGGTTGGTTACCTAGTCCCCAAATTTTAGGATATATGGCTCAGCCATGCAGATAAGAGCTAACTCATCACTCTCCATCTTCATATCATATCTAGACTCCTTAGAAAGGTACTCATGGACCCAATTTAGGTTCATAGTCCATCCCTGGCCCAATTATGTCTAGCCCAACCTGGGGAGGAGAAGGATGATACAGAACATACTTGTTTCCATTGCACCCAGTTGGTCCGGGGGGTAGGCTGGGGTTTTATTTGCTTTAAAAAAAAGGTATGGGGCTCCCCAGTTGTGCAGCGGATTGGGCACAGTGGGTTGAGCACAGCGCTGTGAAGCCATCCGCAGCCTCTGCAGCGTGGGTTCGATTCCCAGCCGGCCAGGGAGATACCCACATGATGTGGCAGACCTCTCCTGTCTTGCCCGCTGCTCCCCTCAGCAGTGTTTTTGGTCTTCTGCCTGTTCTGCTCCCCACTCTATCTCTGGTGAATTCTCTCACCCTCCCGTGCCTCTGGCCTGTACCCCAGTTCTTATATAAATAAATAAATCTTTAAAAAATTTTTAAAAATAATAAAAAAAAATTAAAAAAGGTATGAATGGAGTGGGGAAGGTGAGCACAAGGGACTGAGGTGGAGGACTATGGGTGCTTTGGTGGTGGGAAATCTACAACGAGCACACCTAAGAGGAGAAATCCTACGTTGTCAAAAATATTAACAAAGATGTAAAACAGTGGTACTTCATTTAATTAAAAAAAGAAACCACAAAAAAAATTAAAAATAAAATGTAACATTGGAGAAAGTGTTGGTTTAGCCTGCAAACAATAAAAAATGCGAAAATATTTTAAAAAAGGGTATAAGCAAATGTTCCAATAACTCTCTTTTAAACCTATAATTTCTCCATCCAGAGATAATTTCTGATATTTTGATATATCTTCTTGTAGTTTTCCCTTAAAGATTATGACTTTTTAAATGTTGTTAAGATCATTTTGTTTGTAAGATTTTGAATCTTGCTTTCTCCAATTAATATCATTAGCACAGTTGTAATTTATTTTTATCAATAATAACTATAAGATAATAACCACAATGTGCAGCATGTATCTAGTATTATATTATCAAGACCTTTAGACAGTCTTGCTTGCCTTGCACAGTGGAATAACATTTATTACCCTGTTTGCAGTTTGCTACAGGTTACAATATACATTCACAGATAATATTCCATTTGATCATCACAACTGCTGTGAAACATGGCATTATTATTAATTTCTCCATTCAGTATGTGAAAATAGGAAACAGAAAAGTCACACAACCTAAAAAATGATCCTTTCTGGTTCTATTTCAAATCCTATTCCCCTGAGTGTATGCCCCATTCCCTTCTCTGGTCTTTTCTAGCCTTCAAATCAACTTACCAGAGGGGAAGGGGTGAGGAGTGAATAAATCAGGGAAAACAGGACAATAGTATGGTAAAGGATAAAACTGGAAATTATGTAGCATATAGACATGTTGCTTCACAGTGATGCACACCTGAAACTCATGTTATAATAATGCACTGTCACTTCAATTAAAAAAAATGATGCATTTTTTTCATTTCATTTCCACAGTAATATCTGTCTTCCTGTTGGGACATTTTTAAGACACAGTGGTTGCAGGAGCAAGGGGAAAAAGTGAGGGAGAGAATTGAAACAACATTTAGAATTCAGGATGTCATAAACTGCTGTCTCTGAGGACACTGGTCCCGTGGTAGTGGTATGACTTCCAGTGATCAGGCACAATCTCACTTTTTTCCCAGAACCTCAGCATGGCTTCAGCGCAGTCACTCTCATCCTTGCGTAATTTCTCTCTTTTCATTTTTCCTTCCAATCCAGTTTCCTTCAGGGAAACCCAGAATATTCCCTACAGAACTGAACTACAATTATAGGGAAGCTTCAAATGATCTCTCAGAGGGCTTTTGGTTCTGCATCCCTGAATGTTGAGCATCAGGCAATTGTTTGGCCTGGAGAACAATCAGATCCTCATCCCTAGGGGATGATGAGACCCAGCTCTATACTCTAGCGTCTCATTGCAGAATTGTGTCCAATAACCAAAGATATCCTGGTAACACTGAAAATGAAGATGGAGGAAGCAGCAAAAATGTAGTAGATTCAGGAATGGTAGGTATACCAAGGATTCTATAATCAAACCCTAGCTTAAAAAAATCCTTTGGTTGGCCTCCTTGGTGGTGCATGTGTTTAAGTAGCAGCACTATGAAGCTGTCAGCAGCCACTGCAACACTAGTTTGATCCCCCGGCCAGCCAGTGAGCAACCCACATGGTGCAGCAGACCTCTCCTGTCTCTCCCGCAGCTCCTCTCAGCAGTGTATTTCAGTCAGTCTGCCTGTTCTGCTCCCCGCTCTGTCTCTGGTGAATCCTCTCACCCCTGCACCTTTGGCCTACATCCTGGCTCTTGTATGCATAAATAAATAAATCTTTAAAAGAAATCCTTTGGCTGGGATAATAATAAATGATGGTATCAGATGGGGATCACATATTTGAATTACCTTCATTCATTTCAACAGCAGTGAGCTTAGTTCAGAAATATGCTTGCTAAAGTCTGTGTCACAAGTAAGAGGCTGGTAAATGGCAGAGCTGGGATCTGACCCAAACTGCCCAGGTGTGTCTAGAATCTACACAGGTAGCTACCGTCCCACAGAGCAGAGTATGGAACTTACATAATCGTGTGGAATTTCAGAACTTGTATGGTCTGCCGGGATACAGTGAGTTTTCATTTGTCTTTGAATTCCTAGAATGAGATGAAAACATGTACAGATAAACTATAGGGTTAAACACAAGTGAGATTCTGCATTATAGCAAAGTTAAAGTTGACTGATTACATTTTCACTTACCCATCCTGTCCTTTAGTGCTTTCTTATTTGACTTCCTCAGGTAAAATAATCCAGGCTGAACACACCTTTTGGTGAAAGGGTACCAAGTCTTGCACTAAAAAGAAGTCCTACATTGTTTTCCCTACAGTCACAAGCTTTGCCGAAAGTTAGTAATAGAACTGATAAGAAAACACAGCTTATTGGGCAAAAGTTATAAATTCTTAATTTACATTGAGATAAGTAGAAGGTTAAAACATTAAGGGTTTTTTTTTTTAAGCTTATTTATGCATACAAGAGCTGGGGAACAGGCCAGAGATGCAGGTGTGAGAGGATTCACCAGAGACAGAGTGGGGAACAGAAAAGGCAGACTGACTGAAATACACTGCTGAGGGGAGCAGGGGGTGAGTCAGGAGAGGTCTGCTGCTCCATGTGTGTTGCTCCCTGGCCAGCTGGGGATCGAACTCATGCTGCAGAGGCTGTGGATTGCTTCATAGGGTGGTGCTTAGCCCCTTGTGCCACCAGGGAGGCCCAAGGATTTTGTTTTTAAGAGTAACTTGTTAGTTATGTTATTTCTTTGTTATCTATTATATCATTAGTCTTTGAGTGCCATCATATATTTATTATTAATATGCAGGTTTATAGTAAAGAAATAATTTTCATGGATTACAACTCACTAGCAGGATTAGAGCAAATAAAAAGTTTTTTAATGTAACAGTGTTAGTCTCAATAATTTAAAAACTGAGTTCTAATTATTTACACAGATGTCATTTTGTTACCATAAACATTTATGAAGCCACAGGTCACTGAAGGTATAAATTAATTTCCCACCAGTTAAAACCAATAATTTAAAGCAAGTAAAGCACATTTTCAAAACAGAAATTTCTTGTATGTTTTATATAGCTCAACCCTATTGCTGATCTTGTTACTGACAAAAATATCAGAAACTGAATCGGGTTTTTAGGTCTTTAAATATTTTTAAGTTACTGGGAAATATAGTCTGGTTAATTTCTTGTATGATACACAAAGGGAACAAAACTATTCTAGGATGAGGTCCCGGTTGTAATGGTGAGTCACTGCCTGCAGCAGTCATAATGATAGAGGAATCTATTTATTCCCCTCCTCTAAGCCTCGCACAATGAAGCCATGCAGAAATTATATAATTATTCCTCCTGGATGGGTTTTCTTATTGGTTTGTAATTACAAAATACTTTGAGTACTTTTGTATCCTGAAATTAAGTCTTAAGAATTATATAAAGAACCGTAAGATTTGATCCCAGCATGTTTATCCTCTTTATATATTTGATTTACCAATTAATAGTGTGACTTCCTAGGTGTTAAAATATGACTTCTTTATCTTTTGCATGGTTCAATTACATAAACTACTATTTCAATAAATCCTCAGGGAAATCTCTTATTTTTACAATCACACAGCTTATTTTTCCACTAATTATATACCTGCTTCCTGTATAAATTAAATAGTTTGTGTTGCTAGTGTTTCATGCTTTGTAGGTGAGTCTCAGTCAACATTTTCTGTCATTTTTGGCCATCACTCATGAATGATTGCTAATCATTCCCCTAACTTTCTCTGAAAGGAGCCATGAGGTTCTTTTATATCAGCTATTATTGGTACCGGTTGTTTTTACTCTCCTCCTCCATCATCACAGCTAACAATGGTGGAGTATGGACTCAAATGCTGTTCACATGGAACGCTTCTTCACTTTGGACTTCACAGTTCCCATTTGAATGTTTGCTACTGCAATCAATATCTGTATCTGTAATGGCTCTACCCAGGCCCATGTCTTAGACCTCAAGGCTCACTGCAGTAGATCTCCCACTCATCCAGTCGATGGGGATAGAAATATGAATGAATGCTTATAGAATGCATAGTCTAGCTCCTTCCAGTGAGCTGTTCTAGCAAACACCTGCCAGGTTCAGAGATTAGAGTTGCCCATGCACATTACTAATAAGTACTAAACACCTTGGAAAATTTTCTGAGATGATTTTAAAGTAATTGTCAGGAGAAGCTCAAATAATCTTCCTGTTTAGAAGATACTCATTTCTTTCTAGTTATAGGGGTGGGGAGCTTAAAATAAGCTTTAACATAGTACATTCATTGTTTTAACCAGCCATACAATAAAATTACAATTCCCTATAATATACTTTCTTGATCCTCCAAAATCATTTTAATGTTACAAAACAGGACTGATTTTATATGTTTTTTAAAGGAAAGCTATCGCAAATAAAATGTAGACCATAGTGGATAAGACAATTCCATACAGAAAAGGTATTGATTTAGTAATTACAAAATAGCAGTGTGCTAGATGATTTGTCTTTTGTATCTCATTTAATGTTCACATAAATCCTTTGAGATAGATATTATATAAGCTCTCCCTGTAACCTGGGGAAGGACCTTGCGCACCAAAGTTCCTACTAGTGAATGACAGTGGATCAAGACTATACTGACACCACAGAACATGGTCTAACCCTGTACAGCTTCAGTCCTTTTCATCATAATTATGCTATGCTCTATGGTGTATGCCAGGTAAAAACCTTAGTCTCATGCCAGATCACCTTTTTAGACCTTTTTCATGTGTACTTTATAGACAATGGTAATTCAGTCTAATTATGATTTCTTGCCCCAAGCAATTTACATGCAAGGAATTACAATATCTGCCTTGCTCAGAAGTAAGCTAATGTGTATTTCTAATCACAGCACCATAAATCCAATTCAGTTGTTTATTGCAGTTATCATTTTTTGAGTTTCTACTATGTGCTGGGTCATTTTATATTACTTCCTTTAAACCTCATACAAATTTTCTATCTGTAGTAATTAACTCAAGATTTCAGAACTATTAAGTGAATGGAGTGTCTTAGATTCTGACTCAGCTATTTGATTTCAAAGTATACACCAAATTACCCTGATAGTTAAGTCAGAGCTTATGTTTATCATACATTTGCCTATTGCTAATATATGATTTTTAAAATCAAATTTGTTGAGGCATAGTTTATATGCAATAAAATAAATGCTTTTAAGTATGATTTATTTGATGAGATTTAAAAAATTTACATACCCCTACAACTACCAACACTCTCAAATTATACATTTATATCATTCAGTAAATTGTTATGTGCCATTTTGTGATTTTCCCTACCTCCTTACCTCAAGCTACCATTTTTGTGATTGCTATCAGTACAGATAAGTTTTGCCAGTTCTGGGACTTAATCTAACAGAAATTATAGTGTATATACTCTTTTGTGTCTGCTTCTTTCATTCAACATAATGTTTGTGAATGTTGTACTATGGTTGCCTGTCAAGAATTCATTTTTTATCACTGAATATTATTCCATTATATTGTTCTACCACATTTCTTTTTCATTTTCCTGCTCATGGGTATATTATTTCTAGTTAGGGACTACTAAGAATCAAGTTGCTGCAAATACACACATCCCAGTTTTATGGTCTTATTACCACAAAATATTTCTTGAGCCCTGAATTTGTCATGAGTGATGCTGTGGTTATTCTTCATATTAATATAAACCCAGTCTAGTAGAACATAACATAAAAAATGTATGGACATTTTTTCCTTAGGGCTTTCGTTATGCATTTGTACTAACTTCTATTTGCAATGTGCCTTCTGATTGATTACACTGTTTTATGGTCAGTGATTTTTTTCACTCCCACATGAGTAGTATTCATCACTCTATGTCACAGTCAGGCTTCTTAGTTCCAAGATTCTGAAATCAATACCGGTCCCCTTAAAAGGGAGAGGAATATATAAAAAGATGTAATATAGTTCATGTGATCACTAAGAACCTATAGATTAAGATTTGTCAAACAGACAGGAGTAAGGAAAGCTAGGCAGCTGCCAGGACCACAGCCCAGGTCACATAGTAAAACCAGTCTGTTGATGACACTGCTGCCACAGCTGCTGACACCAGCCTCACCATTTTGTTTCTGATCACAAGATCCTAATTATTTACTCCCTTTCCCCTTTGCAAGAATGCCTGACTTTATGACTAAGAAGACAAAATATACCATCTATGATCGACAACAGGGGATACACGGTCCATGTGAATATGGACCATGTGAATACCATGTGATATGAATACCATGTGATATGAACATGTTATTATAATGGATTTTGGATTTTGTCTCTACTGAAACTCACTACCCAGATGCATCTTCTTTCTTATGTAAATGATATGGTTTTTCTCTAGGCAATCATATACATTCAAAATCCAATGTCTCTGTGTTCTTACCTTCATCTCGCCTCAAACCATCAACACCTCTTCTCCCATTCTCATTCTCAGCAGACAATCCTTTCTAATTCATGGAATAAATTGAAGAACTGAGGAAAGGGCTTTCACAGATCCCCAGTCATTAGCATCTGCATTCAAATTGACTACCTTCCTGTCTATAGATGAATTATCTAGGCTTCTATCTAAGGTCAATTAAGTAATAATGCTACATGTTGGAGAAGATGATATTGGTTTATTAATAATATAAACGATGCTGTGCTAAGTGCTATGAAGGCATCATCTCATTTAATCTTCTCAGCAACCTTTTCAAAAGGTACTTTCGGCCAGATTTACAAGGAAAGAAACTGCAGCTCAGGGAAGCTAAGCAACTTGTCCAAGGTTCCACAGCCAGTATGTGGCAGCAGAATAGGGTTGCTAAAATTAGAAAAACAGATTCAGAAGGTTTCATCCCAACTTGTAATGTTCCTTAATGTATGGCAATATATAGCACTATTGCTCAGTAAGTCTCTCATTCTTAGTTACTTGATATGCCTTCAGCCTATATCCCAGATAGATGATTTTTTTTAATATTTTTACATAATGGAGAATTCAAACCTTTATTCTTCTTTTCTCTGTCTATAAGAACTCCTTATAAGAGATTAGCAGGTTATTTACATATTTTGATTTGCTACTTAGTACCAAAACAAGAATAACATCATAATTTATTTTTACTCTGAGGCTAGTTAGAAATATTTTAATATATGACTGTAGATAAGATTCTATATTAACACTGAGCAATTTGCTTGTTTTTCCCCCACCCCATTCCTTATATTCCCTGTCTTTTTCTCCCTGTCCCTCCGTGTTCATCTCAGAAACTTCACGGTGTTTTATTGATGTCCACTTGTTTTTATAAGTATTTTACTTTATTAAATCACCCATTATGTAAATGTCCACTATTAGTTTTTGTCATTTTGATTTGCTTTACTATACAGAGTTCCCTCAAACACCTTCCATTTTGCTGAAAATGATTGCATTTTGCTTCTCCTTATAGTTAAATAGTATTCCATGGTATAGCTATATCACATATTTTTTTTTTAGTGTTAGCCCAGATATATTTATTAAAAAGTATAAAATTCAAAGAATAAATATTTGATAAGTTAAAATTTTTATACTTGTATTATCTAACATATGTATTTTGGATTGATACTAGGGAATCCTTTGTTTTTATTGATTTGTTTTCTTTTTTTATTCACACTGAAGCGGGGAAAAGAGGGAGTAGGATCAAAACAAACGGGGTGGGAATTGTATGGGGACTATAACCAAGATGATAATGCATACATTGCGCAAAAATGAAAAATGATGTAAATATATATATAAAATTAAAAAATGCTCAAAAAACATGCATTCTTTTTTATTATATTTTATTATATATTTTTTCATATCATTCTTAATTTTTGTACAATGTATGCTTTTTCATCTCAGTTCTAGTCCCCCTGAAATTCGCACCACCAATTCACCCATGTACCATCACCATAGTCTCTTGTGCTCTTTGCACCCCTGTTTTAATCCTACTCCCTTCTCTCCACCTGCAGAATGTCTCTTATACCACATATTCTTGATCCAGTCATCTGTTGATGGACATTTAAGCTGCTTCCTTCTCCTACTATTGTAAATAGTGCCACAATAAATATCGTTGAGCATTTTATTTTGCATTGTTGGTTCCATGTTCTCTGGATAGATGCCTAAGAGTGGAATTGCTGAGTCATATGTTATTTCCATTTTCAGTTTTTTTAACGTAAATCCAGATCACTTTCCATGATAGCTATACCAGCTATACGACATTCCCACCAACAGTATAATAGGGTTCTTTTTTCTTCACATTCTCTCCAGCACTTATTGTTGAGGGTCTTTTTAATATGTACCATCCTGACAGTTATGAGATGGTATCTCATTGTATGGTTTTAACCTGCATCTCTCTTATTGATGATGCGATGATGAAAAAATTTTCATATGTCTTTTTCTTCCAAATAGCCTCTTTGATGAGTTGTCTATTTGTATCAGCTATCCATTTATTAATTGGGTTGTCAAACCTTTAGTCATGATGGATCCAATTCTTTTTTTTTTTAAGATTTATTTATTTATTTATACAAGCACTGGGTATAGTCAGAAGCGCGGGAAGGTGAGAGAATTCACCAGAGCCAGAGTGGGGAGCAGAACAGGCAGACTGACAAAATACACTGCTGAGAGGAGCAGCGGGCATCAGGAGAGGTCTGCGTGCCATATGGGACCCTCACCCAGCGGCCGGGGATGGAACCGGCGCTGCAGAGGCTGTGGGCAGCTTCGCAACCTAGCACCAACCGCCACTAGGGGAGGCCCATGATGGATCCAATTCTTAAGGTCCTGAATTACAGTGTCAACAGAAACTTTCTTAGCCTTATCACACTGAAGCTGGACTATAAGAAAGTACTCCAGAAAGTTCCTTGAATTCCCTCAATAGTTTTTCCTGTAGCTTTCGTGTATCAGCAACTATTATCCATAGCATATGAATATATTTGGATCCCTGCCTTATTCTCTTTTACCAAGAAAATGGCAGCACAATGAAGTTAAGCCACTGAGAAAACTGCCCACTGTCCTTTATGGCCACCCCTAGCTGTCCTCTCCTCTTTCATGTCACAGCATCTGCTAGTGGTTGGAATCAAATCTTTGTTAAGGAGCCACCATTGAATTCTCTTTCTCTTATAACCTAAATAAAGGCCCTATTTATTCTGATCCTCCATTTCGTCTCTGATTTTTATTTTCTCTGGCATTCATTTCTCTCTGTTACACAGGTTTTGTGCTGCTCTTCAAACACACCATGTGAGCTTACTCCTGCTTTTAAACCTCTGTTCTGGCTAGTTCCTCTGTCTGAAGTATTCCGCATTTCCACATGGTTAAATTCCTCACCTCCTTCAAGCTTTAGCTTCATTTCTACATTTTCAAGAAGAACTAGCTCACCCACCCCAACTCCTCATTCTAATTATTTTGTTCTAGTTTGTTTTTTTCTTTAGTACTTTTGAATATACTTTAAAATTTGCTTTCTTATTTTTGTTTTTTATTGTCTTTTCTTCCCACTAGAAATGTTAGTTCCTTGATGTCAGCTTAATGTTCACTGATGTAGCACAAATACTTAGAACATTTCCTGGCCCATATTAGGATCTCATTTACATATTTGTTGAGGGCCTCCCTGGTGACACAGTGGTTAAAGTCTCAGTGCTATCAAGCTATTGCCAGCCACTGTGGCCTGAGTTCGATCCCTGGCCAGGGAGCTAACCCACATGGTGCAGCAGACCTCTTCTATCTTGGCTACTGCTTCCCTCAATAGTGTATTTCAGTAGATCTGCCTGTTCTACTCCCCACTTTATCTCTGGTGAATCCTTTCATCTCCTGCACCTCTGGCTTATATCCCAGCTCTTGTATGTATAAATAAATAAAATAAATCTTAAAAAATATATTTGTTGAATTGATCCAAACCCTGGAGTCCTATTGTGATACTCTGAGAGATGCTATAGATTTATATGCCTTCCTTCTATGATCCTATTCAAAATTCCAGTCACCTGTGAGTTAGTCTAGACAGAACACCATGATATGGCATATATTACTGGCAAAGTCTAGGGAGGCCTCCAAGCTTCATTCCTCTTTATTGATGATGACTCAGTCAAGTCTTGTTTTCTAGATGTGGATTTTTTTAATTGAGTCAGAAATATCCTTAATTAACTCAGTCCATTTATTTCAGTGCTAGAGACCCCATAATTAATTATTCTGCATTCTATGGACAATCTTTCATTGTGCAGAATTAGCTCTCTGAAGGAAATCTTTCTGAGGAAGTTGTAGAAAACTTGTTGAGATTGAATTATATGTTATTTCAATGGCACAACCTTGTCCACCAAAACAGAATATGTGTCCCAAGAGAGGACCTAGATTCATTGATTTTCTTGCCTTCTAAACGCCTTGCCATTTTCTTCCACTAGAAATCATTAGCACTAAAATCCCTTTCAACATTTACTCTCAGAAACCTATTAAGTCTGCAAATAGGACTCTTATAGTGCAGACCTGATATGCAGGTGCCCCATGCACTGACTTAATCCCTGAATTATTGCCACATACCTGTGGCATGTCTGTTTTTATTACCATTTTATCCAATTGCTATAAACATTATTACTACAAAATCATAGGTTTCATACGGTATCTCAAGCTATGGTTTTTTGTCCTCTTAGGGTCTCCTCCCTAAAACCTCAACTTTTAATATATATATAGTTACCAAATGTATATAGTAAAGTCAATTTTTTTGTTTCTTCCTGTTTTATGGGCATCACATGTGAGAATGAACTTCCCTGTGTTATTTTCACTTGGTCCATTGCTCCTCCATTATATATTTTCCATGACTTGGGATTTGGAATTTAAGAACCTTTGTATCAATAGTTGGAGCCGATGTAGATTTAGAGCACCTCTACCTCATTTATTCACTTCTTCATCTCATTGTTCCTGATTTACTTCTTTGGAAATGCAGATATGATTATTTGATTATTAATTCATATCTACATAAAATCCTTCCAGGTTCATCATTTTCAAGAGAAAAATTTGAACAGGGCCTCCCCTGGTGGTGCAGCAGTTGAGCGCTGGGCTGCGAAGCTGCCTGCAGCATCTGCAGCACCGGTTCTATCCCCGGCCGCCGGCGAGGGTTCCACATGGTGCGACATACCTCTCCTGCCGTGCCTGCTGCTCCCCTCAGCAGTGTATTTTGTCAGTCTGCCTGTTCTGTTCCCCGCTCTGGCTCTGGTGAATTCTCTTACTCTCCCGTGCTTATGACTGTACCCAGGGCTTGTATAAATAAATAAATAAATCTTTAAAAAAAAAAAATTGAACAAATTGTCATGACCAGAAGTTTCTCCATAACATATCTGGACCTTTCTGCCAGCCATACAGATTAATTTATATGTATTGTATAAATAAATAATATGTATTGTATAAATAAATACATAATAAATACATAAATAAATATATGTATTGTATAAATAAATATAAATTAATATTTCTATTTTATGAACTGCCACCCTAAATTTATTTGCAGCAGAAGACATGATTTTTAAAAAATATTTACTTTTTATTTATTTATACATACAAGAACTGGAGTTCAGGCTAGAGGTGTGGGGCGGGGGGAAGGGTAAGAGGATTCACCAGAGACAGAGTGGGGAGCAGCACAGGTGGATCTACTGAAATACACTGCTGAGGGGAGCAGTGGGTGAGACAGGAGAGGTCTGCTGTACCATGTGGGTTAGCTCCCTGGCCAGAATTAAACTTATGTTGCAGTGGTTGGTGATAGCTTGATAGCTGAAACTTTAACCCCTGCACCATCAGGGAGGCCCAAAAGATGTGATTTTGATCATAATGCAATGAAAGTCAAACAGCATTCCTTTTTATATTAAATGAAAAAATGCTTTCATTCTTGATCCATGAAATGTCCCCTAGAAGAACAACCATTTTCTTTAGGAAACTGTAATTGTGGGATCAGCTCTATGCTTAGATTTTAAGTTAGGGGGGAAAAAGCCTCTCTTTAGGCAAAAAGAAAAATCAAAAGACTTATTAGATCTAGTTTCTTTTTTAGTGTTTTTCATAACTTTAATTTTTGAAGAAGGATAGTGAATAAACAGAAGTCACAGAGATAGAGGAGAAATGAATTCCAACCTACTGGCACATATTGCTGGCTGGGTATTAAACTGAGGTGTTTTATGTCTATTAAAAGACATGACTTTATATTAGGGATAAATGCCTGTAATTCATTTGACAAATTCAGGACCCAAAATAATTTCAAAAGCCAGATCAGCTTAATGTAAACTAAATGAAAGTGAAAGTAATCCTGATTCATAAGATGGCCGGGTTTGAAGAAATAAGTAAGTGGGAAGGTGAAGAGTAGAAATCAGGGACACCTACTAGATTAGTACAGGTGCTGAGGTAAGAGAGAGGTTAAAAAGTGAACAGCAGTGGGTTAAGGATGCAAATATAATGTCTAGACTCTAGGTACAGGCAGAACAAACCTGCTATGACAAGTAAGGGAAGTTTAGTAAGAGGTAATGGGGTGTTTTGACAGGTAGACAGAACCCAGGAGGTGGAAAGCTCAGCACAGTAGGTAAAGATTCAGACAAAAGACCTCAGAGATCCCTCTCAAGATTACAGGTCTCAGGAAGCATGTGCATGGAAAGGTTATGTTTGAGCTAGTACCACAAATGTTTTCACTCTAGGGTCAAATAGTTTGACATTAAAGATGGTTTTCCTAAGATGGCACATGGGACAAAATTCGGGGGCATGGAAATGCTATGAAGGAGATAAGAGAGCCAGCAATAACACAGGCAAAGAACCCTGGACTGACTGTTGAAACTCCTAATTTTTAGCCCGGCTCTATTAGAAAAAGAAAGAGACCCCAGTAGCTTTATGATGCCACATGGAGAAGGCTAACATGGAAACAAATGGAGGAGATAAGAACAGTTTGGTAACCAGTTACTGCTGGTCAAGTAACAGAATATTTTACCTAAAGCTATATGAGGACACTGATTCCTTTTGGGGCCAAAGAACATTTTGAAAACTTTCCTCAGAGTCTTCAGAGACAAGGGATTTGATTACAGCTGAACATACTCCCAGGAAAACTACAGACATCATCTACATGTAGACCAGCTCATCAGCATGAGCCACAGAGACACCAAGGAAGGTGCCCCTGAAACAATAAATCACTGGCTACCTAACAATATCTCTACTACCCCTGCTCTTCTACCATCTCTTTTGATCCCAGAGAATTTAGGCCTTGAAAAGAAAAGTCAAGTGTTGATCCAGAATCAGACCATTCCTTCCACCACAAAAGGCGCTATAATGAAGGAGTGAAAAAACCAAAAGCCAAGTGCCTAGTGATGAAGAAGGGGGAAACATGACATTTGATAAAGTGGCTTGGTTGTGTTTCCACAACCAAGAGGTTGTGTGGGGTCTGCCTAGAATGTTGTTAAAGTATCACAGCAAAGGGAAATTCAAAAAAAGTTTGAGTAAATTAATCAGGGAAAGAAATTCTTAGATTATTTCCAACAGTGCTGATGTCTTGCAATAAAATGGTTATACTCATGTTATAAAGTAGTACCACAGTATTCAACAATGAGTTTTCAACTAAATGTCTAAATTTCCTGCATTACTTTCATTGATTCCATTCCAGTACATTTAGCAAATTAGCCTTTAAATACAACATGTTACTTTTAACAAAAGCTTACTATATTATTGGAGAAAGTAATGCAATTTGGCCAGGACACTGCTTTCATAAGACATCCATGAAAATGTCTCAAGGCTCAGTCAACTATTAGCTTGAAACAGAACTTGACAGGTTCATTTCCCAAGTAGTCAGTTCATGATGTGCAAGAGAGGAAAGGAAAAAAGGATATTGAAATAACTCATTTCAGTCACAGAGAAGGGGAGGTTATTTGGACAAGTCGGTCTTGGAGATAGTACAATCATTAATTTGCCCAGTTCTTTCTGACTGTGGCTGGGGACAACATGTTCCCACCTCAACTTCAGCACCTATGCACTGCAAGATGAATTGAGGACAAGTCATGGTCCTTCATCCAGTCCCGTCTATAAATTCACTTGCTTATGAGATTGAATAAAGCCTTTAACTTAAATTGCTTTCATTTTATGTTATCCTACCTGTTTCGTTTGCTCTAGCTTTATTCTTTCAACATAAAAAATAAGCAGGTCATTAATAATAAGAGAAGGGCCTCCCTGGTGGCGCAAGTGTTTAAAAACAGCACTGTGAAGCTATCCGCAACCTCTGCAGCATGAGTTAGATCCTGCAGGCCGGGTGGGGGTAGGGTGTGGCCCACATGGCCTGGCAGACCTCTCTTGTCTCACCCACTTCTCCCCTCAGCAGTGTATTTCACTTAGTCTGCCTGTTCTCTTCCCCACTCTGTCTCTGGTGAGTCTTCTCAACTTCAGCACCTCTGGCCTGTACCCCAGTTCTTGTGTGCATAAATAAATCTTAAAAAAAAAAGTAAGAATAAGAGTATGAATGAAAAAGTTTGAAGAGGTCTCAGCTTATGCTCTCCAGACCCTTGATCATGTGTGTGATTGGTGCCCTCATTAATCCACTGGGTGGATCAGTCCAACCTTATTCACTTGTGAAGGTCATGTGAGGCTGTTACGTTTTATCATTGAGTGGTTAGCCCAACAGTATATCAGACATGGTCTAGGCAGAGAACATAAAGCACATCCAGCTGGGATTGTGAATAAAATTTGATAAAGGTTTTTTCATAGAAGTGCAAAGAGAGTTAAGAGAAATAATAAGTGCTGTTGATATGCCCAAGGGCAGGCAACAGTGGGAAGTGGTTACTACTGCTGTTCCTGAAGGAGCAGGAGGAGGAAACAGTTAATAAGATTATTGGCACCAGCACTGTGCAGCTGGAATGAGGGGGCAAGAGAAGAAATGCATTAACATCTTTCTTCTTCTGCCTGCCTTTCTCCTGTTGTGTCTCCCATGGGTTGAACTCAATCAAAAGTCAGAAGGCAAGGGAAATGGAGAATTATCAACATGGCTGTTAAAGATAGTGATGTGGTTTTGTTCCTTAACTTCATTAATTTCATAATTCTTATTAAAATATTATTTGTGAAAAATTTCAGTTCTCCATCAGGGCCTGGGCTTTGTCATACAATTATTATTTATTATCTACTAACATTCCTGATACTGGATCTGCATCTAGGATATTGTACACAATATATCATTTATTTCTCACCGTAACTGAGAGAAGAATACATTAACTCCATTTTGGAGATGCAAGAACTGCAGATAAGAGACTTTCACAGGTTCTCATGAAAAGTAAAAGGCAGAACTGAGATTTACTTCAAAGACTTCTGAAGTCTTTGAATCCATTTACCTTTCCATGAACCATGAATGCACTTCAGCATGGAGGCAAATGACCCTTACAGATATGCATATCTACATTCACTCAATCACTCATCCAACCAACCAGCCAGCTGCCATCTATCCATTAATTCTTTGTCTAGACCTTTTTAGTGTGTATTCTGAAATGAGGAAATATGTATTAAGTCATTGAGTTCATTATGCCCATTATGTGACCTTGAGCAAGACATTAATTATTGAACTTTAGGTTTTTCATTGGGAAATAAAAGAAATTGACTAGGTTAGTGATTTCAAACCTTTTTTCAACTGCAGTAACATTTTCAAATGTAAGATGCTATACAGAAACTTAAGCAAAATAATGACATTGAAGTTCTTAGGGTGAAACCAGGATAGAAGATCTGTGGAGTTGTGCTAAGTGTTTTCTGAATCCTGACCATGCCTAGGTTCCCCCTTGGAGATCTTTGAGTGCAGACAACCACTGGTCACTCTGATTTCTAAGATCCAGTCAAACTCTAAAATTGAATAAGTCTGTAATTGCTCTCTTTATACTACACAGACACCAGAATAGAGTGGCTATGGTTTCAGTAGTAATTAATGGCATCACACTAAGTATAATTTTTAGAAGAAAAGGGAAATTTTTTTTTATTTCTAAATTAGGAGATTTCAGATATTTTATGAAATCACTGAATTTTCCCAAACCTTCATGAGAGATTCTCTATAATTCTATTTTCCTTCTCTCCTATTTCCAAAATACATCTTCATCCTCAAACTATAATGGTACTTTAGAAAAGAAATGCAACCAATGATAAAGGTATAAAATTGAAGAGTGTGTTTCTAACTCTATACAGAAAATGGATTATAGTTCTACTGTGACCCAGATAAGAAAAAAATATTGAGGAAAATTGCATTTAAGCTTCAAAAAAATACAATTTTTTGTGTGCCTGGCATCCAGGAGGCGTAGCAATTGTATTTGCTGAATAAATTCATGTTGTTAATCCTTTTTATTCCCAACTGCCATTATATAGTGGACTTCTTCATGATAACTATTTAAGTTCTATGTATCATGAGAAGTACTGTGCATGCAGTAGTCCTTTTTTTTAACTGAATATCTCTTGAATTAATTTAGAGGTTATTATGCATCTCATTGAAACAGTGTATCTGAATTATTTTGGGAAAAGTTTTTGGTGGTGACATTTAAAGAGAACATCGGAGGATAACAGGGATTTGAAGCATGGGGAAAAGATGTGTTTTCCAAGCAATGAATAACAGACAAAATCCAAAACATAAGCAAGAAAATAAATTGTCAACACGGGATTGGAGAAGTTCCATGTAGTTACTGGTTAAATTTTAAGGAAAAAAAAAGAAAAGCACCAAAGAAACCATAGGTGGAAAAGCACTTGCAGCCAGGTCATTGAGAACTTTTATTGATGGTGAGAATTTTCATGGGCAATGGGAAGACATTGAAGCATGTTGAGCAAGAGGGTGGTTTAGTCAGAAATGAATTGCAGAAAGATTAAGCTGACAGTGTTGTATTAGATGAGTTGATGGAAGAGAAAAGTAAGGGCAGAGAGAACACTGGATGAAACAGAAATAACTTGGTATCTGCTACTTAATGTGCTAAACATCTCTATAAGTCTTTTGGGTGCACAAATATATAATATTGCCGTCCACTGCTTGGGAAATACAGGAAGTCCATCTCAAGTGCCAGCAAGCATAGGGGAGTTTCACTGTGAATTTGGGCAGATGGACAAGGAGAGTCCTGGAGCCCTCAGTGGATTTTTCAGGCTTTAATGCTCTCTCAGGGAACCAGGTACACAGGCACAGCAGGCAGAGTGGCTGGCATGGGCCAGGCTGGGGGTGGCAGGGAGGGACTGGGAGGCAAGTAGGCAACCAAGCCTCCCAGCCCCTCACAAATCTTTGCTCATTCTCTGGGATCTCTCTGATGCTCTCTTGTCGTCCTACCTCTTCTGTAGTCATGCCACTCATTCTCTCATAGCCATCCCCCATCTATGAGTGATGCCACCCTATTGCCTTGGTCATTAGGCTCAGGTGTGCACACTTATGTAAGCATGCCTACATCCATACTGCACGTGTCCACAAGCAGGCGTGTGTGCCCTGAGCCCATGTCCCCAAGTGCCTTTTGCATCAACATGATCAAGGCCACAAGTGATAGCAACAGTGAGGCTAGTAACATAAAAAGCCTAATTAAATCACTTACTCTACATCATCCAAAGCAGTAGTGCCTAACTACTAGGTGGAGGACAAGGAGGAAGCTAAGATACTCCCAGCCAGGGTTTGTTGAAATTATAAATGCAATGAGAGAGAGAATCCTGAGAAAGTTCAAAGACAGAATCAATAGGAAAGGAATTTAGTGGTATCCAAGTGTGGTAGAAGGGAGTGGTATGAGCTTCCATTATGGAACAAGCCCAAAAATCACTCTGTCTTTCTCAACTGTCTGGAAAGCACAAAGGAGGCAGATAGGGAGATGACTCACCAGCCACACTTCTGACTGAGATGCATCTGCTGTTTCATCTCCTTAATGGTTTCATTTCTATTTGATAATAAAATATGCTCCTTCTAAATAATCAGTCTTCTTCAATATCAGTGCTCAGTGTCCTACCTCCAGTCCAGCAAATTTTAATCTTACCATGACCCCTGTGGGACTTCTTTCCTATCCTGCAGAAATGCAATCATGGAGGAAATCTCCTATCATATCTTTATGCATATGTTGTTCTAGACAGTATTGTTCTTGTAAACAGAAATACTATTTATTCATCTTAGTACTCTAAATACCTAGCACAGGGCCTAGAATTTGAGAAATTGAAAGTAATTTTAGTGGATTGTTTACATATAGTCTACTAAGAATAGTAGTAACCGTCTTTTAAAAATGTCTTTCTTTGAGTTTAAACTGTGAGGTTCAATAATGTTTTCCTTTTTGAAAAATTCATGCTCTCATTGCATTTACCAAAATACATCAGTCCTGCCAACAGTATTTGATAGCATCAATATTCCTATCTTTTCAGATTGAATAAATAAAATCCAGTTACTTCTCACTTAGAGGCTTCTAATAGGTAAAAGTCCCATTTTAATATGATTCCACTATAGTGGAGAACTTACATATATGATCTCTCCTAATTGTAGGCTCAGGAAAGATTAGTCACTGGAATATTCTGCTGCTGTGGTTTCCTTTGGAATATGGTGCAGTGGCTAGGACAACATAAGGACCAGAACTGCCATCTGGGCATGTACTATATGATAATGTAAGATGTCATATTTTTAAACCATCTAATAACCCATGGCCGCTACTAAGAACCCATTGCTTTCACTTGGTGCTGTGAAGTTTCAGAGTTTAAAACTGATTGATAAATCATCACAGAGAGAAATTTTATATTTGAAAAAAACATTTCACATGTAATAGCATTTTTCCAGATTTTGGTTTTAGTTGTATGTTGTCTCTATTCTGCCTAAGGTGGTGGGAAAAAGTGAAATCCAGAGAAATCCACTAAGCACAATACTAGTTCTCCCTTTGTCCTTGGTATACCTTTGGATTCTGCCTTCTATCTTTTACACTGAAGGTGTTGTAGTGATTTCTGAGTTGGGAAAAACCATTTCCAGTCTAACCTTGCAATACAGACATCAAATTGTCTAAATAAAACTGTTTGATTGGGATCTTCAGGTCAAGCACTGATAAGATGACTTTCTGTTGAAGGAGGTTTTCATATGATCTAGCGGAGAGACAGGATGCAATAAAGAATAGAGATGGACATAACTGGCATCCTCAATAATAAAGTCAAAGAGCAGAAATACAGTAGAATCTCCAGTTACCATTTCTGCAAGAGAACTAGAAATGAAAGACCAGAGACTACCTGCTTTGTACAACTCTGGAAACCTTTATCATTTCTCTCATTTATAATTTTTGTGATTTCTTGACAGTGATCTGCCTCCTTATCTTTCAATGTAACAAAATTAGGAACTGAGGAAGCTATATGATCCTAGCCAGATTTAGGAGGAAAAATTCCCAAGGGATGGCAAAAAACTACTAGTGTCAGGACAAACTACATAGAAGGAAGTAGGGAGTGCAGGAAATACCTGAAGTCTTGGAGATGGTCTAAGGCTGAGCAGCTCTAAAGCTCACAAAATCAGATGTTTTACTTCTGTAAAAGGAGAAAAAGCAGAGTAACTGATAATAGGAGTGTTCTTTGCAAATCATTCTACCTCTAGATTAATATTCAGTACTTTAACTTTTCTCTTAGCCTCACTTCCCTTTCCATTAGAATGAGAAAACACTTTATAGTTTCCAGACGGTTTCTTTGTAAGTTCCAAGATTGATAAAGTGGGAGACATTCAGGAGCCTGGCACAGTAGTATCCTCTTAATGCAGTATGAAACTGAGGGGCTTTTAATGTGGGCATTAGTTATCAAAACTGATTATTGAAATTGCAAAGAAGACTTGCTTGTTGTTTGCAAGTTGAGATGGATGATGACAGTGGAGCCACTTGCATTATAAATTAGAATGGAAGCTCCTTTTTGAGTCATTGCTCTTTCAGGTTGTTAACATTTCTTTTTATGTGTGATTTATCCCTCCCAACTCACATTTTTTAAACTACTTTTCCCTGTGCTACTATTCCTTAATGGCATCGACTTGGATTTACTGTGACTGGCTTGGCAAATTTAGAGCTTTAGAAAGGTGTCTTAAAATTGTTGCTGAGAGCTTTCTGAGATGGGTAATAACATTGATTGGAATTGATAGTCCCTTGAAAAAGAATAAGTTGAAAATGTTGCGAGGGCTTCAGGGAATGACATGAAGTTGATATCTTCATTTATTTTTCCAATTAAGCCTTGACTCTTTCTGTCTGAAGTGGTAAATAGGCATGCTATTTTATTGTGATTAATAGTAGCAATAGAAATAACAATATTTATATTTGTACTAATATATCAGTTAGGGTTCTTTGGTTTCTTACAACAGATATTGATTTTAACTTAAACAAATGCAAATGTATTGAAAAGATTTTGGGAGCTCCTACAGTGTTGGAAGCCTGGAAAGTCAGCCCTGGAAATGGGCGAGAAGTAAGACCCTCAAGAAAGGCCTCCGCATCAGAACCATCTGGTAATGACCACCCCACTGGGAGAACTACGGTGATGACACCTGAGGGGGAAAAATCATGTATTGTCTGAAAAATTACAACAGTATAAGAAAAAATTCTACATTTAAAATTTAAAAAAGAAGGGGCCTCCCTGATGGAGCAAGGGGTTAAGCACAGCACTGTGAAGCTATCCGCAGCCAGTACAGCACGAGTTTGATCCCCAGCCAGGGAGCTACCTACATGATGCAGCAGAGCTCTCTTGACTCACCCGCTGCTCCCCTCAGCAGTGTGTTTCAGTCAGTCTGCCTGTTCTGCTCCCCACTCTGTCTCTGGTGAATCCTCTCACCCTCCTGCACACCTGGCCTACACACCAGTTCTTGTATGCATAAATCAATAAATCTTTAAAAAAAATTTAAAAAAGAAGAACCAGTCTGGCAGGGAGAAAAAGGAATGAGAACAAAGAGGTGACAGAGCACACGGGGCTATGGTGGTGGCCTGGGTGTGTTTTGGTGGTGGGCACACGATGGCAGAAACACCTGGAGGATCCTACACTTACGCCGATAATGATGCAAACCAGTATTAACTCAATAAAAATATTTTTAAAAATTTAGAAAATAACAAAGTGATCCAAAAAATGTTTCTTTACGCTGAGTTCACATTCAGTTCATCAAGACACAACAACCTATTACCTTATATTCAACCAGTTTTACTTAACCAACCTTTGTTGGAGGTCTTCTATGTCTCAGGTACTATCTAGGCAGGGAACAAGACAGGGCAAGGTCCAAATCTCAGAAGACCTGTAGTGTGGCAGAGGAAAATTGATAACATAAGTAAGCAAACAAACAAGGAGAGTTCAAATAATGATAAGTAAATAGTGAAGTAAGTAAAATAGGATGATGTGTGTGGAGAGTTTGGGGGGAGAAATGATAATATAAATATTCAGGTAGACCAGGAAGACTTTCTCCTAGAGATGACATTTGCTCTGATACCTCAGTAATATGAAAACACCAGTATGTAAAGATGTAGGAACAGAAGATGCTAAGCAGAGCCAATAGCAAGTACAAAGAAAGTGTGGTAGGAAGAGTTTGATTGTTCAAGGAAAAGGAATGTCA